>NC_133324.1:606995970-607335970 GCF_042186555.1 Aquarana catesbeiana | reverse complement strand
AGAGATGAGAGCAGTTACTACGCTCTCTATTTACATTACATGACGACTGTGATTGGACACAGTCGTCATGTGATCAGGAGGGCCAATCACAGGGCCCTCCTGTGTTGTGCTGTCTCTGGGGGACACAGGCAGATCGGGATCGCGCCGCTGCGCGGGCACGTGGCGGCGCGATCTCCTGTCATCTGCCACCCCCCCCCTCTTGTTTACTATACGATGGCTGTGATTACACACAGCCATCGTGCGGATCAGGAGGGCAAATCACATTGCCCTCCTGCCGCTCTGAGATGCGGCGTGTCCGAGTGACACGTGCGCATCGGGATCGCGCGGCTGCGCGGGAGCGCGCCCGCGTGAACCCGCTCCTTCTGAAGGACGTTCGGGAACGTCCAGTCAGAAGGAGGGAGCTCCCACCCGGCCGTATATGTGCAGTGGCCGGGTGGGAAGTGGTTAAATACTGGTTTATTTAAAATAATTAAAATCAAACTCACATATTAGGAGGAAGAAAACAGCTCAAACATCATATAGCGGCAGTCATGAGGGGTCCACCCGACATGTTTCAACTAAAAAGCCATTTCAGGTCATTGAGTTCCGGTAAGCCTCTTCATTTCCTGGTGATGACCCCGGCACTGATTTAAATTTTTTGTGCACCCACGGTTCTCCCACTGTTCATTCACTTGCTGAAATCGGTTTAACTATCCATCTGCATACTTGGGAGTCATCTTTCCATCATTTTTACATCATTGTTTATGCACTACCCCCATAGACTCTTGGTGGTGTTTTTCACGAAGTTTTCACAATTTTGAATAGGAGTATTACATTTCAGGTTTTCTATATATTATTTGAGTTGTTGAGTTTAGGGAACTGTCACTGTTTTCTATATATTAGTCACTATTGTATTCAATTATAAGGTGTACTATTTATTGCTTCACCCTATAGTGTTGTGGATTTTCCATATAGTGTTATTCACATCTATAGCTATATGTGGTTTGACAATACGTGTTCACTGTACACATATATGTATGTTTTTTTTGTACACAATTACTGAGTTATAGCGCTACACTTTTATTTATTGTTGAAACTGTGCGGGGTACACAGTACAGTAACTGGAAATACTTCAAGAGCCTACACAAGCACCTGGCTGCAGGTAGCTATACTGTAGGTGAGACTGTGCAGGGTACACAGTACAGTAACTGGAAATACTTCAAAGAGCCTACACAAGCACCTGGCTGCAGGTAGCTATACTGTAGGTGAAACTGTGCGGAGTACACAGTACAGAAACTGGAAATATGTCAAGAGCCTACTCAAGCACCTGGCTGCAGGTAGCTATACTGTAGGTGAGACTGTGCCGGGTACACAGTACAGTAACTGGAACTACTTCAAAGAGCCTACACAAGCACCTGGCTGCAGGTAACTATACTGTAGGTGAGACTGTGCGGGGTACACAGCACAGTAACTGGAAATACTTCAAAGAGCCTACACAAGCACCTGGCTGCAGGTAGCTATACTGTAGGTGAGACTGTGCCAGGTACACAGTACAGTAACTGGAAATACTTCAAAGAGCCTAACTAAGCACCTGGCTGCAGGTAGCTATACTGTAGTTGAGACTGTGCGGGGTACACAGTAAAGTAACTGGAAATACTTCAAAGAGCCTACACAAGCACCTGGCTGCAGGTAGCTATACTGTAGGTGAGACTGTGCGGGGTACACAGTACAGTAACTGGAACTACTTCAAAAAGCCTACACAAGCACCTGGCTGCAGATAGCTATACTGTAGGTGTCAGGAGACTAGTAGACCAGACTGTGTGGACTGCACAGAGATAACCCAAAACGCATGTAAGTGAATAAATAATATTTATTAAAATAGGTGATAATTCAGAAAATACAAACAGTGCAAAAACCAACACAACAAACCCACTACAAACAACAATATATACAGCAAAGGGGCAATACCGGAATCACAGATGTCAGCTAGGCCAGGGTCATACACAGCAGGTCAGCAGGAATGAGGGATATACCAGAAACATAAACGTTTAGCCAAGCCAAGGTCATACACAGGAGATAAGCAACTGAACAAGGGCAGGTTGGGAAAGGGAGATAATGGATGGGATAGGATACAGGCTCAGGAGCAGGTTCAGGTTCTGATACGGGATACGGGATACGGGATACGGGATACGGGATACGGGATACGGGATACGGGATAACAGGTCAGGGCACAAGGAAGAAAGATACCAAGGCGAGCATGTGAGGGCTTGCCGGGTATTTATAGGACTGACTATAATTGACTTCAAGTCACACCTGAGCGCAGTGAGTGCTGTCTGCTCCATACTGCCAGGATCCATCCGCTGGCGGACGTCAGTACTGCGGCCAAAAGCTGAAATGACACCAGCAGGGAAATATTCTCCTGACAGTTCAACACTGCCAGGAGACACCTGCTGGTGGACCCCAGTACTGCATGCCAAACGATATATCTTACCAGCGGATGGACCCTTTCCTGACAGTAGGTGAGACTGTGCGGGGTACACAGTACAGTAACTGGAAATACTTCAAAGAGCCTACACAAGCACCTGGCTGCAGGTAGCTATACTGTAGGTGAGACTGTGCCGGGTACACAGTACAGTAACTGGAAATACTTCAAAGAGTCTACACAAGCACCTGGCTGCAGGTAGCTATACTGTAGGTGAGATTGTGCGGAGTACACAGTACAGTAACTGGAAATACTTCAAAGAGCCTACACAAGCACCTGGCTGCAGGTAGCTATACTGTAGGTGAAATTGTGCGGGGTGCACAGTACAGTAACTGGAAATACGTCAAGAGCCTACACAAGCACCTGGCTGCAGGTAGCTATATTGTAGGTGCAACTGTGCGGGGTACACAGTTCAGTAACTGGAAATACTTCAAAGAGCCTACACAAGCACCTGGCTGCAGGTAGCTTTACTGTAGGTGGGACTGTGCGGGGTACACAGTACAGTAACTGGAAATACTTGAAAGAGCCTACACAAGCACCTGGCTGCAGGCAGCTATACTGTAGGTGAAATTGTGCGGGGTGCACAGTACAGTAACTGGAAATACGTCAAGAGCCTACACAAGCACCTGGCTGCAGGTAGCTATATTGTAGGTGCAACTGTACGGGGTACACAGTTCAGTAACTGGAAATACTTCAAAGAGCCTACACAAGCACCTGGCTGCAGGTAGCTTTACTGTAGGTGGGACTGTGCGGGGTACACAGTACAGTAACTGGAAATACTTGAAAGAGCCTACACAAGCACCTGGCTGCAGGCAGCTATACTGTAGGTGAGACTGTGCGAAGTATACAGTACAGTAACTGGAAATACTTCAAAGAGCCTACACAAGCACCTGGCTGCAGGTAGCTATACTGTAGGTGAAACTGTGCAGGGTACACAGTACAGTAACTGGAAATACGTCAAGAGCCTACACATGCACCTGGCTGCAGGTAGCTATACTGTAGGTGCAACTGTGCAGGGTACACAGTACAGTAACTGGAAATACTTCAAAGAGCCTACACAAGCACCTGGCTGCAGGTAGCTATACTGTAGGTGAGACTATGCAGGGTACACAGTACCGTAACTGGAAATACTTCAAAGAGCTTACACAAGCACCTGGCTGCAGGTAGCTATACTGTAGGTGAGACTGTGCAGGGTACACAGTACAGTAACTGGAACTAGTTCAAAGAGCCTACACAAGCACCTGGCTGGAGGTAGCTATATGTGTAGGTGAGACTGTGTGGGGTACACAGTACAGTAACTGGAAATACTTCAAAGAGCCTACACAAGCACTTGGCTGCAGGTAGCTATACTGTAGGTGAGACTGTGCAGGGTACACAGTACAGTAACTGGAAATACTTCAAAGAGCCTATACAAGCACTTGGCTGCAGGTAGCTATACTGTAGGTGAGACTATGCGGAGTACACAGTACACTATCTGGAAATACTTCAAAGAGCCTACACAAGCACCTGGCTGCAGGTATCTATACTGTAGGTGCAACTGTGCGGGGTACACAGTACAGTAACTGGAAATACTTCAAAGAGCCTACACAAGCATCTGGCTGCAGGTAGCTATACTGTAGGTGAGATTGTGCGGAGTACACAGTACAGTAACTGGAAATACTTCAAAGAGCCTACACAAGCACCTGGCTGCAGGTAGCTATACTGTAGGTGCAACTGTGTGGGGTACACAGTACAGTAACTGGAAATACTTCAAAGAGCCTACACAAGCACCTGGCTGCAGGTAGCTATACTGTAGGTGAGATTGTTCAGGGCACACAGTACAGTAACTGGAAATACTTCAAAGAGCCTACACAAGCACCTGGCTGCAGGTAGCTATACTGTAGGTGAGACTATGCGGAGTACACAGTACAGTAACTGGAAATACTTCAAAGAGCCTACACAAGCACCTGGCTGCAGGTAGCTATACTGTAGGTGAAACTGTGCGGGGTACACAGTACAGTAACTGGAAATACTTCAAAGAGCCTACACAAGCACCTGGCTGCAGGTAGCTATACTGTAGGTGATACTGTGCAGGGTACACAGTACAGTAACTGGAAATACTTCAAAGAGCCTACACAAGCACCTGGCTGCTGGTAGCTACACTGTAGATGAGACTGTGCAGGGTACACAGTACAATAACTGGAAATACTTCAAAGAGCCTACACAAGCACCTGGCTGCAGGTAGCTATAATGTAGGTGAAATTGTGCGGGGTACATAGTACTGTAACTGGAAATACGTCAAGAGCCTACACAAGCACCTGGCTGCAGGTAGCTATACTGTAGGTGCAACTGTGCGGGGTACACAGTACAGTAACTGGAAATACTTCAAAGAGCCTACACAAGCACCTGGCTGCAGGTAGCTATACTGTAGGTGAGACTGTGCGGGGTACACAGTACAGTAACTGGAAATACTTCAAAGAGCCTACACAAGCACCTGGCTGCTGGTAGCTACACTGTAGATGAGACTGTGCAGGGTACACAGTACAATAACTGGAAATACTTCAAAGAGCCTACACAAGCACCTGGCTGCAGGTAGCTATAATGTAGGTGAAATTGTGCGGGGTACATAGTACTGTAACTGGAAATACGTCAAGAGCTTACACAAGCACCTGGCTGCAGGTAGCTATACTGTAGGTGCAACTGTGCGGGGTACACAGTACAGTAACTGGAAATACTTCAAAGAGCCTACACAAGCACCTGGCTGCAGGTAGCTATACTGTAGGTGAGACTGTGCGGTGTACACAGTACAGTAACTGGAAATACTTCAAAGAACCTACACAAGCACCTGCCTGCAGGTAGCTACACTGCAGATGAGACTGTGCGGGGTACACAATACAGTAACTGTAAATACTTCAAAGAGCCTACACAAGCACCTGGCTGCAGGTAGCTACACTGTAGATGAGACTGTGCGGGGTACACAGTACAGTAACTGGAAATACTTCAAAGAGCCTACACAAGCACCTGGCTGCAGGTAGCTATACTGTAGGTGAGACTGTGTGGGGTACACAGTACAGTAACTGGAAATACTTCAAAGAGCCTACACAAGCACCTGGCTGCAGGTAGCTATACTGTAGGTGAGACTGTGCGGGGTACACAGTACAGTAACTGGAAATACTTCAATGAGCCCACACAAGCACCTGGCTGCAGGTAGCTATACTGTAGGTGATACTGTGCAGGGTACACAGTACAGTAACTGGAAATACTTCAAAGAGCCTACACAAGCACCTGGCTGCAGGTAGCTATACTGTAAATGAGACTGTGTGGAGTACACAGTACAGTAACTGGAAATACTTTAAAGAGCCTACACAAGCACCTGGCTGCAGGTAGCTATACTGTAGGTGAGACTGTGCAGGGTACACAGTACAGTAACTGGAAATACGTCAAAGAGCCTACACAAGCACCTGGCTGCAGGCAGCTATACTGTAGGTGAGACTGTGCGGGGTACACAGTACAGTAACTGGAAATATTCAAAGAGCCTACACAAGCACCTGGCTGCAGGTAGCTATACTGTAGGTGAGACTGTGCGGGTTACACAGTACAGTAACTGGAAATTCTTCAAAGAGCCTACACAAGCACCTGGCTGCAGATAGCTATACTGTAGGTGAGACTGTGCGGGGTACACAGTACAGTAACTGGAAATACTTCAAAAAGCCTACACAAGCACCTGGCTGCAGGTAGCTATACTGTAGGTGAGACTGTGCGGGGTACTCAGTACAGTAACTGGAAATACTTGAAAGAGCCTACACAAGCACCTGGCTGCAGGTAGCTATACTGTAGGTGAGACTGTGCGGGGTACTCAGTACAGTAACTGGAAATACTTGAAAGAGCCTACACAAGCACCTGGCTGCAGGTAGCTATACTGTAGGTGAGATTGTGCAGGGTACACAGTACAGTAACTGGAAATACTTGAAAGAGCCTACACAAGCACCTGGCTGCAGGTAGCTATACTGTAGGTGAGACTGTGCGGGTTACACAGTACAGTAACTGGAAATATTTCAAAGAACCTACACAAGCACCTGGCTGCAGGTAGCTATACTTTAGGTGAGACTGTGCAGGGTACACAGTACAGTAACTGGAAATACTGTAAAACTGTAAAAACACCTGCCTGCCTTTCAGTATATTAGGAAGAGAAGAGCAGGATCTAGCTAAACTGAATACAGTATATATATATATATATATATATATATATATATATATTGTGTATATATATATATATATATATATATATATATATATATATATAAAACACCTGGGATGCATATATATATATATATATATATATATATAGACAATACACTGTAAGTGCAGCTAACTGACTCGACCTGCCTACTCTATCTTTCTTAAATCAAATTACACTGTCTCTCTATCTCTGTCTCAATGCTGGAACACACTACACAGGGCCGACGTGCAGGCGGCCTTATATAGTGTGGGGTGTGTACTAAACCCCCTGAGCCATAATTGGCCAAAGCCTCCTTGGCTCTCTGTACACACAGCGCTGTGATTGGCCAAGCATGCAGGTCATAGTGCATGCTTGGCCAATCATCAGCCAGCAATGCACTGCAATGCCGGAGTGAATTATGGGCCGTGATGCGCCACTCGAATTTGGTGCGAACTGACATTATCGTTCGTAATTTGGTGAAGGACCGAACACACAATGTTCGAGTCGAACATGGGTTCGACTTGAACACGAAGCTCATCCCTACTGCTGATCCAAGACTGATTCATTTTTATGAATGTGAGCAGTGGAGTCTGTGGACTGGCGCACTCTATGATCTGTTACAAACCCTCCAGCAGCACTGAATGTGCATTCAGAAAGAAAGCTGGATGCAGGACAGGCAAGTAGCTCAATTGCATATTGAGCAAGTTCTGCCTAGTGGCCCATCCTCAAGACCCAGTAACCCAGTGGATGCTCTGTTGGAAAGGTCTCCAAGTCTGCTCTTGCCCCTAGATATTCCTGCACTATGTAATGCAGACGCTGGCGATGGTTGCTTGAACCGATCAGACCTTGGCACTGAGGACTGAAAAATTGTCTAAAGGCATCGGTCAGCAGGCCACCTTCTCCACCACTCTGCCTCTGACTGAATGAAGCCTCAGCAACACATTGTCCAGCACCAGGAAATTGTAACCTCCCGGGGTCTGGAAATGCATTGCATAAACCTTTCTTCAAGGCCTCCTGAAGATGTTTTATCCCCTGCTCCCTCTGCAAAGGCAGGATGAGTTCTTCAACCTTTCCCTTGTAACATGGATCAAGAAGGGTTGCCAGCCAGTAATGATCCCTCTCCTTGATACCACGAATCCTAGGTTCCTTTCGCAGGCTTTGCAGAATCAGGGAGGCCATGCAGCGTAAGTTTGCAGAGGGATTCAATTCTGAGTCCTCTGGGTCACTAAGGATCACATGATCCATAACAACCTCCTCCCAGCCACATACAACTCCTTGGGTTTCTGGGGACTGAAAACCATCCCTTGAAGACTGCTGCTGAGTGTTATCCTCCATGTCCATGCTGACACAATCCTTCCCCTCTCCTTCCTGTGTATTTTGGCGGACCCGCAGGAATACTATCTGGATAAAGGGGGCCTTGAGAGGTAAGGAAGTCCACCTCTTTCTCCCGCTGTTCTGCCTCTGCCTACCCTGTTTATTAGTCCACAAAGTACGTACTCCAAAAGGAAGACAAGAGGAACAGTGTAACTGATGCATGCATTGTCACTGCTTACCATTTTCGTGGCCTCCTCAAATGGTGACAGGACAGTGCATGCATCTTTGATCAGTAGCCACTGGTGTGGGCGCAAAGAAGCCAAGCTCCCCTGACTCTGTCCTGGTGCCATACTCACACAGCTACTCATTGATGGCCCTCTGTTGCGTGTGCAGCCGCTGCAGCATTGCCAATGTTGAGTTCCACCTGGTGGGCATGTCACTAACGAGGCGGTTAGTGGGCAGGTTGCATTCCCTTTGAATGTCAGCCAGCCGAGCACTGGCATTGTATGACCGGCGTAAATGACCACAGACTTTTTTGGTATAAGTAAATGAATCCGCGCTTTGGACAATATAAGAGCTGCTGCCTCCCCCTAATTAGTTCCCCGAGGGATCTAATTTAATAGATATAATAGGTGATTTGGGAGTAGAAATGGCGCTGCCCTATTTCACATAAATTAGTTAATTGTGAGTATGAATTCCATAAACTACAAGCTGTGTTCAATGGAGTGTATACATATAGGAGCTAAAAACCACTGTGTGCCTCAATATGGTCAAAAGAAAGAAAAAATGACCATATGTGTGAAAAACCAAAAAATAAGTGAAAGCTCCTTTAAGGTTGAACAACCTAATAAACCAGTGAAAAAAGGTGCCTCATGTGTTCAGAATTGTATAAATAATGTGTAGAGTAAAAAGTGATTCTGTAAAAAAATTTTTGATAAAATTAACCCCAGAGTTCTAAAGTTTTGTGACAGTTTGGCGCCCCCTAAGGGACAAGCTTCATTTTAAGTGAAAAACACATATATTAAATATTAAGTGTCAGTGCCAAAATTATATAAATAATGTGTAGAGTAAAAAGTGATTCTGTAAAAAATATTTAAAATAAAATTAACCCCAGAGTTCTAAAGTTTTGTGACAGTTTGGCGCCCCCTTAAGGGACAAGCTTCATTTTAAGTGAAAAACACATATATTAAATATTAAGTGTCAGTGCCAGACCTTATATATGGTTCCCAAAAATATTAATCAATATGTCAATGGTATGACCTCTAGCGAGATTACAATAAATTACAAATCCCATAAGAATCATAAATAGAAATTTTTTTCAGTCTTCTGTGTATGTCAGCAGGTAATAGTAAGCCTCTTAAACCATATTATCCATTTAAAAACAGAGAGTTTCTCTAGCCGGATGGTGTAAAAAGCAAAGTTCAATACATATGCAATTTTTCAATTTCAGGAACATTAAGCAGTGACTTCTGTGTTCATTTCAAACGGTGACTTGAAGTGCTCGCCCCCCCGTGCTCCCCCACTCACCAGAGACAATCACCCCCACAGGGGTACCGAGCGACAGAGTGGGTGCCTAGGGATGGGTATTTTTCGGTCCGATCCTGCTGCTGTTCCTCTATTCTGTGTGACCCCTTCAATGATATCAGGATAAGCTGTGCATTCCAAAAAGACCAGGCTCCTCCACTGCTTCCCACCGTGTGTCTGTTTAACTCTCCAAAGTACCCAGAGAAAGAAAAACAGGGGGCTTCCTTCGTGAAGTATGTCCAGTTTAATGGTGCACACAAACAATATAGGAATCCACAAGTATAAACTAAAAGAATGATAGATATATTTGCAGGCACCGCTGTGGGCAAGAATGGGACCAGGAACGAGATATGAGCGTGCGTCCCACCTTGCATTCCAGCCTGCGCTTCCGGGTATGACGTGTGAGCGTGACTCCGCCTTACGAGTTTCGTCATAGGACGTTTTCAAAGACGGTGTCGACGCCTCACGCTTCACACAGTATTATAGTCATATGGCTCACACTTCTCCTCCCCTAATTATGGTAATATCGCTCGGGGGGTGGGGGAGTGATAGAGCCGCTGGACCATCCATATACACAGCAGTGTTATACATACAGCCTTTACAATACTAGACATTTCCTAACCTATTACAATATATTAACTACTATTTTTACTCCAAGTGTTCACTATTGGTACAGTCACAGGTTTATGGTCTGTTGCAACCAGAACTCATTGTTAATTAATAGACATTATGTCTAGACTTCTAGTTACGTGATAACAATGGAGGTAAAATTACAAATATCTTATATATAATAAAAATTAATAATAAAGTAATTATAAAAGTAATAGGTTAGATGCAAATTGAAAATCCTCAAAAATGTTGCAATTTATTATGAAAAATATATATATGGAAATTAAAAATAATAAAAAATGTTTTATTAAAAATATATTAAAAATATATATATATATTAAAAATATTTAAAAGTATATTAAAAAATTAATTAATTTTAAGGTTTTAAAATGTGTATGTAGGAGATTTTCTCGTACTTATAACGGACCATGAGGGAATATTATTATTTGATTGAGGGTAGACTGAATTGGTAATGGTAGTAGTGTTTCTGATAACGTGTGTGGTTGTGCACCCTCATTACCAATGTGGGTGGAGGCAGAATTTGTGCAAATAAGAGGTGCCTCAAAAGTTAATACCAGCTAATCACATTATTATGCACCATAATAATAAATTATAGTGACACCTCTTGTGTCAAAAGGGGGGGAAGGGGGGGGAGGGGAAAGGCAAGTAAAACCAAAGGGGGAGAATAACAACTCCCAGGGTAGTACTATAACTTACAATTACATTGTCTCAGCCTGGTTCGTGGGAACTATATCTTATACAAATGGCACTGTTTTCCTCCGCCCGTCACCCCCTTGGGAACTTACTGTGACTAGGCGGAGGTTCAGTCCCTGGAATTCAATATTCTTTTGTGTGCTTCTAGCGTTTTGGTTCCTATTATTGTCTAAACCCTCGAACCAGACTAGGGAAGAAAAAGGTAACAATGTTCATTATCCATGAGAACTTTAGTAACTGTATAGAACTCAACTGTTAAGTTATAACATTATTATAGCATATGAACTACCTGACTCGTATAATATTTTATACACCCATATGGGCTAAGTTCAAAACGAGTCATCAATCCGTTATAGAAAAACAGTCTTAGCAAAGAACCTAAGGAAAGAGAGAGGAAAGAGAAATAGGAAAGAGAAGAAAAAGGGGAAAGTGAGGCAGTGGGAGGGGGTAAGGGGAGGGGAGGTGGTGTGGATGCGCTCCTGCACGCCGCGGTCGTCAGACACGACCGACATCCTACGTATTAGTAAGGTACCTTATCCAGGGGTCCCATATTTTATTAAATCCCTTGATCTTATCCTTCAAGATTGCCGTAAGGCGTTCATTTACCATTATCCATGACAGTTTGGTTTTTAGTAAGTAAAAGGGGACTGTGGGAGACCTCCAAGACTTGGCTATTGAAATCCTGGCCGCCACAAATATAAATGTGATTAATCTATGCATTGGCTTTGATGCCCCCTCCACTGGGCGTCCCAGCAGTGCGTGCAGAGGTGACTTAACTAGATTCACTTGTGTGAGGGAGTATATAAGATTATACGTGCATATCCAAAATCTCCTTACTTTGGGGCATGTCCACCAAGTGTGGAACATAGTGCCGTTTACGTTACATCCCCTGAAGCACTGGGGGGAGGCCCCCGGAACGAAAGTTGCTATCCTCTCCGGGACCATGTACCATCGCATCATTACTTTATAGTTTTCCTCTATCAAGGAGGTATTAACAAGCGACTTAGATGCATTCTGTATTATTTTGCTCCATTCTTCCATATCCAGATCTATATCCATGTCTTGCTCCCATTTATGCATATAGTAGAGTTTAGGGGTAGATAATGTCAAGATATTGTAGATCTGTGATATGTGACCAGTGTGCTTATCAAAATTCCTACAGAGGCTTTCCATTGGGGTGAATGTGGTGAGATCAGAGGTGCGATTCAATGTCGCCAAGAAATGCCTTATCTGGGTAAAGCGAAAAAGTTCCGAATTAGGAAAGTCATATTTCTCCTGTAATGTTGATTTCGACAAAGCACCTCTGTGGTCACAAAAATCTGCAATGCGCATTAAACCTTTATTGGTCCACCACAAAAAATTTTGGGGTTGGAGACCCGGAGTGAACAATGCATTTCCAAATAGAGGGGCCAGTGGGGCGTGTTGGGACTTAAACCCATGAGCTGTCAGCAGTCTGTCCCACAGATTCAGGGAGAACGACAGGCTCGGGCACATAATGACCGGCCTGTCCTTCGCCTTCATCCACATTAAATGGCTAATCTCTCTGTCAGGATACATAGAGGATTCTAATGGCATCCAAAGCGGTCTAGGCTGTTTTGTGTGGAATTTGATCAACTGGGACAGTTGTGCTGCTTGAAAATATTTAAGTAAATCGGGCATTCCCAGGCCCCCTCTCAGCTTTGGTGTATATAGTGTACGCCTGTTCACTCTGGGTCTCTTGTGTCCCCATACGTAGTCCAACAATCTCCTCTGGAATGTTTGTAGATCTTTCCTTACTATTGCTATTGGGAGAGTCCTAAACAGGTATAGCACCTTCGGTAAGACCGTCATTTTAATTGAGCACAGCCTTCCAAACCATGACGGAGGGTTATTCGACCATTTTATGAGGTCATCTAGTATTTTCCGAAATAATGGGGGGTAGTTATGTTTGTACAGTGTGGTGAGTGTTGGAGTAAGGAAGATGCCCAAATATGGCATTGTCTCCTTCTGCCATTTAAAAGGATAGGATTGTTGCAAGGCTTGAATTATGTGTGTTTGTAGAGATACGTTAAGCGCCTGAGTTTTAGAGTGGTTCACTTTTAGTCCCGAGAATTCTGAGAAATGTCGCAATACAACCTGTAGATTGGGTAGGGAGGTGACCGAGGAGGAGAGATGTAGTAAAATGTCATCCGCGAACATTGCACATTTGTGCTCGCGGTCGCCTAATATATATATTTTTAATATATTTTTAATAAAACATTTTTTATTATTTTTAATTTCCATATATATATTTTTCATAATAAATTGCAACATTTTTGAGGATTTTCAATTTGCATCTAACCTATTACTTTTATAATTACTTTATTATTAATTTTTATTATATATATGATATTTGTAATTTTACCTCCATTGTTATCACGTAACTAGAAGTCTAGACATAATGTCTATTAATTAACAATGAGTTCTGGTTGCAACAGACCATAAACCTGTAACTGTACCAATAGTGAACACTTGGAGTAAAAATAGTAGTTAATATATTGTAATAGGTTAGGAAATGTCTAGTATTGTAAAGGCTGAATGTATAACACTGCTGTGTATATGGATGGTCCAGCGGCTCTATCACTCCCCCACCCCCCGAGCGATATTTCCATAATTAGGGGAGGAGAAGTGTGAGCCGTATGACTATAATACTGTGTGAAGCGTCGACACCATCTTTGAAAACGTCCTATGACGAAACGCGTAAGGCGGAGTCACGCTCACACGTCATACCCGGAAGCGCAGGCTGGAATGCAAGGTGGGACGCACGCTCATATCTCGTTCCTGGTCCCATTCTTGCCCACAGCGGTGCCTGCAAATATATCTATCATTCTTTTAGTTTATACTTGTGGATTCCTATATTGTTTGTGTGCACCATTAAACTGGACATACTTCACGAAGGAAGCCCCCTGTTTTTCTTTCTCTGGGTACTTTGGAGAGTTAAACAGACACACGGTGGGAAGCAGTGGAGGAGCCTGGTCTTTTTGGAACGCACAGCTTATCCTGATACCATTGAAGGGGTCACACAGAATAGAGGAACAGCAGCAGGATCGGACCGAAAAATACCCATCCCTAGGCACCCACTCTGTCGCTCGGTACCCCTGTGGGGGTGAATGTCTCTGGTGAGTGGGGGAGCACGGGGGGGGCGAGCACTTCAAGTCACCGTTTGAAATGAACACAGAAGTCACTGCTTAATGTTCCTGAGGTTGAAAAACTGCATATGTATTGAACTTTGCTTTTTACACCATCCGGCTAGAGAAACTCTCTGTTTTTAAATGGATAATATGGTTTAAGAGGCTTACTATTACCTGCTGACATACACAAAAGACTGAAAAAAATTTCTATTTATGATTCTTATGGGATTTGTAATTTATTGTAATCTCGCTAGAGGTCATACCATTGACATATTGATTAATATTTTTGGGAACCATATATAAGGTCTGGCACTGACACTTAATATTTAATATATGTGTTTTTCACTTAAATGAAGCTTGTCCCTTAAGGGGGCGCCAAACTGTCACAAAACTTTAGAACTCTGGGGTTAATTTTATTTTAAATATTTTTTACAGAATCACTTTTTACTCTACACATTATTTATATAATTTTGGCACTGACACTTAATATTTAATATATGTGTTTTTCACTTAAAATGAAGCTTGTCCCTTAGGGGGCGCCAAACTGTCACAAAACTTTAGAACTCTGGGGTTAATTTTATCAAAAATTTTTTTACAGAATCACTTTTTACTCTACACATTATTTATACAATTCTGAACACATGAGGCACCTTTTTTCACTGGTTTATTAGGTTGTTCAACCTTAAAGGAGCTTTCACTTATTTTTTGGTTTTTCACACATATGGTCATTTTTTCTTTCTTTTGACCATATTGAGGCACACCGTGGTTTTTAGCTCCTATATGTATACACTCCATTGAACACAGCTTGTAGTTTATGGAATTCATACTCACAACTAACTAATTTATGTGAAATAGGGCAGCGCCATTTCTACTCCCAAATCACCTATTATATCTAACAGACTTTTTTGGCCTGCTGCTGGAGATCCTGTAACCCTGGATACCTGCTCAAGAACTGCTGCACCACCAAATTCAGGACGTGTGCCAAACATGAAACATGGGTCAAGTGTCCCTGTCGGAGGGCGGAGAGAAGGTTGGTGCCATTGTCACATACAACCATTCCTGGCTGAAGCTGGCATGGCATCAACCACCTCTGAGCCTGCCCCTGCAGAGCTGACAGAATCTCTGTCCCATTGTGGCTCCTGTCCCCTAAGCAGACAAACTCAAGCACCGCATGGAATCTTTTTGCCTGACTGCTTGCATAGCCCCTTGAACGCTTACAGAGCACCGCTGGTTCAGAGGACAAATCTGCAGAAGAGGCCATAGAGGAAGAAGAAGAGGAGGGGATGGAGGAGAGAGATGTGGCAAAATCACCACTAGCATTTTGGAGGCGTGGTGGCAGAACAAGCTCCAACAATACTGAACTCTGTCCTGCATCCTTCCCAGCTGCCAGCAGAGTTACCCAGTGCGCCATAAAGGAAAGGTAACGTCCCTGCCCATGCCTGTTGGACCATGAGTCAGCGGTAATATACACCTTACTACTGACTGCCCTGTCCAACAAGGCCAAAACATTGCCTTCCACATGCCGGCAGAGAGCCGGAATGGCCTTCCGTGAAAAGAAATGGCATTTTTGAACCTGCCACTGAGGTACAGCACATTCCACAAATTCACGAAAGGGGGCAGAGTCTACCTGCTGAAAAGGCAGCAGTTGCAGTGCTAGCAATTTGGCCAAGCTAGCATTCAGACACTGAGCATGTGGATGGCTGGGACCAAATTTCTTTTTACGGTTCAGCAACTGGTGTAGGGAAATTTGCCTGCTAAAATCAGATGGTGGTGTACTGCTAGCAGACTAGCTGCAAGTACTTGGGATACCTATTGCTATACCTTTATCCTCTCAGTGCAGGTTTTTGAGAGGACTGGAGGTATAGTGGGGTTGGAGATCCCAGATGAGGAGCAAGGAGAAGTCCACCATTTTCTTTGATGTGGGTCTTTCAAGTGCTGTTGCCAAGGGACTGCATGGCAGGTCGTCATATGTCTGGTTAAGCATGTGGTGCCCAAGTGACTGCTGTTCTGGCCACATTTGATCCACTTCAGACATAGGTTGCAAACATCAAAGATGCGATCTGCTGCACACGTGTTGAAAAAGGCCCACACCAAGGAACTTTTCAAAGTCAGCGGGGATGTGATGCAATAGGGTGGCTGCCTTAAGCTGCCCCCTAGAGAACATCCTGCCTTGTTGGAGTTGTGCCTCCTCCTCTCTTCTATCAGGCACCCAAGTACAGTCAGTGACCTCATCATCCCCTCCCTCCTTGTCCCTGGAGCAAACTTGGCAGTATGCTGCAGCTGGGGGAACATGACTGCCAGTTTCTTGTCCTTCTTGGGCACCCCCTCTCTCTATGCTCTCATTACTCCCTTCCTCAATCTGGGAACCAACATCGGAGCCTTCAAATCGCTGCGCATCCTCCAGCAGCATGTACCCGACACTGTGGTCGAATAGTTCTGGGGACTCCTGCGTGCATGATGGTTGGGCTACAGAAGGAGTGACTGTGGACAAGGAGCCGGTGGAATAGGCTGCTTTCACAGCTGCATTGGAAGGCAAACTACTCTGAGCCTGGATGACAGAGGATGAGGAGGATGAGGACGACTTGGTTATCCACTTCATCAACTACTTCATCAATCCCTCTGATTCCTCCTGTATTGAATTGTATTGTACTTGTATTGTCTGCCCTAATGTTGTAAAGCGCTGCGTAAACTGTCGGCGCTATATAAATCCTGTATAATAATAATAATAATATTGTGTACTGTGTACACCACCAGACGTGTAGTAGCAACTGTACTATGGCTGCACTGTATTGTGTACTGTGTACACCATCAGAAAAGCAGTAGAAACAGTACACCACAGAATGCAGTGTAGATATAGGCTACACTGGATGCAGAGTATATATATACATATATATATATATATATATATATATATAGATACGAGATTGTATATATACATATATATATATTAATACACTGCCTGAAGTGTATTAGAAATAGTACACCACGGAATGCACTGTAGATATAGGCTACACTGGATGCAGAGTGTATATATATATATATATATATATATACAGTCTATATATATATATATATATATATAGACTGTATATATATATATATATATATATATATATATATATATATATATATATTAATACACTGCCTGCACTGACTGAATATAGAGTAAACACTGAATTTATAAGCTATTCTAAATGCAGAGTGTATATATATATATATATATATATATATATATATATATATATATATATATTGTGACAGGCCTAGCCGGGAAAGAGACTTTTAGAGGGGACTGTATGCTATCCTCTTGCCGATCGATCGGGGGCCCTTGCATTTGGGGGAACGGTGCTCTTTGTGAGCTGTATGCCTGGGGACCCTTGAGGTGGTATTACTGTGGATTCGGGTCCTGTCCCCCAGGACACATAGACTCTGGGGACCCTGCATTTGCCATATTGGAATAGTGGCTGATTCATAATGCTGGGACAGATACTGTTAGGAGATGCTGATGTAAATTCCAACACCTGTCTGTCTATTGTCTGCTAAAATGTGTATTGTAAATAAGTCTACTATGGGATCTAAGAGTTATTAGATCCCCATTGTTATTTGTGTTAATTAACTCTGCTATTGTGTGAAGAAGAGTCTATGTTGATTGTGATAATGTTGATTGGATTTTCTGAACTACAAGACGGCCAGTCTGGCCTAACGGTCATGTCTGAGTCATCTAGGCTGTCTAAAGGGATTAGTTAATTAGCTCATGTTAATTAGGTTAATTAGGTTACAGCTGTATTGTTAGAGTAATATGAGCAGGAGGTCTGCACCTCCACTTTGAGTGTATAAAAGCCTGTATTTTGCAATAAAGGATAGTCCTGTTTGAACTTACATACAGCCTGCCTGGTGTTTGTTCTGAGCTATCACAACTGGACTAGAACGGCACAGAGCTGTAGTTCTAGTCCCGGAGCATTGGATGACCGAACCATCAGACGTTGCAATCTGATTCAATAGCTGCAGAGGAGTGTCGGCAGAGTGGAACCGAGCGAGCAAGGGGCTCGTTACATATATATATATATATATATATATATATACTAGACTGACTGTATGTGTATATATATATATATATATATATATATATATATATATATCAAATACACTGCCACTAACTGAATAACCTGCCTGCTTAATCTAAATCAAGCTATCTCTCCGTCCACACCAACAAAACTACACAGGGCCGCCGTGTAGGCAGCCTTATATAGTGTGGGGCGTGGACTTAGTCCCCCTGAGCCATGATTAGCCAAAGGCACACTGCCTTTGGGCAATTATGGCTCTCTTAGCAGAGGGCACTGGGATTGTCCAAAGCATGCAAGTCAGGTGCATGCTTTGACCAATCATCATACAGCAATGCAATGCTATCTTGCAGTACATTATAGGGCGTTTAACTGCGCTTGAATTTCCCACCATATAAAATTCACTGTTCTGCGAACGGGCGAACACCCGATGTTCAAGTCAAACTTATGTTCGACCCGAACATCGAGCTCATCCCTAATGGTAATACAGCTGGCTCAATGGATTTATTAGAAGAAATGTGTTTATGAATTCTTATACCAAGTAAGAGGCTGCTCATATGCTTCAAGTGACCAGCTCCCGGGATTACCTTACTGAGGTGACACCAGTACATAATACGAGATCCCTGGAAAAATTACACTGGTGATACATCTCTAGAATTTCATGGTGTAACCTATGCAGGATACCACTGCTTACAGCCTAGAGGTCTCTGTGTCAGACTGGTACCTACTTTATTCAGCCATTGTGAGGAATTAGGGGAACACTTTTGTACACATTTTAACCACCTCAATACAGGGCACTTAAACCCCCTTCCTGCCCAGACCAATTTTCAGCTTTTGGTGCTCTTACACTTTGAATGACAATTACTCAGTCATGCAACACTGTACCCAAATGAAATTTGTGTCCTTTTTTTCACACAAATAGAGCTTTCTTTTGGTGGTATTTAATCACTAATGGGTTTTTTATTTTTTGTGCTACAAATAAAAAAAAGACCTAAAATTTTGTGAAAAATTGCCCTTTTCTTTGTTTTTGTCATAAAATTTAGCAAATTAGTAATTTTTCTTCATAAATTTTGGCCAAAATTTATACTTCTATATATCTTTGGTAAAAATAACCCAAATTAGTGTATATTATTTGGTCTTTGTGAAAGTTATAGAGTCTACAACTATGGTGCCAATCACTGAAAATTGAAAACATCTGATCAGGCCTTCAGTACATCAGGTGAATCTCATTTCTTGAGGTACTAACAAGTCAGAAAAGTACAAATACCCCCCAAATGACCAATTTTTAGAAAGTAGACATTCCAAGGTATTAAGTAAGTAGCATGGTGAGTTTTTTTAAGTTGTAATTTTTTCCCACAATTCTTTGCAAAAGGATTTTTTTTTTTTTTTTTACAAAATTGTCATATTTACTGGTTATTTCTCTCACAGAGAATATGCATACAACAAATTACACCCCAAAATACATTCTGCTACTCCTCCTGAGTATTGGGATACTACATGTGTGGGACTTTTACACAGCCTGGCCACATACAAAGGGCCAACATTGAAGTAGCACCATCAGGCGATTTACGAGCATAAATTGCACATCTCATTTCTCAACCAACTATTACAATTTTGAAGGCCCTGGAGCACCAGGACTATGGAATTGCCCACAAAATGACCCCATTTTGGAAAGCAAATACCCCAACGTATAATCTATGAGGCATAATGAGTCTTTTGAACGGTTATTTTTTTTCCAGAAGTTTTTGGAAAATGTGGAAAAAAAATAAAAACGCAAGCGGTAGGCAGAAGCATAGTCACAAAACAGGCCAGGGTCAGTTCACGTGGAGGAGGTCCAAACGGTAGGCAGTGGCATAGTCACAAACAGGCCAGGGTCAGTTCACGTGCAAGCAGTCCAAACGGTAAGCAGAGGCATAGTCACAAAACAGGCCAGGGTCAGTTCATGTGGAAACAGTCCAAACGGTAGGCAGAGGCATAGTCAAAAAACAGGCCAGGGTCAGTTCACGTGGAAGGCAGTGGTATGGTTATTTGGGGAAGCATGGGAAATGGTCAGCACAGATGATGAAAATGGGGAAAATATGGGCTAATATTTTAGGGATGTATGATAAAGTTCAAAGCATTCACCAATGCAAAGGCCAGGTTGGGAGGGACACTGGGGACAATGTAAGCTGGTATCTTTTCGAAATCCTCTTCTGCTGCACACGCAACATCTTTTTTGCTGTCTTCGGCCTGCTTCCGATGGTGGAATGTTGTACAGGAAGTGGCAATCATGAAGTCGGCTAACAGCATCAGAGCGAAGGTCTTCTGGGGGGGTCTTTGTTGACAGATGAGGGACGTGACTACTACTTCTATGAATTTTAGGAAGGGGCGGGGCTTTCTGTGGATTTTGTGTAGACTATGTAGGAATTGTAAACGGCCAAATGGATGAGATAAATTGCTATCTTCTTGTACCAGAATCGGGACCTCCTTATTGACAAATAGGGCTGAATCATTTGATCATTGAAATCCACCCCCCCATGTAGAGATTATAATCTTGGACACATGTCGGTTTTTCAATGGGACCTCTTCTTCGCTGAACTACAACTGTAGTGTCATCCTGAATGGTGGACATCATATGCACGTTCCTGTTATCCTTCCACCTCAAGGCCAGCACTTCATTGCATCTCAGTGTTGCTCTTTCCCCCCTTTGCAGCTTTTTGCTTACTATAGATTGTGGGAAGCCCTTCCTATTTTTTCTTGAGGTTCCGCAGGCCAGGGTTTTTTCGATATATAGGTGTCTGAAAAGGGGCAGGCTGGTATAAAAGTTGTCGAGGTAAATATGATATCCTTTTTTCAGAAGTGGGTAAGCAAGGTCCCATACGATTTTTCCAGTTGTGCCCATGTAGGCCGGACACTCAGGGGGCTGGAGCTGGGAATCTCTTCCTTCATATATGCGGAACGCATACAGATATCCCGTGGCTCTCTTACAGAGCTTGTAAAATTTTACTCCATATTTGGCCTTTTTGCTAGGAATATATTGTTTTATTCCTAGCCGGCCTGAAAATGGTACCAGGGACTCATCCACACATATATTCTTCTCGGGGACATAGAGTTCTGCAAATCGTTGGGAAAATAAATTTATCAGCGGGCGAATCTTATATAACTTATCAGAATTTGGATGATTGTGGGGAGGGCACTGGGTGTTGTCATTAAAATGAAAGAATCTCATAATCATCTCATATCGGGACCTGGGCATTGCGGCAGAATACAAGGGCATATGGTGGATGGGGTTGGTGGACCAATAGGCATGTCCTTCATTTTTTTTTGTAAGCCCCATGTTTAGGGTGAGGCCCAAAAATAATTTGAACTCCTCCAAATTTAGATCTCTCCACTCAAACGGACGGGCATAAGATGATTGGGGGTTGCTGGCAATGCCCTGTTTAAATGGGCTCACGTCATATGACATCCGCCCAGAACTAGAGCCTTACCGTCCCGCCGTCATATGACAGTGGGCAGTAGGCTAGTGGTTAAACAAGTGTTCATTCAACCACATCAACCTCATAGCAATTACACATTTATAAAAGAAACTGATCTCCTCGGCTGATCAGATAGAACAGAATTTATCAGCGCCAGTACCACCTGTGGAGTTGTTTTCTACCAAAGAGATGATTCACAAGGATCTCTCAGTTCAAAGACGTGGCCTTGAATGCTGCAAATACTCTAAGTTAGATAATATAACAATAATTGCAGTTTGGATGCACCGAAATTTTGGAGGCCGAAACATATCGGCTGAAAATTGAATTTTGCCACAATTTTACTGTGCTTGTGGTGTGTTTTTAATAGGTTATGTGAACCAAAACTACCTCAAAAACATAACACAGGTATGTTATTGATGCCTTCTTAACACCACAACAGAAGCGCAATGGACCAGTGTGAAAACATACATAGAATTTAAAGGGATGAATTTTTCTTGAGTTTTTCCTTGCACTAAAGGTGCTGATAATATTCATTTGTTCAGGTGGCGAATATTAATTTAAATTCACAATATTAATAAAAAGGCAAATATAATACAATTATATTTAAAAATTTTTATATATTTTAAAAATATATATTTTTCAGTTTCGGCCAAGTGCATCCTGAATTTTCAGTACCAAAATTTCCATATGGCGCACCTCTAAAATTGCAGAGTGCACACCTTTGCGAGCAAACATACCTGTCCCCCTTCCTGCCCAGGCCATTTTTCAGCTTTCAGCGCTGTCACACTTTGAATGACAATTGTGCGGCCATGCTACACTGTGAAATTGTTATCATTTTCTTCACATAAATAGAGCTTTCTTTTGGTGGTATTTATTTTTTTACAAAAAAAAGACAGAAAAAAAAAGTTTTCCTTAGTTTCTGTCAGTAAATTCTGTAAATAAGTAATTTTTCTCCTTCACTGATGTGCGCTAATGAGGCTGCACTGATGGGCACTGATAGGCTGCACTGATGGGCACTGATGAGATGGCACTTACGGGCACTGATGAGGCAGCACTTACGGGCACTGATTAGGTGGCACTGATGAGGAGGCACTAATATGCCGCACTTATGAGCACTGATAGGTGGCACTGACATGTGGCACTGATGAGCACTGATAGGCGGCACTGATGGGTGGCACTGGTAGGCACTAATAGGTGGCACTGGTGGGCACTGATAGGTGGCACTGATAGGCGGCACTGATAGGTGGCACGAATAGGCAGCACTGATGGACACTGATGGGCATTGATGGGTGGCACTGATGGGCGGCACTGATGGGCATCGATGGGCAGCACTGAGGGGCATTGATGGGCAGCACTGATAGGTGGCACTGAAGGGCACTGAAAGCCAGAAATGACTGGTATCACTAATGGGCACTGATTGGTGGCACTGGTGGGCACTGATTGCTGACACTGGTGGTGCTTTAATATAATCAGGGCATTGATGATCAGTGCCCTGACTACATGTCTTGTTGTCCCCTGCGAGCAGCAATGAGAGCCGATTGCCGGCACTTCCTGTATTTATGTCACAGCCGATCACATGGACACAGGACACAGCCGATCACATGTTAAAGAGCCGCGTCAGTGGCTTTTTACAGAGATTGGGTTTGTCCTGTGTCCTAGCAACACAGCGCAGCTGCGATCACTGCACTGTGCACCCCCGGGGGCACATGGGAGCGCCCGTTTGAGTGCGCCATCATATGATGTCCACCCAGAACGAGAGCTGCACCGTCCCACCGTCATTTGACGGTGAGCGGGGGCAACTGGTTAAACTGGGCCAGTACTCAGGATCAGTGCTGTTTTGTCTTCAGCCTCCTGTGTATCCTGTGATTCTGTATCCTGATTCCAGTTGCTGACCTGGCTTGTCTTGACTACTCTCTGAACTCCGCCTGCACTGACCTCGGCTTGTCCCCTGACCTCCACTTCTGTCTGCTCCACTGGCTCCTACTTCACTGATCGGTTCCAGACCCGGCTTGTTTCCTGACCACACTTCTGCCTGTGCCCTGTACCTGATCCATCCTGTCTGTGCATGTCCCAGCCTGCCTGACCCTGCTACACTGTCTGCTGTCACCAGTACTCACCTACCACCCTGCTATACCACCTGACTTACAGCCTGCTGGCAGCAACCATCTCAGCTGCCCATTGTTGCCAGTGCCAGCCTGCCTCAGTCTGCTGCAGTGGTGGCCTGTGGTAATTTTTTGGGGGGCAGCAAACAGTACCACCCCCCCCGGTCGGTCTGGTGCACTTATCCCATCTATAGTGGGCATCACTTCTCCCGGGCTTCACCGGCAGCTTCCCTTACTCAGCGGCGGTGACAGCTTTCCCTTCCTCTGCTCTCCAATGGCATTGTGTCGGCTTCCGTTTCCTCACTCCTCCTTGGTGCCTAATTAGGATTCTTCACTTTTCGGCCAATCGGAAAATGGGTCTCATTAAGGATCAGTGTTTCAATAGCAAATATTCATTCATTGTTTTAACACCTGGGTGGGCTTGTAGCACAATGCTCTATGCCACGAGTCCACCCTACTGTATTGTAAAGCCTATTAGAGCCTCTGGCTCTAATCAGGTGCTTAAAATAAAACACTGCTGCTGTAATTCATGCGCCCGGCATCCTGAAAGGGCCTGGAGGCATGAATAGGGGGTGGCAGTCGTGGATAGAGCATGGGGGTGGTGGCCATGGATAGAGTGGGCGGCGCTCGGGTGCCCTTAATAAACGGGCCGTCACTGCTCGCCTGCTTGCTGAAGCTTTCTAATGACTTCAGCTGCCCAGCTGCTAGCAAGATGTCAAGGCACTCTTGCCAATCTGTACTCCTGCACCTCCTGTATACACTATCAGGGGCCCCCGAGCCAGAGGTGTAAGAGAGGCCTTCCTCATCATGTCAGGCTTTGCTACCAGGTACAAAATATTAGGTCACTATTAGGTCACGGTGACTTCCTTGTCCACCCCCCCTCTGACGTCACAGGGAATGCCACAGGGAAGTCCCCATCAAGTCCCTGTGCGTCAGAGGGGGGCGGGGTCACCGGGTGGCCCCGCCCTCCATTATTTAAGAACCGTCAGAAGAGGAGAAGCGCCACACAGTGGGAGCCTCCCATCATGCTGGACGCGGAGCGGCCTGAGAAGACGAAGGGAAGAAGACGCCGGCGCCACGGAGGAAGATGCCGGACGAGAACACCGGAGGAACAACCAGAAGAAGAAGAAGAGGGAGGAAGAAACCGAAGGAAGATAGAAGATAGAAGAAAGAAGAAAGAAGAAGCATTTAAATAAAGGAATTGTCAAAAACTGTCTCTTGTCATTTTTAACATTTTTAACAGTTTTTTTGTGAAATGGTAGGGGTACTTTTGTACCCCCTTACCATTTCACACAGGGGATCTGGGGGTCCCCTTGTTAAAGGGGGCTTCCATATTCTGATAAACCCCCCCCCCCCCGCAGACCCCCACAACCATCGGGCAAGGGTTGTGGGGTGGGGCCTTTTTCCCCATCAACATGGGGATAAGGTGTTTTGGGGGGCTACCCCAAAGCACCCTCCCAATGTTGAGGGCATGTGGCCTGGTACTGTTCAGGAGGGGGGGTGCACTCTCGTCCCCCCTCTTTTCCTGCGGCCTGCCAGGTTGCGTGCTCGGATAAGGGTCTGGTATAGATTTTTGGGGAGACCCCACCCCATTTTATTTTTAAATTTTGGCGCGGGGTTCCCCTTAAAATCCATACCAGACCTGAAGGGTCTGGTGTAGATTTTGAGGGGGACCCCACGCCATTTTTCAATGAACTTTTATGTGTATTGTCGGACCGGCAATTCATTAATAGCCGCGAATAGTTTTAAATGACTTTTTTTCCTTTGAAAGGTAATTTTGCTGTCAGACTGTTCTAAACACGGGAAACATGCGCCCCTTTACAGGCATACTTTAGACACCCCCCAGGTATGAAATTTAAAGGAATATTACACTTTTATTGTTTCACTTTAAGCATTATTAAAATCACTGCTCCCGAAAAAACAGCCGTTTTTAAAACTTTTTTTTGCATTGATCCATGTCCCCTGGGGCAGGACCCAGGTCCCCAAACACTTTTTATGACAATAACTTGCATATAAGCCTTTAAAATTAGCACTTTTGATTTCTCCCATAGACTTTTAAAGGGTGTTCCGCGGCTTTCGAATTTGCCGCGAACACCCCAAATTGTTCGCTGTTCAGCGAACTGGCGAACAGCCGATGTTCGACTCGAAGCTCATCCCTAGTACCCAAATACAAAATTTAAAATACAGAAAAGTGCAGCGCCGGTCAAATGTCCTAAAAGTCAATATAAATCTGTCAACGAAAGATGGTAAATTGATAGAGGTGATATCCAGCAAAGGTGAAAAGGAATAGAATGCACTTGACACCTCCGTGCATAAAGAGGCAATCCTGCTTACCAGAAGATGTTGACTCTTAACCACTATAACCCCATAAGGTTTTACCCCCTTCCTGACCAGAGCACTTTTTACAATTTGGCACTGTGTCGCTTTAACTGCTAATTGCGCGGTCATGCAATGCTGTACCCAAATGAAATTTGCAGCCTTTTCTTCCCACAAATAGAGCTTTCTTTTGATGGCATTTGATCACCTCTGCAGTTTTTATTAATTATGCTATAAACGGAAAAAGACCGAAAATTTTGAAAAAAAATGATATTTTCAACTTTTTGTTAAAAAAAAAATCCAATAAACTCAATTTTAGTCATACATTTAGGCCAAAATGTATTCAGCCACATGTCTTTGGTAAAAAAAAAGTCAATAAGCGTGTATTTATTGGTTTGCGCAAAAGTTATAGCGTCTACAAACTAGGGTACATTTTCTGGAATTTACACAGCTTTTAGTTTATGACTGCCTATCTCATTTCTTGATGTGCTAAAATGGCAGGGCAGTACAACCCCCCCCCCCCCCCCAAATGACCCCATTTTGGAAAGTAGACACCCCAAGGAAATTACTGAGAAGCATGTTGAGCCCATTGAATATTTTATTTTTTGTCCCAAGTGATTGAATAATGACAAAAAAAAAAAAAATTTACAAAAAGTTGTCACTAAATGATATATTGCTCACACATGCCATGGTTATATGCTGAATTGCACCCCAAAATACATTTTGCTGCTTCTCCTGAGTACGGAGAAACCACATGTGTGGGACTTTTTGGGAGCCTAGCCGCATACGGAGCCCCCGAAAACCAATCACCGCCTTCAGGATTTCTAAGGGCGTAAATTTTTTATTTCACTCCTCACTACCTATCACAGTTTTGAAGGCCATAAAATGCTAAAATGGCACAACCCCCCCCCCCCCCCCAAATGACCCCATTTTGGAAAGTAGACACCCCAAGCTATTTGCTGAGAGGCATGGTGAGTATTCTGCAGCTCTCATTTGTTTTTGAAAATGAAGAAAGAAAAAAAAATGTATTTTTTTTTCTTTTTTCAATTTTCAATTTTCATTTTTATTGTTATCTCAGGGAATGTAAATATCCCCTATCATAGCAATAGGTAGTGACAGGTACTCTTTTTTGAAAAAATTGGGGTCTATTAGACTCTAGATCTCTCCTCTGCCCTCAAAGCATCCTACTACACCAATATCGGTGTGATAAAATGCTTTCCCAATTTCCAATGGCGCTGTTTACATTCGGCGAAATCTAAGTCATGAAATGCTCGTAGCTTCCGGTTTCTTAGGCCATAGAGTTGATTGGAGCCATTCTGGTCTCTGATCAGCTCTATGGTCAGCTTGCCGAATCACCGGCTGCATTCTCGGGTTCCCTGTTGGGACAGGAGAGCGAGTGAAAACCTTGGAAGACAGTGGGAGGGGGGGGAACATTCCCTCCCACTGCTTGTAAAAGCAGTCTAGAGGCTAATTAGCCACTAGGATTGCTTTTACATGAAAGCCAACCGCTGGCTGAAAAGAATGATACCAAGATGATACCTAAACCTGCAGGCATCATTCTGGTATAACCACTCAAACTTCAGCAACATACCAGTACGTTGCTGGTCCTTGTTGGGCTTCTATTGTAATCTTTTTTTTCATGCAGCCTGTGAGCTGAACAAAAAAAAAGAGATTGATCGGTGGGTATACCCACCATTAGAATACCTCCCTTCATCCACCCACTTCTAATGATGGGCATACATGCACCATTTATATATGCCGAAGCATGGGGACATCCGCCCCAAAAGTTAGGAGCAAATCGCTCCTCCACCCCTGCTGCCCCCATGCTTCGGCATATATGCTCTTTTTTTTAACTGTGGTGGTGAAATCACCTCCAACAGCGCTGAAGTCCCGGCTTTATGTATCGTGGGAGCAAACGCTGTTGCTGTCAAGATAAATTAACACGCGCTGCAACTGAATGGCGTACCTGCTAAGCAAATGATGGTTAACAATAAAACAAAGTAACATAACAGTATAACAGTAAGACTTACCATACCTGCAAAGCAAATACAAATAAAATATAAAACATTTTTTAATGCAACCTGTGCCTAAAATATATATATGCCGAAGCATGGGGGCATCCACCCGCAAAAGGTAGGAGCAAATCGCTCCTCCGCCCCTGCTGCCCCCATGCTTTGGCATATATGCTCTTTTTTTTAACTGTGGTGGTGAAATCACCTCTGACAGCGCTGGAGTCACGGCTTTATGTATCGTGGGAGAAAACGCTGTTGCTGTCAAGATAAATAAATCCGCGCTGCAGCTGAATGGTGTACCTGAAAAATGGTTAACAATAAAACACAGTAAACAGTAAAGTATAAAAAAATTACATACCTGAAAAGCAAACATGATAAAACATAATAACAATAAAACATTGCAGAATAGAATACAGTAAAAAAGAGCAGAACAATAGAGAGAGAATAGAGAAAGAGAGAACAATAAAAGGACAACTATTTTTGTTTTTTTATTTTATATTTTTTTTGTGTATTTTTTTTTTTTTTTTTTACATTTTTTTTTTATAACTGTAACTTTTGTAACTGTAACCGGTTCCAGGTTCGGGTCTCTCAAAATGCGATGGCATCTTGGGAGACCCTGTGTGCCTAGTCCGTGCAATGCTGTACCCTACGCTAAAACTCAGCTAGTGTATGGTAGCGCTCAAAACATTCACCAATGCAAAGACCAGGATTGTCAGGACAGGAGGGACAATAATAGCGGGTGTCACGCCTATATCCGCGCTTTCTACAGACACAACATTTTCTTTGGGGGGCTCGTTGGGTAGGGGTACTCGGGAGGTCATAAGGAAAATGCCTCTCATGCAGCCGGCTTACTGCATTTGGTTGGGGAAGGTGAGGTGGAGCACCGTCTGGAAACAGAAGGGCTCTGACGATCTCTTCCTGGAATTTAAGGAAGGATCCAGTCCGTCCGGAAGCTCTGTATAGCACATGAGCGTTCAGCAAAGCCAATTGAAATAAGTATACGGACACTTTTTTATACCAGTGTCTGGCCTTATGGGCAACTAGGTACAGCGCCAACAACTGGTCGTTGAGGTCCAACCCTCCCATATTTTGATTATATTCGTGGACACAGAGAGGTTTCTCCACAACACCAGTCGCCGTAGTAATTTGGACAGTCATGTCTGCATGAAGGGAGGTAAGAACGAAAACATTCTTGTCATCCCTCCACTTCATAGCAAGCAAATTATTACACCTCAAGCAGGCTCTCTCCCCCAGCCTAAGATGGGAATCTACAAGCCGCTGGGGAAAGCCCTGGCGATTAGGTCGCACAGTGCCACATGCTCCAATCTGATGATCAAAAAGGTGACTAAAAAGTGGCACGCTTGTGTAATAATTGTCCACATACAAATGGTACCCCTTTCCGAATAAGGGTGACACCAAGTCCCACACAATCTTGCCAGCAATTCCTATGTAGTCAGGGCAGTTTGTTAGCTCTACGTGGCTATCTCTTCCCTCGTAAACCATAAAACTACATGTATAGCCTGTGGCCCTGTCACAGAGCTTATACATCTTGACACCGTATCTGGCACGCTTGCTGGGAAGGTACTGTTTGAATGACAAACGGCCAGAAAACTTAATCAGGGACTCATCAATGCAGACAACTTGATGGGGAGTAAACAAGTCTGCAAAGCATTGGTTGAAGTGGTTTATGAGGGGCCAAATTTTGTAGAGCCGATCGTATCCAGGGTCTCCACGAGGACGACAGAGTTCATTGTTGTTGAAGTGCATGAACCGCAAAATCTGCTTGTATCGTGCCCCGGCCATGGAAGCAGAGAACACAGGCATATGGTGAATTGGGCCAGTGGACCAATATGACCGCAACTCACTCTTTGTGGTTATGCCCATGAGGAGGGAAAGGCCCAGAAAGATCTAAATTCAGAAACCGTAATTGGTTTCCAATCTCTGGCAAGGGAGGACTGGAGAATAGTGGCGATGTGTTGACCAGCGTACAAATTGCTTTGGTCCACAATAGATCTATAGAGATCTTCGGTGAAAAACAGCGAATAAAAATCAAGTGACGTAAAATCAACTGTTTCTACCTGAATGCCGGGTTGGCCAGTGAATGGGGGAAATACGTGTGCTGCAGAAGTGGTGGGTTCCCAATTAGGATTGGCGAATGCAGCAGGAAGGGCAATATGGGCACGATGGGCCTGTGTTCGTCTTCTTGGTGGCAGCAGTACACTACTTGTGCTTGCCACCTCGCCAGCTTGAACTGCACTTATGTGACTCGCCATGTCACCAAGTGTTACTGTAGTGCTGGATGTACGACCAGGGTGTACTAGGCCGCTGGTGCTTGCCAGTTCACCAGAAGGAATAGCGGCGCTAGTACTTCTCTGCTCCATACGAGAGCCCTGCGGTTCTTGCACCTCAACAGCAGAAGAAGAAGATTGGGGTCTGGTACGCCTGACCTTGGCAGGGACCACAACTCCGTCGTCAGAGCTATCTGTCATGGAGCCGCTGCTGTCTACAGGTTCGTATTCTGAGCCTGAATCTGACAGATGAGTGACTTCCTCTTCACTATCTGTCATGCTCAGAAACGTGTAGGCCTCTTCACTAGTGTACCTTCGATTTGCCATTTTGGGCTCTAAATTTAGTTGTACACTAGTGAGACTCATAGGCAAAAAAGCTCCTGACTGTTAGCGACTGTATCAAAACGCTACCAAAAAACTGTTAGCGATCGCAGGGATTAGGCCTGACTCTGCGAATGCTGCAGTTATGTGTGTTTAGTGTTTTGTAAGTGACAGTGATTGATCGATACTGCACTTGAGTGGGGTGGGCCGGGCGAAGGGGCAAAACGCAGGTGCTAGCAGGTATCTGGGCTGATCCCGCTAACACTGCATTTTTGGGAACCCTAAACTTCTGGGGACGCTAGTATAGATCTGATCGGATCAGATATTGATCTGTTCAGATACTATACCACTAAGGTAATGCTGCGTGCGTGGGTGTTAGCGGTACTGGCACTAACCTGACGCTGCCTGGGGCGATGCAGACCCTATCTGACCCTAAAACCTAACTTATATCACCCGCCGGGTGATTAGGGGGTTAAACTTTTATTAGGTAATAAACGGCGGGTGCCCTGACACTATAAAAAATAAACTAACTAACCAGCGTCACCCGTAACAGTTATACAGTGATCACTGGTGAAAAGGTTAACTAGGGGGCAATCAGGGGGTTAAAACCTTTACTAGGTAGTATATGGGGGTCCCTGACGCTATAAGACGCTGACGGCAAACCTAAATACTTACCTCCCTAACTAGCGTCACCCGTGACACTAATACAGCGATCAGAAAAACGATGGCTTAGTGACACTGGCGACAGGGGGTGATCACGGGGTTAAAACTCTATTAGTGGGGGTTAGGGGGGTACCCTAGAGGGGCCCAACACTAACTGACCTACCACTTATAACTGTCACAAAATGACACCAATGCAATAATCAGAAAAAAAAACAAACTGCTATTGGTGTCACTGTGACAGGTGGTACAGGGGGGTGATCGGGGGGTGATTGGGGGGTGATGGGGAGTGAAAAGTGTGCCTAGAGTGTTCTACTGTACGTGTAGTGTTGGTGCAGACTTACTTGATGTCTTCTCTCCTCGGAAGCCGGAACGAAAAGGCTTCACGAGAAGCGATGACATCACATCATACTTCCGATCGGACCCCCCCCGTGGGCAGGCAGGGACATACAGGTAAGCCCTTATGCATGCCGGTGCTATTGTGCTGACGTACATCGGCGTGTGGTGGCGGCAACTGGTTAAATTATAAAGAGTCAACCTCACGTGTATGGAAAGGCTGCATCGTCCATCAGGCTCTACTGCAAAGACTTCTCCAAGTCACGCGAAAACCCAGACTGCCCAATCCATGAGCAAGGAGCTCGGAACAGCAGCAGTGGAAATGTGCCCAATCTTTCCCTCACAAGGATTAAAGAGTATCTCAATAGTGTAATATGTTTTAAAAAAAAACTACTTTAATAAAACTTGAATTAGACAGTCTGGGTTTTTTCGCATGACTTGAAGAAGTCTTTGCAGTAGGAGCCTGATCGACGATTCATACATACGTGTATATTGATTGGTTTGCTCGAACATTATAGTGTCTACAAACTATTGTTTTATATACTGGAATTTGTTTTAATTTATTTTTTTATTCTAGTAAATCAGCAACTTATAGCGGAACTGTGATAGTATGGTGGGCAGTCTGACACTAACTGACACTTTATGGGAGCCAGTGATACTAATACAGTGACAGTACTAAAAATGTGCATGGACACTGTACTAATGACACTGGCTGGGAAGGGGTTAACATCTAGGGCAATCAAAGGGTTAATTGTGTGGCTAACAGTGCTTGGTTTGTGTACTGTGAGGTGCTTTTACTAAGCGATGTGCTGGTTTTCCTACCCTGCTTTACAAGGAAACAAAAAACAGCACATCCCCGCTGACAGGACAGTGCGCTGTATTGTTTACATTCACATAGCTCTGTCCTATTATCCTCTTCGCCGATCAGTGGGTACCGGCGGTCAACCATTATCCGGCACCCGCTGATAGGCTTGTGCTGTGACTAATCACAGCACAGCTAGTGCACCAGCAGCTCACGCATGCCCCCTACCCGAAAGTGCTGGATCGCGTACTAGAAACGTGATTCGGCACAGGAGAGCCAGTCTGCTGCTGTACTCATATGTGAGGCAGTTGGCAAGCAGTTAAGAGTAGCAGGGAGAGCAGAAAAGGCAGGAGAGGGATAGCTCATGCTACTTACTCCCTGTGTAAGGTTTTTTTTTTTTTACTGGCATATATAGCATGCCTAAGGTTCAAAACTGGTTAAAACATAGGCTGTCTTACACAGTTCCTGCTATTTGTAAGACATCTCCTACCACAGTAAGATCACATAGTGCTTGCTTTAGGCCCATTTCACACGGATGTCATTCGTTTAGTCACATATTTTCAAGGAAAAAAGGGGTCCAGTTTTTACAAAGAAAAAACAAACATCAGTTTACATCCATTTTTACATCTGCCCACCAGCACCCTTAACAACCATGACTAATCCCTGCTGTCAGTGGGGGATTCCCCGCTGACAGCAGAATGTAAACAAAAAAGCTGGCATTTTGGTTTTTAAACAGTGTGCAACATGGGGGGTTCCTTGGCCAAGCATCCCCCTGGTAAAGCACCGTCCCCATATTGATGATAAGGGCCTCTTCCTTACAACACTGGCCTGATGGTTGTGGTGCGAGGGGATGACTTATAGGTATTTGGAAACCCCCTGTAACAAGGGGGCCCCCCATATCCAGCCCCCCCCCCCATGTAAATGAGTATGGGGTACCTAGTACTTATACTTATTCACCAAGAAAAAACAAGTAAAATAAACACACAGCATAGTTTTTGACAAGCCCTTTATTAAAAAAAATCATCAATCATGTTGTCCAATGACATAGGTCCACATTAATCACGATGAACAATGGCCTGCACATAAAACATAAAAAGATTAACACCTGGCGATCTCGACCTCTCTGGTCACTGGACATCACCGGGTGACCCCACCACTTTGTGTATTTTAGCGCCAAGTGGAAGCGGAGCTGTCATTCAGCCCCACCCCTGCTGTGAACACCTGGGTGACCCCACCCCTTATGACAACGCTGCAATGACTTTGTTTGCATCAGAGGTGGGGCCGAATGACAGCTCCGCTTCCCTTTGCTGCTAAAGTAAACAAAGGGTTATGGGGTGTTACCAGTTGACCCCGCTCCCTTTTGAAGTCATTGGCCATATATGGATATGTCCAGTGACATCATGAATGTCGGAGTTATCAGATGACCATTGTTCATTGTTATTGACGTGGACCTACATCGCTGGGCAACGTGATTGATGATGGATGTACATTGGGGGACTTTGTCAGGGAGGTACCCTTCCCTGGAAAAATACCCCCCTATGTTTAGCAAATGGCCTGCCAGGGTGCATGTTTCGATAAGGGTCTGGTATGGATTTTAGGGGGGACCTAATGACATTTTTTTTTTAAATTTGTCTCTTGCTAACATATAAAAATTAAGAATTACAAAAAAAATAATTTTGCTTCTTCATAATACTGTATATTATTACATACATACATACATATTCTTTAGTATATGGGCGTTGTTAACAGAATGTTTAACTTACCTAAATTAGGTGGCATTTCTGGGCACAATATCAACTCGTTTGCATCTGTGAGAAAATAAAAATATTTCTAAAACCCCAAATATTTTTATATAATATTTTGTGCATATTTTAAATAAATAACTTAGGTAAAACAATCTGATATTTCCAATGTATTTGCACAATGGAAGGGGAGGAGGGGGTGGAGGAGAACCCCGGAGGGACCGACCACCCCAGGGAGTACCCGCGCCCCACACCACTCCGGGGAAGGAGAGGATGGGACCCCTTACTTACCTCTCCAGCGAAAAAGCGCGGGTAACGCTCTCAGACAGATCCTCCTCGCCACTGAAGTGGGGGGGCTGTCGGCCACGAGGAACGCTGTGGCACAGGCCAAGACCCGGTCGTATGGGACCTCGCGAGACGTTTAACTCGCAGGGCCAGCCCCTGTCCAGTGGGGCTATGTCACAGCCGACCTAGCGCGTAGCTGTGGTCTGCACGCGCTCGCTGGCCAGAATGGGGTGATCACTGGATCAAGCATCCAGCCCGTTGTCCAGCCCGGCAGTTGATTGTAGATCTCACCGGAAAAAAATCCAGGAAAAAGAGAAAATAACAAACAACAAAAAAATTCCCAGGACAAGAGATCCCAGTCGGGAAACTAGGTCCTTACTAGGCAGAAAAAAACTGCCTAGTCCTACTCCTGCGGAGATGATATAACCCTACCGTTCTGAATTAAGAAGGCTGTGTCTGTCAATAAACGAATGAGAAATGATTTTAATGTTCTGCTCCCCTTCAACCCACAGGTTCAATAAAAGATTATATAAAACTTTGACTCATTCTTGTAAGTAGATTGTAAAATAGGGATTGATGTGTGCTACCCCAGGTAGGCATTAGGAATAGGAAGAGATAATTACCATAGATATTGAAACAATTTTTCTTTTTTTCGGTGCCTTTATGACAGTATACATATGAACAAGAAATACAAACAAACCATAGAGTACAAATAGAAAAGCTCACCTAGAAGGCAGAAAAGAAACACAGAAGGCCAGGAAAACAGTAACACCAAGACCCAACATGCTGGAGACTCAGTCTGCTCAAATGTGCAGGGATGTGTTAGACCCTACTTTAGTAAGCAGGCTCATCGACCTTTATCTCTTCCAACAGCAAACCATACTAAAAATGTTGGTTACAGGAGATTACAGCCATACACACCATGACTAATGGAACAGTGGAACTCAGAGACAAACATAGCAAGGAAAAGAGACCAAGAGTCTAGAAAGACAATAGATGGTGGGAAAAGTGTGATTAAGAAACAAGTAAGGCAAGGCTGTCACTTAAAAAATGTTAACTTAAGCAATACATTAATAACCCCAGAAGATCAACAGAAAGGGTTCATGGCCTTTCTGGTACAATTACAATTCTAGAACATATGACTGCATCCACAAGAGGCTAAGCCTGGATGGAACGACCATAGATGATGGCAGTGTAGGGAAAGGGGCAGACGTAGAAGTATTACTGGTCATGTAGTTCTGAAGACAACTTTGTTTGCTACTTTCTAGGCATATTGTACCAAGATCTTGGGTATATAAATACGTTGTGAATCACATGTGACTTATTGTTGTAGGAACCACAGTTGTGACTAAAGCCGTGTAGGCTGAAACATGTCAACTGTATTCCTAATCTGTACGCTGTGGTTTCTACAATAAACAAGATTGTAAGAGCAGCAACGGTGGTGCGGATCACTTTTATGGATAGCTGCTACAGCTGTGAGACTGCATATTGTGCACCCGTGAGCTCTACTGATGCTGGACTGATTGGGTAGGAGCACTAAATACTTCTACTATTTCTATGCTCCCTTGGTTGATGCATCTATCTCCTTGCTGTGTAGAAGATGGTAATGTGAAGCTACTGATGGTCTGCTTGTCACATTCTTAAGAAGTCCCTACTTGGTCTTTGTCCCTTAGTTCACACACATTTGGGGTGATTTTGGACCTCTGGTGTTCCCCTTTGATATGTTGTTTTTTGCCCATTCCACACAGGCCTCCAAAGAGAACCTTTTCTTTTCTTTAGAAACAAGTCTACTTTTTTGGTAGATATTAAAGATTGTATGCCTCTCAAACCAAGCCTTTTTTTTCTTTGTTCCCTCTACCATCTCTGAAACATTCCTTCTACTCCAATGGACAATCCCCTTCACTGTTGCAAGCCTCTATGTTTCAAGAGTAGTTTTCTAAACCCTATAAATTCTGAGGTCACTGGAACAAAGAGCAGGTACTCTCTATATTTGAACATGAATTTATCTTTGTTCCACTGAACCTCTCTGTTCCATTGAGATTCAGTGCAGGTTCTGTCTACTTCCACTATAGTGGAATACACAACCACCATGGAGAAACAACGATTCTATCTGCAGTAGGGGACGTATCACACCTTTCTGCTAGCAGAATGTGACCTTCTAGCTTGCTTGTCAGTCTACATCCTTAGAGTGGACCACTGGATGTTGAACCTCATCAGCCATCAAATATAAAAGAGGAGATTGAAACTAGCACCTGAAAGCTTTTCCTTACATCTACAGCCATTGAATTGCTCCATGCATTGGCTGGATAATGTACCTCGACAAAAGTAGGATCCTCTTTTGCAGACTCCACTGGTCCCTTAGTTCCTTCAATGCTTTGTTTTCTCTAGTATGTATCTTTATCTCCTATGAAGTTCCCTGGCTCCTCAGAAAGATCAACAAAAAAATAAAATCATGCATATTTTTGTATCCTTTAACCTGCTATTATAAAATCTAGCCAAACAATCTATTGTTTCTGAAATAACCATTCACTAAGGAGATCCGTTTATTCACTCAGTTTGAACATTCACTGTTTAGTGCAAGTCGTCTCCATGGAGCCCTGAATCACAGACAGCTCCTTGATTAAAAAAAACTGCAAGGCTTCATAGTTACATAGTTACATAGTAGGTGAGGTTGAAAAAAGACACAAGTCCATCAAGTCCAACCTATGTGTGTGATTATGTGTCAGTATTCATCCCTCTCAAAACTCTTTGAAGTCGTTTCTGGACTTCAGAACCCAACCCAGGAGTTACCAATCTTGGAAAAACCTGTAAAACCAATTTATTCTATCTTATGGGGCAGTGGACAGTGTTAGTAGAGCAGTAGATGGTGTCAGTAGTTTTTTTTTATGTATTTATTTTTTACAATTTATTTTGTTTTTAATTTTTTCACAATGCTTTCTGGGAGGGGGAGGGGGTTGGGGTTGGGACATTGGACAGTGTTGGTAGAGCGGGGGCTGTCAGTAGTTTTTTATTTGATATTATTTTACATAATTTTTTTACAATTTTATTATTAATTATCAGCCCTGTTGGTGGGCTTTGGTAAGATATCAGAGAACTAAACAGACCCCTGACATCTCCCCTTTGATACAGACAAAGGAACTGGGGACAGAGATTCTCCAGTCCCTTTTTCTGTAGCCTCAGCTGCACTGAAAATGAATGATAGCAGCAAACAAATACTCTTGCGCACAAGTGTGATGTCCGGGTAATCTAATGTTCAAAGGATAATCTCTCAGGCCTTGCTGCCCTCCAGGATAGGGGTATACTAGCAGTCATAAGAGAAATACAGAAAAGAGGGTGCACCAGCCTTGTGCATTATCCTCAATAAATATATTGATAAAAACAGATTAAAAACTACTCACAAACGTGAAGAAAAATCGCTTTGTGAAAGCCTTCTAATGATGGCAATTGGTCTATGTATCAACTGTCTCCAGATGGAAGAAGGTATCCCTTCAAATGGTGTCAGCCAGCAGTGGTTCTGATGTCCTCTCTTGCACTGGAGACCGTCGATACTTAGACTGATTGCCATCATTAGAAGGCTTTCACAAAGTGATTTTTCTTCACATGTTTGTGAGTAGTTTTTAATCAGTTTTTTTCAATAAATTTACTTAAAATGAATGAACAGGAGAATGAGGCTCCTCTCCATTCATAAACTGAAGCAGAGTAAACACAGTTTACCATGCTCAGTTATCAAAGAACACAGGAGCGATCAGTAGTGATCGCCCAATATGTCCAATTCAGAAAAGGAAGAGGCCGGTAAATGACATTCACCGGCCCCTTCCTCCGATCTCCATCTTGACACATCCCCCACACCTGGCTGGAGAGGAGAGGAGGGAAATCCGCTGTAGGGGGATGAGGGGGCGGAGGAGGAGCATACAGGGGGCCAAAGGAGGAGAACACAGGGGAGAGGGCGGAAGAGTAGCACACGGGGGGCCAGAGAAGGTGGACACGAGGGGCATTCAGGGATGATAGGTGTGGTGGGAGGGACAGTTCAATTGCAAGCACCGATCTCCCTGTATAGCTTTTCAGCTGACAGCCGCGGGAGGGAGAGGAGGAGAAGCAGCTGTCAGCTGCTTTACTGAAAACTATACAGGGTGATTGGTACTTGCAACTGTCCCCCTTTCCTGACCGATCATCCCCCACTGTCAACCAGAAATGATCATCCATGGGTGCAGTGTGGGTCACAGTGCCCCCCCTTTTACCTTTAACCATACAAGATTGTAATGCCACATTCTTGAGCACAGCAGGTTGCATAACCACCATGTCACCATTGTGCTCTGGTGGTGCTTAATTTACCTCAAGAACATTTTTATCCATTTCACTATCAATTTTGGCAAATGGCGCCAATGCTTTATCAACCTGAGCCTGTGGCTTGTTTTTATACAAGTACATTCAGAGGTGCAGTGCCAGGGGGGTGTTTGTGTATGCTGAAGCATCCCCAAAAATTCTTTCACCACCCCCCATGTTCATCAAAGTCCACTGCAGAATGTCCCAGTTTTTTTAACGAAGTTCCTTTAAATGCAGTGTGCAGTAGATGCCTGAAAGGGGACTATTTTTTTGCCCTGTGGAAAGAAACAGCAACTCAGGCCACACCTTCTGTTCTTACTGCCAGCAATTTATGCCCTGTCTCTAGTGGATTGATATGCTTCTGTGTACTGTGTGCAGCAATGCACATAAGAGGAGCAGTGGCACAAAAAGAGAAGGAGAAGCCTCAGAGGCAGGGTTCCTATTTTCAATACAGTGTCAGGGCAGCAATAATCAACATCTGACCAATGGATGGAAGTGCACAGGGAGAGGGGGTGGTCTGTGGGTCAGAACACCTGCTATAGTGTCATCTATGGATGTAAAGTTTCCAAAAATTTTGAAGCCATGGGAAAAATTTTGTTTTCTGGGTTTTTTTTTCTGTAAGAAATGGACATATTTGAAAAAATGTAAAAAAAAAAACAATTAATGTGGAGTTTTACAAATCAAAAGTCATTTTGTTACACTGGGAACATGAAATGCAGTGTATATAAAAATATTATGCTTTAACCACTTCAGCCCCGGAAGATTTGGCTGCTTAATGACCAGGCATTTTTTTGCGATACGGCACTGCATCGATTTAACTGACAATTGTGCGGTCGTTCGACGCTGGACCCAAACAAAATTGACGTCCTTTTTTTCCTACAAATAGAGCTTTCTTTTGGTGGTATTTGATTTGTGATATAAACAATAAAAGAGTGACAATTTTGAAAAAAACACAATATTTTGTACTTTTTGCTATAATAAATATCCCCAATTTTTTTCTAAAAAAGCAAATGTTTTCCTCAGTTTAGGCAGATATGTATTCTTTTACATATTTTTGGTAATGCAAATTGCAATAAGCATATATTGGTTTGCGCAAAAGTTATTTGTGCAAGTTAAGACATCTACAAAATAGGGGAGAGATTTATGGCATTATTATTTTTTTTTTACTAGAAATGACATTATGGAGGACTGATCGGACACTTTTGACACATGTAAATGTCCTGTCAGGGTGTCAGGTCACCTGGGACCAGGTGACAGATGCACTCTGTAGGAGTCGGAAGTGCACCGCTAAGGTAGTGGACCCTAGGACTGACTGCTGCGGATTGAACCCTGAAAGGTTCAGGAAGCAGGTCTACAGGATATCTAACATGGATCCCAGTGGGAGCTAGAGCATAGATTCCCCAGGGCGCGGAGTCTAAGAGCCAGCGGGTGTTCCCCAGAGCCTCTAGTGGTGAGGATGGACTGCGCTGCAGTCTGGCTCAAGGTCGCGGCCCCCAGGGTCTCACAGCTCACGCTCACCGTAGACTACAGGAGAAGAGGAAGGAGGCAGCAGGCTGAAACGACAGGGAAGTAAGGGGTAAGCCAAAGGTCAGGGCGACTAGCAGACAAGGATAAACATAACACGCCAAAGGTCAGGGTAACAAGCAGACAGGGAGAGTCGAGAGCAGGCCAAAGTCGGTAACAGGAATCAGATGTAGGAAACACAGCAAGTACACACGGAGGCTAACACACAATGGTTGATCAGCACTGCTGGCTTGCAGTGCACAGGTTAATATAGGGTTCCCTGATAGAGCCTGGGGTGGGGCCATGCTTAGAGGAGAGGTTATAAAACCAGTCAGGTGAGAGGCAGCTGGTCTTTAGAGATGAACACATGGAGACAGGTAAGCTGACAGAGAAAACTCTATTGCATAACCATGACAGTACCCCCCCCCTCTTATGAGGCCTCCCCCTCCCCCGCCTGGGCCCTGGCTTAAAGGGAAACTCCAGATGAAACCTCCTCAACAGACGAGGCGCAAAGATCTCAGATGCAGTGATCCAAGACCTCTCCTCAGGACCAAACCCTTCCCAATGTACGAGGTACTGAAGAATGCCTCTACGGCGCCAAGAATCGAGAACTTGACTAACCTCGTACTTAAGATTATCCTCAGAGACCGAAACCGAGGTAGGGAGAGGATGAGAGGGCTTATTGAGGGCTAAAGGCTTCTTAGGAATGGGTAAAGGCATAAGAAGACCATCAGGAGTCTGAGCAGGGTCCCCCCAGACCCTTAAAGATGAGCTGGACATCCAACACAGGATCATCAGACGGGCAGAAGTAAGTGGATCCCTGAGACCAGGTTGGTCAGAAAGTGATGTGTCACAGAAGTCAAGCTGGATAGCTTCACTGGGCATAGGCTGAACTGGTGCAGAGGCCAACTGAACAGCATCGCTAGGTGCAGCAACCACCAGAATCACATCACAGGGCATAGCGACTGTGGAACTGGTGGACGAGTCAGCCTGGGTGTGCGTCCAAGGGGGTCCAGGAACAGGCAAAGGCAAATGACCATGCAAACTGGAGTGAATGATCGGCTCAAGTTCACAGGTGGCTCCTCATCCAGAGTGCTACATGACCCAGAGAGTGCCTCAGCCCGACTATTGCAGGAGACATTCCAGAAATCGCTATATGCAGTGGGAAGAGCAGAAGATACTGGGATGGTGGCAACAGGAAGTTTCTCTTTTGGGGTAACCCTGAGCAGGCAGGAAGAGGAACAGGAGGAACCCCAAGCCAGGATCAGTCCAGCAGTCCAGTCAATGTGTGGAGAATGGAACCGTAACCAAGGAAGACCTAATATGATAGGAGATGAAGCTTTAGGTAAGACAAGGAAGGATATCCACTCCTGGTGGAGTGTCCCTACCGACATCTTAAAAGGAAGGGTCTGGAAGCGGATAGGACCCCCTGGGAGAACAGTGCCATCAATCACCAAGACCACCAATGGCGTTAAAAGGGGCAAAAGGGTAAGTCTCATGGAAGATGCAGTTTCCCAATCCATGAAATTGCCAGCGGCTCCGGAATCCAGATGTGCCGAGACCGAACGAGAGGAAGCGCCAACAAGAAGGAACACAGAAAGAAGAAGATGAGAAGGTGAAGGTGATACTTCAGGGTCTAATACTCCACCTTCCAGATGTATTAGCCCCAATCATTTTTCCGGACGAAGAGAACAAGTGTCACGAAAATGACCTTTGGCCCCACAATAGAGGCACAGGCTCAGAGTTCTGCGCCTAGCGCGTTCTTCAGGAGACAACTTGGTCCAGCCCAGCTGCATACGTTCCTCAGCGGGCAGGGGGTGCTCCTCGGATCGAAGAGAAGGGACTGGGAGCTCAGGCTGCCTAAGGAACGGGGAATGCTGGCGTCTTTTTTCCAGGGCCCTCTCCTGAAAGCGAATATCGATCTGGTTACACAAGGTGATGACACCGTCCAGATCAGCAGGAAGGGATCTTCCTGCTAATTCATCCTTCACTCTATCAGAGAGGCCATGTAAAAAGGTTGCAACTAGGGCCTCATTATTCCAGCTCAATTCAGCTGTGAGGATACGGAACTGAAGAGCATACTGTCCCACAGAAGCGAACTCTTGACGGAGACGTAAAAGAGCGCTAGCCACTGAGGAGACACGACCCGGTTCCTCGAAGATATTCCGAAAAAGTTTCAAGAAATCAGACAGGCTAGAAACCACTGGATCATTCAGTTCCCACAGAGGGGCAGCCCAAGCTAGCGCCTCGTCGGACAGAAAGGATATAATATAGGCTACTTTCGCCCGATCGGACAGGAAGTTTTGGGGCTGAAGTTCAAAATGAATCGTGCACTGGCTAAGGAACCCCCTGCAAGCCTTGGAGTCCCCAGAGAAATGGTCCGGAGCTGGCTGTTGTAATGATTGTGTGGCTGCGACTGGTGCGATAGGTGCAGCAGCAGATAGCGGTTGAGGTTGTTGAACCGGGGGTCCTAATGAGGCCTGAACCTGTTCAAAACGGGATGCCAAATCCTGAAGGAATCGCATCACTTGGGACTGATGCGATTCCAGGGTCTCAAGTCTGCGAACTAAGCCCTGCAACGGATCATCTGTGGGTAACGGCACATCAGCCTGGTCCATGGCTGATCAAACTGTCAGGTCACCTGGGACCAGGTGACAGATGCACTCTGTAGGAGTCGGAAGTGCACCGCTAAGGTAGTGGACCCTAGGACTGACTGCTGCGGATTGAACCCTGGAAGGTTCTGGAAGCAGGTCTACAGGATAACTAACATGGATCCCAGTGGAAGCTAGAGCATAGATTCCCCAGGGCGCGGAGTCTAAGAGCCAGCGGGTGTTCACCAGAGCCTCTAGTGGTGAGGATGGACTGTGCTGCAGTCTGGCTCCAGGTTGCGGCCCCCAGGGTCTCATAGCTCACGCTCACCGTAGACTACAGGAGAAGAGGAAGGAGGCAGCAGGCTGGAACGACAGGGAAGTAAGGGGTAAGCCAAAGGTCAGGGCGACTAGCAGACAAGGATAAACATAACACGCCAAAGGTCAGGGTAACAAGCAGACAGGGAGAGTCGAGAACAGGCCAAAGTCGGTAACAGGAATCAGATGTAGGAAACACAGCAAGTACACACGGAGGCTCACACACAATGGTTGATCAGCACTGCTGGCTTGCAGTGCACAGGTTAATATAGGGTTCCCTGATAGGGCCTGGGGTGGGGCCATGCTTAGAGGAGAGGTTATAAAATCAGTAAGGTGAGAGGCAACTGGTCTTTAGAGATGAACACATGGAGACAGGTAAGCTGATAGAGAAAACTCTATTGCATAACCATGACACAGGACTGGGCTCAGCCCTTCCTTCTCTGAGCTGGCCGCTCAGCTTCGGCTAATTGCCAGCTCCTATCTCTCCACAGTGAGTCACCTGTTGATGATATCCTGCTTGTCAGTCTTGCCTACTTAAACCGTCCAGCCAGGATGATCTCTGCCTTCGCCCTGGTCACATCTCTAGAGACGCTCTCCTGTGTTCCTGTTAAAGACTTGCTTGGCTGACATTCCTTCTGGCTCCAGATCTTGCTTGCTGTTCTACTACGCTCATCTCTGGCTCCCTGACTTTTTGGCTTGTCTGACTATCTGTTCCTGAACTCTGGCTATGTTTAGACTACGTTTACTCTATTTACCTTTTTTTATTATTATTAAACAAGTGTGATTTAACTGTACTTCTGTCTCAGTCTGATTCATGGACAGTAGGCGAAGGCCATGAATTCAGAAGATGCCGTCAATCCACTTGTTGGTAATATTTTTTTCCAGATTGGATGAGCAGGTTCACCGCATGGATCAGTTTGCCATGACGTTAGAAATGCTCCTGAGTCGCACGCCTCACCTGTAATCTCCCACTGTGGCTGCTCTGGTACAACCTGTTTTGCAGGCCATCCCTGCTGCTGCTCCAGTCTCTGTGCAGGCACCCACCTCGACTATTACCTCTATAAGAGGTATGTCTGGTTCCCCTTTACTTCCCCAGCGATTTGAGGGTGATCCAGTCCAATGCAGAGGGTTTCTCAACCAGGTTGAGATATAATTTAAGATGCTGCCCCAGGCATTTCCCACAGACAGAAGCAAAGTAGGTTTTGTGATATCTTTGCTTTCTGAGAGAGTCTTGGTCTGGGCAAACCCTCTATGGGTGATGCAAAAACCTGTTGTCTTGAGTTACCCGGAGTTTGTGGCTTCCTTTAAAAGGGTATTTGACATTCCCACACGATCCGCATCTGCTGCCAAGTGCCTCATGTCCATCAAACAGAGTACGAGAACTGTTGCTGATTACGCCATTGAATTCCGTACTCTGGCAGCAGAGGTTGCTTTGAACAATGAGGCCCTCGTGGCTGTGTTTACCCTTTGTCGGTTTTGGAGGATAAGGCCATGGAGGAATATGTAGCAGACGCACTTTCTCAAGGTTTCATCTGCAAATCCTTGTCTCCTGCTGGTGCTGGTTTCTTCTTTGTGAAGAAGAGTGGTGAACTGAGACCTTGTATTGATTATAGGGATCGCAATCGTTTCACGATTAAGAATGCCTATCTGATTCTGTTGATTACAGAGTTATTTGACAGCCTCCATGGGAGCAATGGTTTTCACGAAGCTTGATGCATACAATCTTGTGAGAATTAAGGAGTCGACGAGTGGAAAACTGCATTTAATACCAGAACAGGCCATTTTGAGTACCTCATAATGCCTTTTGGCCTTTGTAGCGCCCCGGCAGTTTTCCAGGAGTTCATTAACAATGTCCTCCAAGATTTGTTGCAGTTATGTGTGGTGGTTTATCTCGACGATATCTTCATATTTTCCAAGTCCCTGGAGAGCCATCACACAGATGTCTGTCGTGTGCTTCAGAAACTAAAGGCCCATAGATTTTCTGCAGACTTTTGTCTTCAGATTTATCAAAACCATATAATATGAGGTCAAACCATAAGAGTTTCAATATGTATGCAATCAGGCAGGCCCTTGCACTACACGATCTTGGTAAATTTGAAGACAAAAATCTGCAGAAAATCTAATAGTGTGTATGGGGTTTAAAAGAGAACAATCTCTATTGTAAATTGGAGAAGTGCTAATTCCATCGTGAACAGGTTGAATTCCTGGGCTATGTCATTTCCACTGCTGGTTTTTCGATGGACCCAGAGAAAGGTTCAGCTGTCCTACAGTGGCCCCAACCCGTGGGTTTACGTCCTCTGCAGCTTTTTCTTGGCTTTGCCAACTATTATCGGAAGTTTATTCGTAACTTCTCGGCTCTGGTCAAGCCCCTTACTGATATGACCAGAAAAGACAGTAACCCACAATGTTGGTCTCCGGAGTCCATTAAGGCCTTTGAGCAGTGCCGACCCAAGACATTGTGCTGCCTGGTACCAAGAATGAAATCCTGCCCCCCCAAAATAAAAAATCACGCCCACCAAAATACCCCCACATCCATTATTTTATATCATGATAACTAAAGTGGACCTGTCATGGCTCTATACATGTATATAGGAGTATAAAGAGGACCTGTTATGGTTGTTTACATGTATAGGAGTATAAAAAGGACCTGTTATGGCTCTATTCATGTATAGGAGCATAAAGAGGACCTGTCATGGCACTATACGTGTATATATAAGTATAAAGAGGACCTGTCATGCCACTAAACGTGTATATATAAGTATAAAGAGGACCTGTCATGCCACTATACGTGTATATATAAGTATAAAGAGGACCTGTCATGGCTCGCTACATGTAAAGTAGTATAAAGAGGACCTGTCATGGCTCTATACATGTATAGGAGTATAAAGAGGGCCTGTCATGGCACTATACTTGTATATATAAGTATAAAGAGGACCTGTCATGGCTCTATACATGTAAAGGAGTATAAAGAGGACCTGTCATGGCTCTATACATGACCATAGGAGTATAAAGAGAACCTGTCATGGTTGTTTACATGTAGAGGAGTATAAAGAGGACCTGTCATCGCTCTATACATGTATGTAGGAGAATAAAGAGGACTTGTCATGGCTCTAAACATGTGTATAGGAGTGTAATGCCATGTACATACGAGCGGAATTTCCGTCGGAAAAATCTTGGATGGTTTTTCCGACGGAATTCCACTCAAGCTGGGCTTGCATACACATGGTCACACAAAAGTTCGCTGAACTTTCGACCGTCAAGGACGTGGTGACTTACAACACTACGATGAGCCCAGCAAAAGTCCGATGGAGCATACACACGGTCGCATTTTCCGACCAAAAGTTCTCATTGGTCTTTTGCTAGCCGAATTTCCGACCGTGTGTATGGGGCATTAAAGGACGTGTCATGGCTCAATACATGTATGTAGGAATATAAAGAGGACCTGTCATGGCTCTATAAAAAGAACCTGTTATGGCTCTATTCATGTATGTAGGAGTATAAAGAGGACCAGTCATGGCATTATACGTGTATATAGAAGTATAAAGAGGACCTGTCATGGCTCTATACATGTATATAGAAGAATAAAGAGGACCTGTCATGGCTCTACATGCATGTAGGAGTGCAAATAAGAGGGGTGTAAAATATGCCTGCAATACCCCTACTCAGCGCCAGATTAATCCCACAGTTCCAATAGTAGTGCACACACCAAGAAAAAATTTAATAATAATGATACTTTAAAATATAATAGGCAAAATATTAAAAAGATACTAAGCAGCTGTTAAAAAGAGTAAAAATGGAAGCGATAGTATACAGCCGTCAGGGGGAAGTGTGCGTCTCCTTGCAGACACTGCGATCACTTCCGGGTGGAGAGCGGTGGATGGTGGAGCGCAAACGTCACTGTGATTGCAGTGTCTGCAAGGATACGTACGCTTCCCCCTGACGGCTGGATACGGTGATAGCGCCCTCTGGGTTACTTGATATGCTTGTTGATGTTTATTTGATGTACGTAGCTAGTATTAAGGGGTCTTCTGCTGTATGGAGGATTTGGTTATAATAAACAGGATTACACTATTGCAACTATTCTTGTGTTTTATGAGGTGGGTTGGAGCCCCTGTACCAGTGGATCTCTTGGATGGTGAGGACCAAGTATCAAAGTAGCTGATGTACACCTAACTTAAGGCTTTCTCATCAGAGGCATCTGGTGAGTTTGACCCCCTGGGGAGTGTGCTTCATGAGGTGGAATATGAATATTGTTTTCTGGTGGAAGGTGCACGCTAGGACTACTGTTGTTGAACACCTGTAATACTTTTAACTGTCCCCACTACCATCTACTACATAAAGACTTACAACTGTGATGTTCTGCCACATGTTTATGATATTATCATATTATCATTTTAATTTTCAGCGCTATTTTAGTATTTAAATGATCCAGGGACTGGACTGTTTTATTTGTATACTATCGCTTCCTTGTATGTAGGAGTATAAAGAGGACCGGTCATGGCTCTATACATGTATAAAGGAGTATAAAGAGGACCGGTCATGGCTCTATACATGTATCTAGGGGTAGAAAGAGAACCTGTCTAGGCTCTATACATGCATAGGTGTATAAAGAGGACCTGTCATGGCTCTATACATGTATGTAGGAGTATAAAGAGGACCTGTCATGGCTCTATACATGTATGTAGGAGTATAAAGTAGGAGTATAAATATGCGTGGTGGAGCTGTAGGACCTGACATCACCACGCACCAGCTGGCTGGCTTGAGCCGCGGCTGTGAGTTCTTATCGAATACACCGTTTTTTGGATGTCAGTTGCTTATCATCATATTGGAATAAAGAAACCTTGATTTTAGTACTGCACCATGAAGTCTTCTTTCTACCTTTCATAATACGCTCCACAAGCGATCTTACCCTGACAAGGGTCCCACGAAGCATACTGCAGCAGTTGGAGAGTTGCCTTTGGAGGAGAGGATTCGGATATCGGATGAACGTGTGAACACACTGTCCCTGGCTGATTGATCCCTCCTGTGTATGCCTATATGATCTCTATAACCTGAGATCCAACAGATCTGGTAAGCGGCCCTTTGGTCTTTAAAATCACTTTTTTGGCTGTTGTCTGGCTGCTCTTTTTGCGGGGTGAATAGAGCAATCGTTACGCCTTCTGAAGAGTCCAATTTCAACGGATTTACATGGATTGATATCTGTTATGGACTATTAACTATATTGTGGCACTATTTATGTTTTTCTTCGTTCCTACACCTATGTGTTTTTTATACATTTATTTATATTATTTTGGTTGCGCATCTAAATTTGTTACACATGGCTCTATACATGTATAAAAGGACCTGCGTGGCCGGCAGCCGCGATGTCAGCCGGCCACCCATGATCACTCCACAGAGAGCCAGAACGGGAATCTGTAGGTGTAAACAGACAGATCCCCATTTGAACATAAGGGGTGAGACAGATCTGCTATTCCTAGTGATTAGGAACAGAGATCTCTCTCCTCCTCCAGTCAGTCCCATCCCCCCCCCCCCCCCCCGGTTAGAAACACCTCCCAGGGAACACATTTAACTCCTTCCCTGACAGTGATATTTACACAGTAATCAGTGCATTTTTATAGCACAGATCGCTGTATAAATGTCAGTGGTCCCAAAAATGTGTCAAAAGTGTCCGACCTGTCACCGCAATCTCGCAGCCTCACTAAAAATCGCAGATCACCGCCATTACTAGTAAAAAAAGATAATAATAAAAATGCCTTAAATCTATCCCCTATTTTGTAGACCGTATAACTTTTGCGCAAACGAATCAATATACACTTATTGCGTTTTCTTTTACCAAACATATGTAGAAGAATACATATTGGCCTAAACTGATGAAGACATTTTTATTTTTTTGGATGTTTATTATAGCAAAAAGTAAAAAAATCACGTCACCTGCCACACATTGCGGATTGTCATTTGCCACAACATCGCCTGCCACACGTAGCAGATTGCCACTTGCTGTGTAGTAGAGTAAAGGCAGGCAGCAGAGAGATGATGTAATCTCTCTGCTGCCCACGGCTGCACAGTGAGGGCGGAACTGCAGTGATGCAGGGCGGGCAGTGAGAGATGATGTCATCTCACTGCTCCCCCACCCGCCAGCCCGCTGATTGGCCAGCAAGCCCGCTCACAAGCCGACTGTCCCACCCACTGACTGACTTCCCCTGTGCTGCCCGCACGCTCCTGTCCCCCATCGGATAGTGGCCGCCCTGTACTGCGCAGGCGCAGTGCTTGCGCAATATGGAGGGCAAAGGAGACGTCGATAGTCTGCGAACATGAACAGCGGGAGCGTGTGGCACAATCATAGGCGTGCGCAGGGGGTGTGCTGGGTGTGCCTGGGCACACCCTAATCACCCAGTGTGGCGCAGATTCCTCCTGCTGATATTTCACCAAAGCTCCCAACAGGGCTCCTAAAAAATTGTAAAAAATAATAAATTAATAAAGGAAGTAAAAATAAAAAAAACTACTGACACCATCCACTGCCCTACTGACAAGTCCACTGCTCTACTGACACTATCCACTGCTCTACTAACACTGTCCATGTTTTAATACATTTGGGGTGCACACCCTAATGCAATAGGCTGCGCACACCTATGGGCACAATGTACTCCTAATTGTGCAGGCACCGTGTAGAGCTGATGAACAGCTGTTCATGTTCGGAGACTTTCGGCGTCTCCTTTATCCTCCGTACTGTGCAAGCTCTGCACCTGCGCAGTACAGGGAGGACACTATCCGATTGGGGACCTATCTCGGCAGAACACCGGGCTCCTCACAGTGGGATCCGCAGCAGAGCGGGCGGAACAGGCTTGCTGGCGGACGCCAATTTGCTGCCCCCCCTGAAAGTGCCGCCTGGAGCCATCGCTCCATCGGGTCCCATGGTAGGGCCGGCCCTGCCTTTGAGAGTCTCAAGGCTACCTTGGTTTCTGCTCCTGTGTTGGCACATCTTGATCCTACATTTCCTTTTATCCTTGAAGTTGATGCTTCTGAGACTGGAGTTGGCACCCTTCTGTTTCAACGTCCTATCTCGGAGAGCACTATGCATCCTTGTGGCTACTTTTGCAAGAAATTGTCACCAGCGGAGTGCAATTACAAGATTGGTGACAGAGAGCTGTTAGCGATCATTTTAGAACTGAAAGAATGGAGACATCACCTCAAAGGTACCACTGTGCCAGTTCGCATTCTTACTGACCATAAGAATCTCACATTCTTGTCTGAGGCTAAATGCCTCTCTCACAGAAGGGTGCGATTGGCTCTTTTCTTGTCTAGTTTCAATGACATTGTCTCATTCTTACCCGGTACTAAGAATGTAAGGGCTGACACTTTGTTATGACAATTTTCCTCCACTTCCAAGATGGAGTTGGTTCCGGTTCCTGTGATTCCTCCTTCTCGTATTCTGGCTACGGTTTGCACCAGTCTCACTTTTCCTTTGGGTGACAAAATTCTTGCTGCTCAGGTTCATGCTCCTCCTGAGAAACCTTGTGTCCACTGCTTTGTCCCAGAGAGTCTCTTTACTGCCATGCTCCAGACTTACCATTCTCCCAAGGCTGCTGGCCACCCTGGGAAGAATCAACTCTTTTGGGTCATTTCCCAACAATTCTGGTGGCTTAGTCTACGTGCTGATGTAACTGCCTTCATAGCTGCCTGTTCTGTGTGTGCTCAGAGTAAGACTCCACAACACCTTCCAGTGGGCCTCCTACAACCCATACCCAATGGAGAGAGGCCCTGTACCCACCTGTCTATGGATTTCAATGTGGAGTTACCCAACTCCCAGGGCAACACAGTTATCCTCTCGAAAATGTCTCATTGTATTCCATTTAAGAAGTTGCCCACTTCTAAGGAACTGGCTTACATTTTTGCTCGGGAGATCTTTCACTTACATGGGCTACTCAAGGAGATTGTCTCGGACAGGGGTAGTCAGTTTGTGTCCCGGTTCTGGCGAGCCTTTTGTGCACAGTTGGGAATTCAGCTTGCTTTCTCCTCTGCGTATCACCTGCAGTTTTATGGGGCTGCAGAACGAGCCAATCAGTCCTTGGAGCAATTCCTACGTTGCTATATTTCTGACCATCATAACAACTGGTCAGACCTCTTACCATGGGCGGAGTTTGCTCACAATAGTGCCTTGAATTCTGCTTCCTGATTGTCCCCGTTTATGGCGAACCATGGTTTTCAACCTTCCATGTTGCCTGACTCATTTGTTCCTCACAGTATTCCTGCATTAGAGGAGCATCTCCGTGGTCTTCGTTCCACTTGGGCACAAGTCCAGGAGGTTTTGTGACAGGCTAATGATAGGTACAGACTCCATGCTGACCTCAGACGCCTGCCTGCGCCTTCCTACCAGGTTGGGGACAGGGTCTGTCTGTCATCTCGCAACCTCCAACTTCGTGTTCCCTCTCTGAAGTTCATACCTCAGTTTATTGTGCCTTTCCGCATTCTTCGCAGGATTAACCCAGTGGCTTACGCATTAGACCTTCCTTCTAATATGCATATCTCAAATGTATTTCATTAAAACCTTTGGTCTGCAACCGCTTTACCACCTCGGTGCCTCGTCCTCACCCTGTACAGGTTAAGAACCATGAGCAGTATGAAGTACTGTCCGTTGTTGATTCACGTAGGTTCCATGGGTGCATACAGTAGCTGATGCATTGGGAAGGGTACGGTCCGGAGGAACACTCTTGGGTCTCATCCTCGGATGTACATGCCCCTGTCCTCCTTCATGATTTCCATAGACTTTTCCCCTCAAGCCTAGTGGTCCTCTGAGGGGGAGGGGTCATTGAGGAGGGGGTACTGTCAGGGCTGGGCTCAGCCCTTCCTTCTCTGAGCTGGCCGCTCAGCTGTCGGCTAATTTCCAGCTCCTATCTCTCCACAGTGAGTCACCTGTTGATGATAGCCTGCTCGTCAGTCCTGCCTACTTAAGCCTTCCAGCCAGGATGATCTCTGCCTTCGCCTTGGTCACATCTCTAGAGATGCTCTCCTGTGTTCCAGTTAAAGACTTGCTTGGCTGACATTCCTTCTGGCTCCAGATCCTGCTTGCTGTTCTACTACACTCACCTCTGGCACCCTGACATTTTGGCTTGTCTGACTATCCGTTCCAGTTCCTGAACTCTGGCTATGTTTTGACCACGTTTACTCTGTTTACCTTTTTTTATTATTAATTAACAAGTGCGATTTAACTGTACTTCTGTCTCAGTCTGATTCATGGTTTCTGACATGTCCAAAGTATAAACAGAAAAGTCAGTGCTACTACCCATACACCACATAGATAGCAGAGCTCCCAGGTGCTCAATCCACAATCGCTGGGTGAGTAGAGTAATGTGGAAAAAATAATCCACACTCCGGTTGTTGCTCTTAAAATTTCTTCATTTTATTGAATAGCCACAGTGAACAAACGCTGATTAAGTCAGTTGACGTTTTTCATCCTATAAGGCCTTATTCATAACCCACTGTGTAAATGTCACTGGCAGGGAAGGGGTTAACACTGGGGGGCAATCAAGGGGTTAACTGTGTTCCCTCGTGTGTGTGTGTTCTAACTGTAGGGGGATGGGAGTGACTAGAGGAGATGACAGATCATTGTTCCCAGCTATTGGAACACACAATCTCTCTCTCCTCAGCTCACAGAACAGGGATTTGTGTGTTTACACACACATGTCCCTGTTCTGGCTCTCGTGCCTGCAATCACGTGTGACCGGCGGTCATTGTGACCACCAGCCACGTGCATTGGCACCCCCCCAGTGCAGCAGGGGGTGTGTGCGCGCCTGCTATCCCGCTTAAAGGAGCCGATGTACAGTTACGACGGTTCGCGGGAACGTGCCGACCTGCCTCCGTATAATTACGGCGGCTGGTTGGCAAGTGGTTAAATAAAAGTACAGCTTAATCAGTAAACAAACTAAACTTGCTTTTAAAAATGTTATTTTTATATTACAAATGGAATAATAAGGACTGTATATGTTAAGAAAATTTCAACTATACATGAGAAAAGATAACCACTCCCCTTTCCCTTGTAATATGCATTGTCAGTTATTAACAAAGCTGATTAAGAAGCATATATTGCTCTTGCACAAGCTTGATACATTTTCTCCTGATTTTCAGGTGTTATTTGATCTATAAATGAAGGTATTGTGTTTTTGAAAGGCAATGCTTTGCAACACTTCCTTATTTGGAGACGCTGCTGGTGAAGAAACCTTTTGTCATGATCCAGAAGCAGTAGAAAGAGTGTTTCTGGGAGAAGCAGGGCAGAGGTGACCTGTGGCTGAAAAGAAGGGCAGAATAGAGTTAACCTTTGGCTGGAAGGAGAGCAGAGCAGGGGTGACTTATGTCTGGAAGAAGAGGGCAGAGCAGAGGTGACCTGTGGCTGGAAGAAGGAGGCAGAGCAGAGGAGACCTGTGGCTGGAAGGAGGCATAGCAGAGGAGACCTGTGGCTGGAAGAAGGGGAGAGCAGAGGAGACCCATGGCTGGAAGAAAGGGGAGAGCAGAGGAGACCTGTGGCTGGTAGAAGGGGAGAACAGAGGTGACCTGTGGCTGGAAAAAGGTGGGCAGAGCAGAAGTGACCTGTAGCTGCAAGGAAAGGCAGAGCAGAGGTGACTTGTGGCTGGAAGGAGGGGGCAAAGCAAAGGTGACCTATGGCTGGAAGGAGTGGACAGAGCAATAATGACCTTTGGCTGAAGGAAGGGGAGAGCAGAGATAACCTGTGGCTGGAAGGAGGGGAGAGCAGAGGTGACCTGTTGCTGGATGGTGGGGCAGAGCAGAGTTGACTTGTGGCTAGAAGGAGGGGGAAGAGCAGATGTGACCTGTGGCTAGAAAAAGGGGAGAGCAGAGGTGATCTGTGACTCAAAGGAGGGGGCAGAGCAGAGGTGACCTGTGGCTCTAAGAAGGGGAGAGCAGAGGTGACCTTTTGATGGAAAAAGGGGGCGGAGCAGAGGTGACCTGTGACTAGAAGGAGGAGCAGAGCAGAGGTGACCTATGGCTGCAAGGAGGGGCAGAGCAGAGGTGATCTGTGGCTGGAAGGAGGGGCAGAGCAGAGTTGACTTGTGGCTGCAAGGGGGAAGAGCAGAAGTGACTTATGGCTGGAAGGTGAAGGCAAAGCAGAGATGACCTGTGGCTGGAAGAAGGGGATAGCAGAGGTGACATGTGGCTGGAAGAAAGGGGAAGAGCAAAGGGAACCTGTGGCTGTGACCACCAATATACAGGGGGCACACTGACCAACATTGTACAGGTGCACAGTTGATGGTTAATTATCGTGCTTCATTGGGGTCATTGTGCCATCTTGGGTGCTAATTAATATGCATGGTTGGGGGCTAATTATTTTGCCATGTTTATTAGCTAATTATTGTGCTGTTCTGGGTGTTACTTTTGTGCTTTGTCAGATGTTAATTACTGTGCCAAGCTGTGGGTTAATCATTATGGCATATTTTGAGGGTTATTGCTGGCTCTGACATATGCTGGGGGTTATCATTGTCAGCCTTTACACTTGCAACTAGGCTTATTTTACTCTAATGCCGCGTACACACGACCGGACTTTACAGCATACATGGTGCGGCAAACCTGAGTCCGTCAGACAATTCGATCGTGTGTGGGCTCCAGCTGACTTTTTTTCTCAAAAGTTTGACGGACCTAGAAATTAAACATGTTTCAAATCTGTCCGACGTACTCGAGTCTGGTTGAAAAGTCTGATCGTCTGTATGCTAGTCCGACGGACAAAAACCGACGCTAGGGCAGCTATTGGCTACTGGCTATGAACTTCCTTGTTTTAGTCCGATCGTACGTCATCACGTACGAATCCATCGGACTTTGGTTGATCGTGTGTAGGCAAGTCCGTTCATTCGGAAAGTCCGTCGTAAAGTCCGTCGAAAAGTCCGCAGGACAAAGTCTGACGTAAAGTCCGCTCGTGTGTACGTGGCATAACAGTCTCTTTAGTGTACTCCAAGGCCTTTTTGTCTATAAAAAGCAGAAAGGTGGCACACTACAAGTCATTAATTGTGAAGAAACACCCACTTTTTTGGCCATGCCCACTTTTCAACTTTGCCCACAAGTGCAAGTCAGGTGCAGCGATGCATTAGCTCACCCACTTATACTGCTAGTACCAACACAATACCCGCAAAAAATGTGTCTATTGCCGCCCCGTATGTTCACTTCCACCGTTGATGGAACCCTTTCACCCACTAAGGCAGACCTACAGTTCTCCTGGGAAACCTCTAGCTATAACACTGTGGGCTTCCGGAAGTTTTCTAGGGACACCCCTGATTCTGTTGCAAAGGGAAATGTCACACTTTCCTCAATGGCCACCCTTAACACACATACTGAAACATACTGTATATCAGCACTCTGCTTGACCAGCTCAGGTACACAGGCAGAATATTTTTCATCATTACACATCACATCATTTTCAGATTCAGTTTCAACTCTTGCCTCCCCACTGTACAGAGCACTATGCTGGGGCAAATCTTTCCACATAGTCAGCAGGTCTCCCAACTGGGTATATTCCCACTTCACAGTAGATACTCTTACAGACAATCCCTTTAATGACTGCATTAGTAACTCTAGCATTTAACCCTTTAGGAACGGTCTTACCCACTACCGTAGTAGCCATCACAAACTTCTTTGGTTTACACTGAGTCGGGAATGACAGCTCTGCATCTCTTTGTACCACTGTGCTCACTTTACAGTTTCTCTTCTGCTTTTCTGCTCCCAATCTTTTCCCACACTGCCTCCACATTTCCCCTTCTTTGGGGTGTCCCAAGAAGGTCCACCCCTCAAGACACATTTGCCACACACAATTTGACTTACTATAGCACAAGTCAATTTTGAATCATTTACTGTGCAAGGTCTGAATGGGCTTGCAAACTGCTCCAATTTGTTATACTACATACACAAACAACAGCTACAAGTTGTATTTCTACGACAGACCCACTTTCATACCTCATCAGCTCCAGCTGTTATTATTTTAAAACTTAGATTACCCATAATAACCTAAACCTCAAATCCAAGGGATTGGCCATAGGTATCCCATTCCTCCCTTTCCTTTATGGTTCTCCATGAAATAACAGACAGTGAGGGTAGTTATTTATTTAATAAATGTAAGATTTACTTTAGTACTTTACTTTAGTAAATGTCCTCCTCTCAAACCAAGGCCAAGTGCTTTTCTATAAATACTTTGCAAACTAGAGAATTATGCAGAAAGGTTGGTGGTCTTGGGTGGCCCGTGAAAATATGGGCTTAGACCCCCACTATGGACACATCAGGAGGGAAACGCATATCTCATTTGCTCAAACTAAATCCACAACCTTCAGTGTGGCATGTCCTGTATCTCACCTATAGAGATTATACCTATTTCCCTTATATACATTTTAAAAAGAAGGACAGAGTATTTCATTACATTTCACTGTCTTCTTTGTTGGCAGCTCTATGCTAAGTTTGACTCACAGACATGGTTTGTTTGCTTCCCAATTTATTTTAACCTTCACTTCCCTAACACTTATAAACAATCCTCCTCAAGAAGACTTAATGAAATACTTCTATCTGAGCTCCCAACCCAGTTAACCATTAAAGCGGTTGTATACCCGCAGACATTTTTTTTTTTAAACCTGTAAGGCAAAAGGCATAACGAGCTAGTATGCACCGCATGCTAGCTCATTATGAAATACTTACCTTAGAACGAGGCGTCGGCAGCTGATCCTGGTCCACACCAAGGGAGCTGACATTTCCCCTCAGTGTGTCTTCCGGGTTCATGACTCCGGCGCTGTGAGTGGCGGGAGACGCGATGTCGTCACTCCTGCGCATGCGTGCGGGAGACTTCTTTCCGGCAAGGTCCGGAAAGACCCTGCATTGAGATTGCATGTTTTCTCCACCCATGCAATAGGAAGGCCACGTGTTCCCCCATGGTTGAGTGACCGCATCTTCAACAGTTTACCTTTTTTTCTATTTATTGTGGAAGCACTGCATTCCTGTTTTTGAATTACTCTGCTACCCTATAAGGGCTCTCCCACCTCCCTCTTTATAAAGTTGCCCTGATGACTATGTGTCACTGAATGCTGTTTCACTTTTTCCATTTCGCCCCATGTATAGGGAGTGTTCGTTTAACCAAACTTCCACAACTTCACACTGTATATTACCTGGGGCACTTGAAACCTTAGGCTGTCATTATTCAACCTCCCACAGTAGAGCCAAAAAGCTGCCTACTACTATCCCCTCACACATATTCTCCCCTTGACATGACAGGCACCCTTGTACCACTGTGCTCACTTTTGCAATTTCTCTTCTGCTTTTATGCTCCCAATCTTTACTCACACTGCCTCCACATTTCCCCTGCTTTGGGGTGTCCCAAGAAGGTCCACCCCTCAAGACACATTTGCCACACACAATTTGACTTACTATAGCGCAAGTCAATTTTGGATCATTTACTGTGCAAGGTCTGAAAGGGTTCGCAAACTTCTCCAATTTGTTATACTACATACACAAATAACAAGTACAATTCCTATTTCTACGACAGACCCACTTTCATACCTCATCAGTAGGGATGAGCGGAACACCCCCAGGTTCAGTTCGCACCAGAACTTGCGAACGGACCGAAAATTCGCACGAACGTTAGAACCCCATTGACGTCTATGGGACTCGAACGTTTGAAATCAAAAGTGCTCATTTTAAAGGCTAATTTGCATGTTATTGTCCTAAAAAGGGTTTGGGGACCCAGGTCCTGCCCCAGGGGACATGTATCAATGCAAAAAAAACTTTTAAAAACGGCCGTTTTTTCGGGAGCAGTGATTTTAATGATGCTTAAAGTAAAAAAAAAAAAAAAGTGAAATATTCCTTTAAATATCGTACCTGGGGGGTGTCTATAGTATGCCTGTAAAGTGGCGCGTGTTTCCCGTGCTTAGAACAGTCCCTGCACAAAATTTAATTTTTAAAGGAAAAAAAGTCATTTAAAACTGCTTGCGGCTTTAATGTAATGTCGGGTCCTGGCAATATGGATGAAAATCAGTGAGACAAACAGCATGGGTACCCCCCAGTCCATTACCAGGCCCTTTGGGTCTTGTATGGATATTAAGGGGAACCCCGCACCCAAATTAAAATAAGGAAAGGTGTGGGGCCACCAGGCCCTATATACTCTGAACAGCAGTATACAGGCGGTGCAAACAAGACAGGGACTGTAGGTTTGTTGTTAAGTAGAATCTGTTTGTAATTTTGAACGGGTACATTTTAACGTGTTTAGCTCCAGCCAAAAAAAATTTTTTAAGCTTTTTGGAAAACAAAGGGAAGGGTTATCACCCCTGTGACATTTGTTTTGCTGTCTGTCCTCCTCTTCAGAAGATTTCACCTCACTTTTTGTCCCAATGACAAATGTTTTTTGAAAATTTGGGGTTTTTTGTGGAACAAGGATTGGAAAGCATCAGTGGAAAGGAGAAATGTTTTTCCCATATTAACTCTTACAGGAGAGAATTTCCCTTCCTAGAGGTAGATTTCATCTCACTTGCTGTTGTCTCCTTCCGTTTGCAAGTTGGAGTCGTTTGTAAGTTAGATGTTTGAAAGTAGGGGCCTGCCCTATATACTCAGCAGAAATTTGGGCCTTAGGTTTCGTTGTGGCCACAACACTGTAAGCCCTCACAGGGCCCTGCTGTGAAATATTAGATCAAGAATTGTAATTACATGCCCCTGTTGAACAAGGGCAGAAAAATTGGGCCTTTGGTGGTGGTGGTGGTGCTGGTGCCACAACACTGTAAGTCCTCACTCGCTCTTGGTGGGCACAGAAATGGGCCCTGCTGTGAAATATTAGATCAAGAATTGTAATTACATGCCCCTGTTAAACAGGGGCTGAAAAATTAGGCCTTAGGCACTGGTGCTGGTGCCACAACACTGCAACCCCTCACAGATACTCTAGTTGGAACGCAGGAATGAGCCCTGCTGCAAAGTATTGCATCAAAAATTGTAATTACATGCCCCTGTTAAACAGGGGCTGAAAAATTGGGCCTAAGGCACTGGTGGTGGCGCCCAGAACCAAAAATGTTCTTACAAGCTATCAGCGTGATCATTGAGGAGGAAGAGAATAATTACTCAGGATAGTCACTCAGCATCAGCATAGGTAGTCTTTGAAGGGATCTGAGATTTCAAAAAAAATTATTCGGTTACATCAGCATCAGGTGCTTGGTAGCTGGTGGTGATCCAAGACTAATTCATTTTTATGAAGGTCAGTCGATCGACCGAGTCGGTGGACAGACGCACCCTGTGATCGGTTACAAAGCCTCCAGCAGCACTGAATGTGCATTCCAAAAGAACGCTGGATGCAGGACAGGCCAGTAGCTCAATTGCATACTGTGCAAGCTCTGGCCAGTGATCCATCCTCAAGACCCAGTAACCCAGAGGATTTGCGGTGGGAATGGTGTCCAAGTCAGATCTTGCCCCTAGGTATTCCTGCACCATGTAAAACAGACGCTGGCGATGGTTGCTGGAACTGATCATACCTTAGGGCTGCGGACCAAAAAATTGTCTGAACGCATCGGTCAGACGACCACCTTCTCCACCGCTCCTTCTTTGACTGACCGAAGCCTCATCAACACGTTGTCCAGAAACAGGAGTTTGTAACCTCCCAGTCTCTGGGAACGCGTTGCACAGACTTTTCTGCAAGGCCTCCCGAAGATGTTTCATCCTCTGCTCCCTCTGCGATGGCAAGATAAGGTCCGCAACCTTACCCTTGTAACGTGGATCAAGGAGGGTTGCCAGCCAGTATTGGTCCTTCTCCTTGATACCACGAATACGAGGATCCTTACGCAGGCTTTGCAGGATCAGGGAGGCCATGCAGCGTAGGTTTGCTGAGGCATTCGGTCCGGAGTCCTCTGGGTCACTAAGGACGACATGGTCCGCAGCCACCTCCTCCCAGCCACGTACAAGTCCATGTGTTTCTTGGGACTGATCCCTTAAAGACTGCTGCTGATGCTGAGTGCCAGGCTCCACCTCCATACTGACACGATCCTCCTCCTCCTACTCTTCCTGTGTGATCGGCGGGCACGCAGGAACACTGTCTGGATAAAGGGGGCCTTGAGAGCTAAGGAAGTCCTCCTCTTCCTGCCTCTGTTCTGCCTCAAGTGCCCTGTCCATTATTCCATGCAGCGTGTGCTCCAACAGGTGGACAAGGGGGACAGTGTCACTGCTGCATGCACTGTCACTGCTCACCATCCTCGTGGCCTCCTCAAATGGTGACAGGACAGTGCATGCATCCCTGATCAAGGCCCACTGGCGTGGGGAAAAAAAACAAGCTCCCCTGACCCTGTCCTGGTGCCATAGTCGCACAGGTACTCATTGATGGCCCTCTGCTGTGTGTGCAGCCGCTGCAGCATGACCAACGTTGAGTTCCACCTAGTGGGCATGTCACAGATTAGGAGGTTCTTGGGCAGTTTAAACTACTTTTGCAGGTCCGCCAGCTGAGCACTGGCATTATATGACTGGCGGAAATGCACACAGACTTTCCTGGCCTGCCTCAGGACATCCTGTAAGCCCGGGTACCTGCCCAAGAACCGCTGCACCACCAAGTTAAGGACATGAGCCAAACATTGCACATGGGTCATTTGTCCCTGTCGGAGGGCAGAGAGGAGGTTGGTGCCATTGTCGCAAACCACCATTCCTGCCTTAAGTTGGCGTGGCGTCAACCACCTCTGAACCTGCCCCTGCAGAGCTGACAGAACCTCTGCCCCAGTGTGGCTCCTGTCCCCCAAGCACACCAGCTCAAGCACCGCATGGCATCTTTTGGCCTGCATACTTGCGTAGCCCCTTGAACGCCTATGGCGCACCGCTGGTTCCAAGGACAAAGCACAGGAAGAGGCCATGGAGGAAGAAGAAGAGGAGGCGGTGGAGGAGAGAGGTGTGTCACAATCATTAGTAGTGGCATTTTGGAGGCATGGTGGCGGAACAACCTCCAACACTACTGCACCTTGTCCTGCATCCTTCCCAGCTGCCAGCAGAGTCACCCAATGCGCCGTGAAACTTAGGTAACGTCCCTGTCCATGCCTGCTGGACCATGAGTCAGCGGTAATATGCACCTTACCGCTGACTGCCCTGTCCAGCGAGGCATGGACATTGCCTTCCACATGCCGGTAGAGAGCCGGAATCGCCTTCCATGAGAAAAAGTGGCGTTTGTGTACCTGCCACTGAGGAACCGCACATTCCACAAACTCACGGAAGGGGGCAGAGTCTACCAACTGAAAAGGCAGCAGTTGAAGTGCTAGCAATTTTGCCAAGCTAGCATTCAACCGCTGGGCACGTGGATGGCTGGGAGCAAACTTCTTTCGGCGGTGCAGCAGCTGGGGCAGGGAAATTTGCCTGGTACAATCTGACGTCGGTGTACCGAAAGCAGATTGCCCACTAGTACTTGGCTGTGACACACCTAATTCTACACCTTCATTCCTCTCAGTGCAGGTCTCAGAGAGGACTGAAGGTATAGTGGGGTTGGAGATCTCAGCTGATGAGGAGCAAGGAGAGGTCCTCTTTGTTCTTTGGTGTGGGTCTTTTAGATACGCTTGCCAACGAACTGCATGGCAGGTCAACATATGTCTGGTCAAGCATGTGGTACCCAAGCGGGAGATGTTTTGGCCACGCGAGATACGCTTGAGACATATGTTGCAAATAGCAGCAGTGCGATCTGATGCACTCGTCTCAAAAAAGGCCCACACCAAAGAACTTTTTGAATAACGTGCAGAGACTGCAGCGCCCTGCACATGTGGAGCTTTGGGGTGTGATGCAGTCAGTGTGCTGCCCTTAGGCTGGCCCCTGGAGGGCATCCTGACTCGTTGGTGATGCAGAGAGAGGGAGAGAGGGAGTTCGGAGGGTCCATCATCCTTGGATATTTCCACTACTAAGCCTGTTTTGACCCCCCTGAATAAGGGCGGTCGCAGGCTTTTTGGTAAGCCTTCAATTTTACCATTTGGTGGTGGGCTGCACGAGAGGTGGATCAAGTAATCCCGAACCCTGCAAAAAATCTTTTCTGGATTTCTTTGGAATTAACACTTTGTTATCTGGGACACTTTTTGAACTTGTATTTCACATTTTTAATTTTAATTTTTCACATAACAATTTGTTTGTATATATCATTTTGGGTATGGACCCACACTAATAAGGAACATCACTTATAAGATCTTCACCATTTATCTTATGTAGATATAAGCCCTAGATGAGTAATCTATGTGTGTTTATATTATACATTTTGGCATTGTATTATTAGTTTAATGCTGCACTATTTATTATACATACATTTTTCTTCACTAAAGATATCTCACTCAATGGGTATCTAGCAATATTAGAGATTATGTACAATATCTTTTAGTCACTAGTCATATTGTTATTTGTTTTTTATGTCCAGCGCTACACTGATTATTATTTACTTGGTCTTTGCCTTATATCGAGGTTTTAGTGTTTAGCAGCAGGATTTTTTCAAATTTTGTCATTCACGATTCACCTATTTTATGTTTTCATTATTTATGCACGTAGTGCAGTTCATTATTTATTTTTAGAACCTTCTACAGGTAGCTTTAGCTGAACACTGTGCAGAGCTCGCAAAGAAATAACTTGCAGCTTATTTAGCTGCCTGCGGTAGTGATAGGATCAGGAAAACACCACCAACCTTCTACAGGTAGCTTTAGCTGAACACTGTGCAGAGCTCGCAAAAAAATTACTTGTAGGTTTAGCTTAACACTGTGAGGAGGACGCACCACACTAACTTGTAGTTTTAGCTGAACACTGTGAGCAGGACGCACTACACTAACTTGTAGCTTTAGATGAACACTGTGCAGAAGTCTCACTACACTAACTTGTAGTTTTAGCTGAACACTGTGAGCAGGACGCACTACACTAACTTGTAGCTTTAGATGAACACTGTGCAGAGGTCTCACTACACTAACTTGTAGTTTTAGCTGAACACTGTGAGCAGGATGCACTACACTAACTTGTAGCTTTAGATGAACACTGTGCAGAGGTCTCACTACACTAACTTGTAGTTTTAGCTGAACACTGTGAGCAGGATGCACTACACTAACTTGTAGCTTTAGATGAACACTGTGCAGAGGTCTCACTACACTAACTTGTAGTTTTAGCTGAACACTGTGAGCAGGACGCACTACACTAACTTGTAGCTTTAGATGAACACTGTGCAGAGGTCTCACTACACTAACTTGTAGTTTTAGCTGAACACTGTGAGCAGGACGCACTACACTAACTTGTAGCTTTAGATGAACACTGTGCAGAGGTCTCACTACACTAACTTGTAGTTTTAGCTGAACACTGTGAGCAGGACACACTACACTAACTTGTAGCTTTAGATGAACACTGTGCAGAGGTCTCACTACACTAACTTGTAGTTTTAGCTGAACACTGTGAGCAGGACGCATTACACTAACTGTAAATAGTCTAGCTGCCTGACTCTGGTACTAATAGGATCAAAAGAACACCAGCAATTTTCTTCAGGTAGCTGTAAATACTGTAACAAGACAAGCCTGCCTGTCAGTAGGAAGATAACAGGAATGGATCTAGCTAAACTGAATACAGTGTATATATATATATATATGCAACACCTGGGATGCATATATATACACAATACACTGTAAGTGCAGCTAACTCACCGACTGTCCTGCCTAATCTAGCTAACTCAAATGAAATGACACTGTCTCTCTCTCTCTATCTAAGCACACCGGAACACACTACACAGGGCCGCCGTTCTAAACCTCCTGAGCCATAATCTACCGATGACGCTGTGATTGGCCAAACATGCAAGTCATAGTGCATGCTTGGCCAATCATCAGCCAGCAATGCACTGCGATGCCGCAGTGAATTATGGGCCGTGATGCTCCACACGAATTTGGCGCGAACGGCCCATAAAATTCGGAATTCGGCGAATGACCAAACAGCCGATGTTCGAGTCGAACATGGGTTCGACTCGAACACAAAGCTCATCCCTACTCATCAGCTCCAGCTGTTATTATTTTAAAACTTGGATTACCCATAATAACCTAAATCTCAAATCCAAGGGATTTGCCATAGGTATCCCATTCCTCCCTTTCCTTTATGGTTCTCCATGAAATAACAGACAGTGAGGGTAGTTATTTATTTAATAAATGTAAGATTTTCTTTAGTACTTTACTTTAGTAAATGTCCTCCTCTCAAACCAAGGCCACGCGCTTTTCTATAAATACATTGCAAACTATTGAATTATGCAGAAAGGTTGGTGGTCTTCGGTGGCCCGTGAAAATATGGGCTTAGACCCCCACTATGGACACATCAGGAGGGAAACGCATATCTCATTTGCTCAAACTAAATCCACAACCTTCAGTGTGGCATGTCCTGTATCTCACCTATACAGATTATACCTATTTCCCTTATATACATTTTAAAAAGGACAGAGTATTTCATATTTCACTGTCTTCTTTGTTGGCAGCTTTACGTTAAGTTTGACTCACAGACATGGTTTGTTTGCTTCCCAATTTATTTTAACCTTCACTTCCCTAACACTTATAAACAATCCTCCTCAAGAAGACTTAATGAAATACTTCTATCTGAGCTCCCAACCCAGTTAACCATTAAAGCGGTTGTATACCCGCAGACATTTTTTTATTTTTTTTTAAACCTGTAAGGCAAAAGGCATAACGAGCTAGTATGCACCGCATGCTAGCTCATTATGAAATACTTACCTTAGAACGAGGCGTCGGCAGCTGATCCTGGTCCACACCAAGGGAGCTGACATTTCCCCTCAGTGTGTCTTCCGGGTTCGCGACTCCGGCGCTGTGAGTGGCGGGAGACGCGATGTCATCACTCCTGCGCATGCGTGCGGGAGACTTCTTTCCGACAAGGTCCGGAAAGACCCTGCATTGAGATAGGTTTTCTCCACCCATGCAATAGGAAGGCCACGTTTTCCCCCATGGTTGGGTGACCGCATCTTCAACAGTTTACCTTTTTTTCTATTTATTGTGGAAGCACTGCATTCCTGTTTTTGAATTACTCTGCTACCCTATAAGGGCTCTCCCACCTGCCTCTTTATAAAGTTGCCCTGATGACTATGTGTCACTGAATGCTGTTTCACTTTTTCCATTTCGCCCCATGTATAGGGAGTGTTCGTTTAACCAAACTTCCACAACTTCACACTGTATATTACCTGGGGCACTTGAAACCTTAGGCTGTCATCATTCAACCTCCCACAGTAGAGCCAAAAACCTGCCTACTACTGTCCCTTCACACATATTTTCCCCTTGACATGACAGGCACCCTTGTACCACTGTGCTCACTTTTGCAATTTCTCTTCTGCTTTTCTGCTCCCAATCTTTACTCACACCGCCTCCACATTTCCCCTTCTTTGGGGTGTCCCAAGAAGGTCCACCCCTCAACACACATTTGCCACACACAATTTGACTTACTATAGCACAATTCAATTTTGAATCATTTACTGTGCAAGGTCTGAATGGGCTTGCAAACTGCTCCAATTTGTTATACTACATACACAAACAACAAGTACAAGTCCTATTTCTACGACAGACCCACTTTCATACCTCATCAGCTCCCGCTGTTATTATTTTAAAACTTGGATTACCCATAATAACCTAAACCTCAAATCCAAGGGATTTGCCATAGGTATCCCATTCCTCCCTTTCCTTTATGGTTCTCCATGAAATAACAGACAGTGAGGGTAGTTATTTATTTAATAAATGTAAGATTTTCTTTAGTACTTTACTTTAGTAAATGTCCTCCTCGCAAACCAAGGCCACGTGCTTTTCTATAAATACTTTGCAAACTATTGAATTATGCAGAAAGGTTGGTGGTCTTCGGTGGCCCGTGAAATTATGGGCTTAGACCCCCACTATGGACACATCAGGAGGGAAACGCATATCTCATTTGCTAAAACTAAATCCACAACCTTCAGTGTGGCATGTCCTGTATCTCACCTATAGAGATTATACCTATTTCCCTTATATACATTTTAAAAAGGACAGAGTATTTCATTACATTTCACTGTCTTCTTTGTTGGCAGCTTTATGTTAAGTTTGACTCACAGACATGGTTTGTTTGCTTCCCAATTTATTTTAACCTTCACTTCCCTAACACTTATAAACAATCCTCCTCAAGAAGACTTAATGAAATACTTCTATCTGAGCTCCCAACCCAGTTAACCATTAAAGCGGTTGTATACCCGCAGACATTTTTTTTTTAAATCCGTAAGGCAAAAGGCATAACGAGCTAGTATGCACCGCATGCTAGCTCATTATGAAATACTTACCTTAGAACGAGGCGTCGGCAGCTGATCCTGGTCCACACCAAGGGAGCTGACATTTCCCCTCAGTGTGTCTTCCGGGTTCGCGACTCCGGCGCTGTGAGTGGCGGGAGACGCGATGTCATCACTCCTGCGCATGCGTGCGGGAGACTTCTTTCCGACAAGGTCCGGAAAGACCCTGCATTGAGATAGGTTTTCTCCACCCATGCAATAGGAAGGCCACGTTTTCCCCCATGGTTGGGTGACCGCATCTTCAACAGTTTACCTTTTTTTCTATTTATTGTGGAAGCACTGCATTCCTGTTTTTGAATTACTCTGCTACCCTATAAGGGCTCTCCCACCTGCCTCTTTATAAAGTTGCCCTGATGACTATGTGTCACTGAATGCTGTTTCACTTTTTCCATTTCGCCCCATGTATAGGGAGTGTTCGTTTAACCAAACTTCCACAACTTCACACTGTATATTACCTGGGGCACTTGAAACCTTAGGCTGTCATCATTCAACCTCCCACAGTAGAGCCAAAAACCTGCCTACTACTGTCCCTTCACACATATTTTCCCCTTGACATGACAGGCACCCTTGTACCACTGTGCTCACTTTTGCAATTTCTCTTCTGCTTTTCTGCTCCCAATCTTTACTCACACCGCCTCCACATTTCCCCTTCTTTGGGGTGTCCCAAGAAGGTCCACCCCTCAACACACATTTGCCACACACAATTTGACTTACTATAGCACAATTCAATTTTGAATCATTTACTGTGCAAGGTCTGAATGGGCTTGCAAACTGCTCCAATTTGTTATACTACATACACAAACAACAAGTACAAGTCCTATTTCTACGACAGACCCACTTTCATACCTCATCAGCTCCCGCTGTTATTATTTTAAAACTTGGATTACCCATAATAACCTAAACCTCAAATCCAAGGGATTTGCCATAGGTATCCCATTCCTCCCTTTCCTTTATGGTTCTCCATGAAATAACAGACAGTGAGGGTAGTTATTTATTTAATAAATGTAAGATTTTCTTTAGTACTTTACTTTAGTAAATGTCCTCCTCGCAAACCAAGGCCACGTGCTTTTCTATAAATACTTTGCAAACTATTGAATTATGCAGAAAGGTTGGTGGTCTTCGGTGGCCCGTGAAATTATGGGCTTAGACCCCCACTATGGACACATCAGGAGGGAAACGCATATCTCATTTGCTAAAACTAAATCCACAACCTTCAGTGTGGCATGTCCTGTATCTCACCTATAGAGATTATACCTATTTCCCTTATATACATTTTAAAAAGGACAGAGTATTTCATTACATTTCACTGTCTTCTTTGTTGGCAGCTTTATGTTAAGTTTGACTCACAGACATGGTTTGTTTGCTTCCCAATTTATTTTAACCTTCACTTCCCTAACACTTATAAACAATCCTCCTCAAGAAGACTTAATGAAATACTTCTATCTGAGCTCCCAACCCAGTTAACCATTAAAGCGGTTGTATACCCGCAGACATTTTTTTTTTAAATCCGTAAGGCAAAAGGCATAACGAGCTAGTATGCACCGCATGCTAGCTCATTATGAAATACTTACCTTAGAACGAGGCGTCAGCAGCTGATCCTGGTCCACACCAAGGGAGCTGACATTTCCCCTCAGTGTGTCTTCCGGGTTTGCGACTCTGGCGCTGTGAGTGGCGGGAGACGCGATGTCGTCACTCCTGCGCATGCGTGCGGGAGACTTCTTTCCGGCAAGGTCCGGAAAGACCCTGCATTGAGATAGGTTTTCTCCACCCATGCAATAGGAAGGCCACGTGTTCCCCCATGGTTGAGTGACCGCATCTTCAACAGTTTACCTTTTTTTCTATTTATTGTGGAAGCACTGCATTCCTGTTTTTGAATTACTCTGCTACCCTATAAGGGCTCTCCCACCTGCCTCTTTATAAAGTTGCCCTGATGACTATGTGTCACTGAATGCTGTTTCACTTTTTCCATTTCGCCCCATGTATAGGGAGTGTTCGTTTAACCAAACTTCCACAACTTCACACTGTATATTACCTGGGGCACTTGAAACCTTAGGCTGTCATCATTCAACCTCCCACAGTAGAGCCAAAAACCTGCCTACTACTGTCCCTTCACACATATTTTCCCCTTGACATGACAGGCACCCTTGTACCACTGTGCTCACTTTTGCAATTTCTCTTCTGCTTTTCTGCTCCCAATCTTTACTCACACCGCCTCCACATTTCCCCTTCTTTGGGGTGTCCCAAGAAGGTCCACCCCTCAACACACATTTGCCACACACAATTTGACTTACTATAGCACAATTCAATTTTGAATCATTTACTGTGCAAGGTCTGAATGGGCTTGCAAACTGCTCCAATTTGTTATACTACATACACAAACAACAAGTACAAGTCCTATTTCTACGACAGACCCACTTTCATACCTCATCAGCTCCCGCTGTTATTATTTTAAAACTTGGATTACCCATAATAACCTAAACCTCAAATCCAAGGGATTTGCCATAGGTATCCCATTCCTCCCTTTCCTTTATGGTTCTCCATGAAATAACAGACAGTGAGGGTAGTTATTTATTTAATAAATGTAAGATTTTCTTTAGTACTTTACTTTAGTAAATGTCCTCCTCGCAAACCAAGGCCACGTGCTTTTCTATAAATACTTTGCAAACTATTGAATTATGCAGAAAGGTTGGTGGTCTTCGGTGGCCCGTGAAATTATGGGCTTAGACCCCCACTATGGACACATCAGGAGGGAAACGCATATCTCATTTGCTAAAACTAAATCCACAACCTTCAGTGTGGCATGTCCTGTATCTCACCTATAGAGATTATACCTATTTCCCTTATATACATTTTAAAAAGGACAGAGTATTTCATTACATTTCACTGTCTTCTTTGTTGGCAGCTTTATGTTAAGTTTGACTCACAGACATGGTTTGTTTGCTTCCCAATTTATTTTAACCTTCACTTCCCTAACACTTATAAACAATCCTCCTCAAGAAGACTTAATGAAATACTTCTATCTGAGCTCCCAACCCAGTTAACCATTAAAGCGGTTGTATACCCGCAGACATTTTTTTTTTAAATCCGTAAGGCAAAAGGCATAACGAGCTAGTATGCACCGCATGCTAGCTCATTATGAAATACTTACCTTAGAACGAGGCGTCAGCAGCTGATCCTGGTCCACACCAAGGGAGCTGACATTTCCCCTCAGTGTGTCTTCCGGGTTTGCGACTCTGGCGCTGTGAGTGGCGGGAGACGCGATGTCGTCACTCCTGCGCATGCGTGCGGGAGACTTCTTTCCGGCAAGGTCCGGAAAGACCCTGCATTGAGATAGGTTTTCTCCACCCATGCAATAGGAAGGCCACGTGTTCCCCCATGGTTGAGTGACCGCATCTTCAACAGTTTACCTTTTTTTCTATTTATTGTGGAAGCACTGCATTCCTGTTTTTGAATTACTCTGCTACCCTATAAGGGCTCTCCCACCTCCCTCTTTATAAAGTTGCCCTGATGACTATGTGTCACTGAATGCTGTTTCACTTTTTCCATTTCGCCCCATGTATAGGGAGTGTTCGTTTAACCAAACTTCCACAACTTCACACTGTATATTACCTGGGGCACTTGAAACCTTAGGCTGCCATCATTCAACCTCCCACAGTAGAACCAAAAACCTGCCTACTACTATCCCCTCACACATATTCTCCCCTTGACATGACACGCACCCTTGTCCCACTCTGCTCACTTTACAATTTCTCTTCTTCTTTTCTGCTCCCCCTCTTTACTCACACCGCCTCCACATTTCCCCTTCTTTGGGGTGTCCCAAGAAGGTCCACCCCTCAAGACACATTTGCCACACACAATTTGACTTACTATAGCGCAAGTCAGTTTTGGATCATTTATTCAAGTCTGAAAGGGCTTGCAAACTGCTCCAATTTGTTATACTACATACACAAACAACAAGTACAAGTCCTATTTCTACGACAGACCCACTTTCATACCTCATCAGCTCCCGCTGTTATTATTTTAAAACTTGAATTACCCATAACCTAAGCCCGGGTTCACACCTATGCAAATTAAATGCAGCTTACAACGCATCCAATTCGCAGGACATTTTAAACTAGGTTAATTTGAATGAAGCTGGTTCACATATGTGCGTTGCATTCGCACTGCACATTGCACAAAAAATGTGTGCGTTTTTTTGGGCATTGCGGTGCAAATTACAAGCCCATTATCTCCTATGGGAACGCATCTGATTCGCAGATGCATTGCGTTCTGAACAAGAATTTTCTCCTTCTCCTCACTACACCTACATCGTCTGCCGGACCTTTACAGCGCATGCGCCGCTGACGTCAGCGGCTGCAAGCAAAGTAAATATCTCCTAAACCGTATAGGTTTAGGAGATATTCATTTTACATACAGGTAAGCCTTATTATAGGCTTACCTGTAGGTAAAAATACAAGAAAGGGTATACAACCACTTTAACTCAGCAAATGACAATGTTTTGAGAGACTACACAGGAGATTCTACCTCTCCTCTCCTCTGTGGAGTAAGAACCCCTAAAATGTTTACTTCTTGGAATTTTAGTTTTTCAGGGCTCTGATCGTCTTGCCCAGGCACTTTGTAACAACCCCTCATTCAGGGCTTGCATATTGGCCATTCTCACCATAATTGGGCCTTTATGCAGATGATCACTTACAATTTGTAACAATCCCAAGGAGATCCAAACTAATGAACTGGAGCAGTTTTGTTCACAGCAATTTTAAAATTAACAACCATTTCCTTCTTGGAAATATATTTATGTTACCTATAGAAAACCTTTCCTTTTTGTTGGGTATCTCACTCCATAAAATATTTATGGGTCCACTTTCCCACTGTCTTCTCCCCTTACTACAATCCACCCAACTATGAATGACTTCCTGGGGATCCAAGAATCATAACTGCTAGTTGTAAAACTTCTATGATTATTTAGGTAAACAAGGCCCCTTTCTAGCGACCTAGCCCCATATGAGGCCCTCTGATTCTAAACAGTGGATTCCTAACAATATCACAGTTCTTTAATATACTCCTATTGCACAGATTCCCCACATATCCATACTATGCTAATTAGACATGTGCAATTCGTTTATTTCCGATTAGTTTTTTCAACGAAATTTGACATATTCCATAATTTGGAAATATTTGAATTAATGAAAACCTGTTTAATGGATTTTTTATGAAAACGAAAATTCAGAAATTCGAAAATCTGAAAATCCGAAAATAAGAATGAAAATCCAAAAATTCAAAAACCTAAAAATTCAAAAATCCAAAATAATAACTAAATAATAATAATAACTATTACTAACTATTAAATTATAGGTATTGGAATTGTTTTCAAATTTGGCTGTTAGTGGACATAACAAATACGAATTTATCCAAAGTTACGAATTATTATGCCGCATCTAAACAAATGGAACGTAACAAATGAATAATAATAATAAAAACTTTTTATTATTATTATTTATTATTATTCATTTGTTACGTTCCATTCGTTTAGATGTGGCATTTGTTATTTCGGATAATTCGCAACGTCGGATAAATTCGTATTCGTTTCGTCCACTAACAGACAAATTTGAAAGGAAATTCCAATACCTATAATTTAATAATTAGTTATTATTAGTTAGTTATTTCGGATTTTTGAATTTTCAGTTTTTTGAGTTTTCGGATTTTCGAATTTTTAGATTTTTGTTCTTTCGAACTTTCAGATTTTCTTTTGAATTTCCGAACTTCTGAATTTTCGAGTTTTGATCATAATGAATGACCCAAAAAACGGGAAAAAAACCCGAATGAGATGAAAACGAACACATTTTTCGGCAATGCACAAGTCTAATGCTAATGCTGGAAAAGGAAATTGGGCAACGCTAGTTGGAGGACAACTGGGATAAAACCTTTACACTGAGGCCTCATTCACACCTGAGCAGCAGTGTAGTTTTTTTTTTTTTTTTTTTTGCGCAATTTTGTGGTGCATTTTTATAACAGTACCATTCATTTTCCATGGGCCTTCCTCCGCTCCAAAAACACAACATAGAAGCTCATGTACCAAATTTTGGCACTGAGCCAGGAGCACTGGGTGTTGCATTTTTTGCCACGATGTTCATGTGTTTTGTCCCATGAAAATCTTGACAAAATCGCACTGTGTTTGGGTGCCATTAAGAAAAAACAGCACCGCAACCGCATCCTGCATTTTGCTGAAATTCTGAAATTGAAGGCAGAATCATGTGATTCTGCCCACAATTCCAAAGCACTAAGGTGTAAACAAGGATTAACACACTTCACAAACATTGATAGTACATGTCAGAAACAGAATTTAACAGATGGTAGCATTGTCCATTTACATTACATAAAATATTCCCCTTTATTAATTTTCCTTTTTTAATTTTCTTTTTCTGACCATTAAAATACTGGAGGTGTGGTACCAAGGTGGGGACCATGGCCCACATTTGGTGGTTTTGCTCATTCACCCATTTTGGACCTCTCAGATCGATAGACATATAACAGGTTCACCTTGATCTCATACCCTTGAGATCACCCTTCTCTCTTTTATGCCAAGATCCATTGTGGGTAGCATGTAAGAGCATCCTCAGATTTTTCTTATTGGCAGTGAGAGCATTAATCTCAAGATACTGGAAATCCCCATTACTCACAGAGTGGATCGCTGAACTTAGCCATGTTATGAGGAGGAAAGAGCTTACTGCTCACCTCCAAGACATTTATTAATATGTATGATAAATTGGCGGTCTTTGATCCATTTTCTACACTCTGGACACCTTTGGACATATCTCAGGTAGTAGTCTCGATGGGGGTGGGGATACCCCTTGAGTTCACACCCCTTCACCTTTTTTCCCTATGCACTTCCTCTCTCCATAGCTACCTCAATGTCTTACCTTTGTTTCTCTCCCACGATTATTTCCATTCTTTATTTCACAGTTCATGCTCCAGTTCTCCACCATGTAACTCCCAACACACAGCCCATACCACTGACAATTGAGTGATACTATGGAGTTGATTTGATTTACTAAGGATGAATTGGCTAGTCATATAGCAAGAGAAGTTGCATTTTTGTAAGGGAATTTTTCAAAGCTTAGTTATCGTTGTGAAATTTCACCTTGCAAAGGATACCCAATCAAATTAAAAAAATGTTTTTTGCTTGAACATGATTGTATGATAGAAGTCAGCAGAACACCCCATTCACTAAGATCTAGGGAAAATTCCCTTGCAAAAAATGCAAAAGTGAGCAGTCTATTTAACTTTAGTAAATCTACCATTATGCCTTGTTTGCTTTTCCACAAAATGTACAAAGAATGCATTTTTTTACTTGCTTTGCATTGTGATTTACCTATGTGGTGGTGGGTTGTAATAAGAGTCAAGTGTACTATTCTTATCTCAGTCAGTTCTCTGTAAACCTTGGAAAACCTCAATAAAATGTCCTATTAAAAAAAACAGAGCAGAGGTGACCTGCGGATGGAAGGAGAAGTAGAGCAGAGTTGACCTGTAGCTGCAAGGAAAGGCAGAGAAATGGTGGCCTGTGGCTGGAAGCAAGTGGCAGAGCAGATGTGACCTGTGGATAGAAGAAGGGGAGAGCACTGGTGACCTGTGACTGGAAGGAGGGGGCAGAGCAGAGATGACCTGTGGCTGGAAGAAGGGGAGAGCAGAGTTGACCTGTAGCTGCAAGGAAAGGCAGAGAAGTGGTGGCCTGTGGCTGGAAGCAAGTGGCAGAGCAGATGTGACCTGTGGCTAGAAGAAGGGGAGAGCAGAGGTGATCTCTGACTCGAAGGAGGGGGCAGAGCAGAGATAACCTGTGGCTCAAAGGAAAGAGCAGAGGTGACCTGTGGCTAGAAAGAGGGGACAGAGCAGTGGGGACCTGTGGCTGGAAGGAGAAGCAGATCAGAGTTGACCTGTGGCTGCAAGGAAGGGCAGAGAAGTGGTAGCCTGTGGCTGGAAGAAAGTGGCAGAGCAGGTGTGACCTGTGGCTGGAAAAAGGGGAGAGGAGAGGTGTTCTCTGACTCAAAAAAGGGGGCAGAGCAGAGGTAATCGGTGGCTCAAAGAAGAAGAGGGCAGAGGTGACCCGTTGCTGAAAGGAGGGGACAGAGCAGATGTGACCTGTGGATAGAAGAAGGGGAGAGCACTGCTGACCTGTGACTGGAAGGAGGGGGCAGAGCAGAGATGACCTGTGGCTGGAAGAAGGGGAGAGCAGAGGTGACATGTGGCTGGAAGAAAGGGGAAGAGCAAAGGGGACCTGTGGCTGTGACCACCAGTAAACAGGGGGCACATTGGCCAACATTGTACAGGTGCACAGTTGATGGTTAATTATCGTGCTTCATTGGGGTCATTGTGCCCTCTTGGGTGCTAATTAATATGCATGGTTGGGGGCTAATTATTTTGCCATGTTTATTAGCTAATTATTATGCTGTTCTGGGTGTTACTTTTTGTGCTTTGCCAGATGTTGATTACTGTGCCAAGCTGTGGGTTAATCATTATGACATATCTTGATGCTGGGGGTTATCATTTTCAGCCTTCACATTTGCAACTGGGCTTATTTTACTCCAACAGTCTCCTTAGTGTACCGCAAGGCCCTTTTTGTCTATAAAAAGCAGAAAGGTGGCACACTACAAGTCAATAACTGTGAAGAAACACCCACTTTTTTGGCCATTCACACTTTTCAGCTTTGCCCACAAGTGCAAGTCAGGTGGTGCGATGCATTAACTCACCCACTTATACTCCCAGCACCAACACAATACCCGCAAAAAATGTGTCTATTGCCGCCCCGTATGTTCACTCCCACCATTAAAGGAACCCTTTTACCCACTAGGGCAGCCCTACAGTTCTCCTGGGAAACCTCTAGCTCAGGTACACAAGCAGAATATTTTTCATCATTACACATCACATCATTTTCAGATTCAGTTTCAACTCTTGCCTCCCCACTGTACAGAGCACTATGGTGGGGCAAATCTTTCCACATAGTCAGCAGGTCTCCCAACTGGGTATATTCCCACTTCACAGTAGACATTCTTACAGACAATCCCTTTAATGACTGCATTAGTAACTCTAGCATTTAACCTGTTAGAAACAGTCTTACCCACCATCGTAGTAACCATTGCAAACTTCTTTGGTTTACACTGAGTCGGGACTGATAGCTCTGGATCTCTTTGACCTGTCACTTCACCCATACAGCTACACAGAGAAACATTAGTAGGCTTATTGTGCTCTCTGGCACCCTCTGCCGGTACAACAGGTTTTACCTCGCTGTTGCAAATGGCTCCAGCACTTTTGCACATAAACTAGGGCAAGAACCACAGACTTCTGCCCAGCTTAGTTACTTTGGGCAGCATCCAGAGATAGAGGGCACTTGGAAACAGCATGCTCCAACTGACTGCACTGCAAGCAAACTGACCTCTAACTAACTGGAGAAAAAAATCAAAACTAATCTTACAAAGTATTTTACTAAAAGGGTAGTTGATGCTTGGAATCAGTGTTGCCAACCGCCCGTAGATTTACGGGCAGTCCGTAAAAACAGGGCATTTTTCTACCGCCCGTAAATGTCCATAGTAGCAGATATGTGCCAGTAAAAAAAAATGCTGGTGACGGCGGGTCAGAACTGCGCATGCACACTTTGCGGAAATCACCGAGAAGATCTGATCCACGAGCGCTGCCTCTGCCCGCCGGCGCTGGGGGCGATGATAATGTCAGCCGTGCCGCCTGCCTGCCCGCCAGACTTAAAAAAAAAAGCAGGAGCTGAGGGCGGATGGACAGAGGAGCCTCGTGATTGAGTCAGTGGACAGAGCAGCAGCCAGTCAGTCAGCAGCTAAGGACAGTGTGACGGAGTCGGACTGCTGACGTGAGCCTGTAACCTGACCAGCCAGAACACTACAGCGACACAGAGTGCCCTGGTCAGTGAGTGGCTGTGCACTGCAGATTGCACAAAGATGGGTTGGGTGTCAGGGAGACTCAGCCATTCTGATCCTAAAGTTTTTTCTTTCTCCTAGCCTCCCACAGCAAGCTCAACGGTCAGGGCTGGGAGTGTGCTGGGCAGGATGCTGGCTTGTATATTGTTACTCCCTCTGTTTGGCAGTATCCTACCCCACTGCTGGCTCTGTACACCTAACCTTGTTAGCTGTAAAATCTCTCTCTCTCTCTCTCTCTAATTTTTTTTTCCTGAATAGAAGATAGGGGAAAAAAAGACAGAGAGCAGAGTAGTGGAGAGAGAAGGAAGCATGAATGCAAAGCACAGCTTCACCACAGGCAGCTCCTCCAGAATTGTAGTATTTCCCTGCCTCAGACAGTCACAGTGCTCTCCTCTGCTGCTCAGTGTGCTCACTCGGGGCAGGGGGGATAGACAGAGTGACTCTGAGTCAGTCCCAGAGAGAGTCAGACAGGGACCAGGGCTGGCCCGGGGGAGTATCTGAGAGTGAGTGATTCAGTCAGTCAGGAGCGGCCCCAGCCAATAATCCCTTCCCAGAGCAGGCTGGAGGTGGTGGACTGCAGCAGCACAGCGAAAGGGGCACAGGAGGAAGGACACTGATGTAGAGAAGTATGGTAATATGAAGGGGGGCAGAGGAGGAAACTACCATGTCCACAGTCTCTGACCATCTCCTGTATCATGTCCACAGCTTCTGACCATCTCCTGTATCATGTCCGCAGCCTCTGACCATCACCTGTATGATGTCCGCAGCCTCTGACCATCTCCTGTATCATGTTCGCAGCCTTTGACCATCTCCTGCATCATGTCCGCAGCCTCTGACCATCTCCTGTATCATGTCCGCAGCCTCTGACCATCTCCTGTATCATGTCCGCAGCCTCTGACCATCTCCTGTATCATGTCCGCAGCCTCTGACCATCTCCTGTATCATGTCCGCAGCCTCTGTCCATCTCCTGTATCATGTCCGCAGCCTCTGACCATCTGCCAAAAAAGAACATTTTGCAGACACCATCTCATCCGCCTTAAACCACCCGCGGGAACTTTTCAAAATAGTTGCTCAATCAATGAACCCGACCTGCCTAGAGCCCCCTGCAAACGATACTCAAGAATTCTGCAATGAGTTATCAGATTTCTTCATCGACAAAATCGACAACATTCGGAAAGCAATTCATCAGAAAATAACAACCAACCTCACCCAACCAATGCAAAAAGAGCATATCGACACGAACATCACTCAACCACCGAAGTTCTTTTTGTCCCCAATCACTACGGACACGACTAAAAACATCATCGGAAGCCTTCGCGACAGCACATCACCGAACGACATCATCCCCACCAAATTGTTCAAAGAATGTTCCGACATCCTGGCCCCCACCCTAACACATCTCATAAATCAATCATTCAAAGAAGGGACTGTGCCAACCTCCCTCAAGCAAGGCATCGTCAAACCCCTGCTAAAGAAACCTAATCTCGACCCTAAAGACCCTAACTGCCGCAGACCAATAACAAGCCTCAACACCATCTCCAAGATTATAGAGAAAGCAGTAGTACAACAGCTACAACACCACCTGGAGACACACCACCTCCTGGACCCTCTGCAATCAGGCTTCCGCCCAGGCCATGGCACAGAAACAGCACTTCTCAAAATATGGGACGACGCCCTCGAAGCAGCAGATGACGGAGAACCGAGTCTCCTGGTACTGTTAGACCTCAGCGCAGCATTCGATACAGTGGACCACAATACTTTACTTGTCCGCCTCTCAGAAGTTGCAGGAGCCACAGATTCTGCCCTAAAATGGTTTACATCCTTCTTAGAGAATCGCTCTCAGACAGTGAAACTAGGAACATTCACCTCGGAATCTCGGGCAGTCTCCTGTGGAGTCCCTCAGGGCTCACCCTTGTCACCAGTGCTATTTAACATCTACATCCGCCCGCTTCTCAATATCATCAGGAAAACGGACCTCTGCTTCCACTCATACGCAGACGACACCCAACTCTACCTTCGCATTAACGGACAAAAAGATCATCATCAGCAACTACAGAAATGCCTCACTTTAATCAATGACTGGATGACCACTAGCTCCCTCAAACTCAACGGATCAAAAACAGAACTTCTTCTCCTGCAAGCCAACAAAAATTCCAAAATTAAGACTCCGTGGACACCACCCTCCATCCTCGGACAGACCATCTCCCCCAGCACCAAAGTCAAGAGTCTCGGAGTCATCTTTGACTCAGGAATGACAATGGATGCACAAATAGGATCGGTGGTGAGCGGATCCCACCACCTCCTCCGCCTGCTTCGCAGACTCATCCCCTTCATCCCAGAAGAGGACAAAGCGGCAGTTGTGGGAACAATCATCAATTCCCGACTCGACTACGCAAATTCCCTCTACGTAGGTCTACCCCAATATCAGCTTGCGCGCTTGCAACTCATCCACAATACGGCGGCAAGACTGTTAACAGGAAAAAAGCCCTGGGAATCCATCTCCCCATCCCTAAAAAGCCTACATTGGCTAACTGTGAAGAATCGGATCATATTCAAGACCCTCTGCCTCACCCATAAATGCATACAAGGAAACGCTCCGCAATATCTCCGGGAAAAAATAAAACACTACACACCGAATCGCAGTCTTCGATCAGCTAACCAAAACCTCCTCATCATTCCCAAATACCGCTACAAAGCAAAGGGAGAACGTAGATTTGCAGTCCAAGGACCTCGACTATGGAATGCTCTCCCAACCAACCTCCGCATGGAAGAAAACCAACAGGCCTTCAGGAAAAAACTAAAGACCTTCCTTTTCTAGAAGCTGGCTACAGAGAATACATCTAGCGCCTTGAGGCGATTCAGTTCGCAATTGCAGCGCTTTACAAATCATTCATTCATTCATTCATTCATCTCCTGTATCATGTCCGCAGCCTCTGACCATCTCCTTTTATCATGTCCGCAGCCTCTGACCATCTCCTTTTATCATGTCTGCAGCCTCTGACCATCTCCTTTTATCATGTCTACAGGCTCTAACCATCTCCTTTTATCATGTCTACAGCCTCTAACCATCTCCTTTTATCATGTCTACAGCCTCTAACATCTCCTTTTATCATGTCTACAGTCTCTGAGGGGGAGTCTGGAGAGGAGTCAAGAGTGGGAGTGCCTCCAGGATGGGTCAGATGTGTGGACTATGGAGAGGAGACTATAGGGTAAAACCAGAGCCACCAAGCTGGAGCCATCTGACTGAGCCCTGCACGGTGCACCTGAGAGGAGGTCAGTGACAGCATCGCCAGGCCAGTCTGGGGGGGGTGAATACAATAATGTAAGGGGCACTGATATAAAGGTCCCCCCCTATATTAGTGATCTCTTCTTACCTTAGTGTATTTACTCTACGGAAGGTGGTCTCTGGTCACCAGAGTGCCCCCCACATCAGAGTTTTTGGTGTTCCCCTTTACATCAGAGTCTGCAGGATTCCCCTTACAGTGCAAGGGGGAACTCAGTCTGCAGACCCTGATGTAAGGGGGAACTCTGGTGTAAAGATAAAGCAGTGGACTCTGATATAAGGTGGTCTCTGGTCACCAGAGCCCCCCTCTACATCAGAGTTCCCCCTTAGATTATGATCTGTAGCGTTCCCCTTTACATAAGAGTTTCTTTTCACTGTAAGGGGGAATCCTGCAGACTCTGAGGGAACTCTGTGCTGGCTGGGTTATAGTAACCTGATCTTCATGTCAATGGAGAAATATGTTTTTTACTTTTGTTTAACTTAAACACATTGCTAATAGCACTAGCTACATGTATAAAAAAACCAAAAGGTTAACGCTGCGCTAGAAACCTAGTAATTGATTGGTAGCTATGAAGGATTAACCCTTACAGCCTAAAGCAAGTTAATGCAAAGGTAAACGAAAATCAGAGGTTTTATCCTAAATTACCAAAGCAGCCAGCATCAAAAAGTCAGACACAAACTTCAGATATTAGTGCTAAAAATAATGCAGCGCTAAGGATAACCAATAAATGAAAAAATAAAAAATAAAAAATTATGAAAAAATTGTGAACCATAATATCATAACTGATACCATAAAAAGCATACCATAAGGTTATTATGACCACTAAAGGATTGTGTATAATTAAAATACCCAAGTGATAGTGTCAAATGAACCGAAAATAATCATACAAAGGGTCCCATCACAAATAGTGCAATTCCAAAAAAAAATATATAGAGTTCATAAGCATAAAAAAGGCTGATCCAGAATCCGTGATAAGAAAGTCCAATCTCCCAAGAGGTGAATGCACCCAAGTGAATATGAGGCTCCTTACCGACTCAGAAGACCACAATGGTCTGACCAGGCATATGGGAGATTAAAGGTAGTGTACATGATACAGTGCCCCTGCTCAAAGCAATATATTGGGCGCACCAAGCGGGCCCTTCACGTGCGGTTATCTGAACATGTGGGCAATATTAGGCGTGGGTTTAGTAAACATAACCTGTCTAGACACTACGCCAAATACCACGATAAAAAGATTAAAGGAGCGCTTTTCGTGGCTCTGGCCAAACTTCAATGTCACTGGAGGGGCAGTAACAAAATTAGAGCCATCTCTAGGCTTGAAACGAGATGGATATTTGACATGATGAGTTATGTGCCCTTTGGGCTTTATGTAGATTGGGACATTAATTCCTTTATCAATAATTCCTAACCAGTTCGCTGGCTGGGAGTGTTTAGGAGTTTTTTATTATTCCTTGTCTATATGTTTTTAATTATTTTTATTTTCAACCGTGTATTTTTTTAATATGTTTTATTGTGTGGAATGTATGTATTCATATATACTTTTTATATATTCCCTATAGGTTTTTAATTAAACATTTTATTCAGTTATTGGTATATCCATTGTACGGCGTTTTCTCTGTAATCCCGGCTGTTGCACTCACTCCTCATCATGCTGGTATGATTTTCGGCCTCTAGATGGCGGTAATTGTACTATCTCCCTTTTGGCTTCCTTCTCTGAATGTGTTTCATCTTCCTGGGTGGTGTGTCGTTAGTTCGGCGCCATTTTTGTGTTTCCCATCTTATCTCTATAGCGGCCAGCACTTAAGATGGCGCCGCAGGTCTATTTATAAGAGCGTGGTGACATGCGGTACTTGGCCCAACCCCCAGACGACGTCCTATCGTGATGAAACGCATAGGGTGTGGCCTACAAAGCTGACGTCACTACGCTGTTCCTCTCTGCCGAGCTGGATGGGAAGTGTGTGCACAGCGGGAAGCCTGCGGAGATGCCGTAACATCGTGATTGCCTTTACACTCGCTTATTGGATTTGTTTGTAAGTGCATCTTTTATTCATTACATTTTATTGGTTGGAATGATTACATTATGGGAGCCTTTTTTGTTCTTGTTGCCAGAGCCATACAGCTTTAGCCGCAGACCCAGATGCCGGTATAGGTTGTTGGGAAACCTTTAATCTCCCATATGCCTGGTCAGACCGTTGTGGTCTTCTGAGTCGGTAAGCAGCCTCATATTCACTTGGGTGCATTCACCTCTTGGGAGATTGGACTTTCTTATCACGGATTCTGGATCAGCCTTTTTTATGCTTATGAACTCTATATATTTTTTTTTTTGGAATTGCACTATTTGTGATGGGACTCTTTGTATGATTATTTTCGGTTCATTTGACACTATCACTTGGGTATTTTAATTATACACAATCCTTTAGTGGTCATAATAACCTTATGGTATGCTTTTTATGGTATCAGTTATGATATTATGGTTCACAATTTTTTCATAATTTTTTATTTTTTCATTTATTGGTTTCATTTATTGGTTATCCTTAGCGCTGCATTATTTTTAGCACTAGCTATATGTTTATAGTTTAAATATTGATATTTGCACTGTTTGGCACTATAAAACTGTAATTTAGGTACTTTTTTGCAATGTCAGTAAAAAATTGGTGCCGGTTGTAAATGTCGGCATCCTGCCAGTAAATTTCACTTCGGGGGGTTGGCAACACTGCTTGGAATAGATTTCCAGCAAAGGTAATGAGACAGTCAGCAGTAAATGGCTTCAAACATGCTTGGGACAATCATTGATCTATACTCAGACAAAAAAGTTAAAGAAAAACAAAAAAAAAAAAAAACACCAAAAAAACGGGCAGACTCGATGGACTACTCGTTTTTTTATGCTGTCACATTTCTATGTTTCTAAGCAATGTACTTGCCTTCATGCTTTATCATGGTTTTCCCCAAAGAATCTCCCTGCTCTCTGAAGCATGCTCACATCTTTCTGGGGAGTTTGGGCCACAACTAGAGCTTTTGTCTCCTGTTGATGCACTTTCTCCAATTGATATGGGTGTTAGTTTTCCCTTAAAGGGAGCTCCAGGCTCCTTCCGAAAAAAATGTAAAGTCATCAGCTACAAATACTGTAGCTGCTGATGTGTAATATTAAGACACTTTCCTGTCCATGAATCCAGCAGTGTCTTCACCTGAGCCGATTTTTCAATCGGCTCTCAGGTGCTGCCACCGCCATCTCAGCTAAGAGAAACCAGTCCCCTACTTTATGAATGGCCCGGCAGCAGGGGAAGGAGGAGGGGGGCCGAACTTCTGACCGAGTTTGCCGAGTTAGCCGGTATTTAGTTTTGACAGGAGGCAAACAAGCGGAGCTTCCCCTTTTGGGTGGAGCTCCATTTTAACTGAAAGTTGCTGGCATTCATAGTCATGCTGAATCACCTCCCCAAGCAAGATATCTGCTTTAAACATGTCATAGTCATTCTGGCCTGGGCACATAAAACATTAAATTGCTCAGAACTGAATCATTATAAAGGGTTACCATAATTCTGCCCAGCAGTCTCTAGGCAGGGCCGGATTTCCCACAAGGCCACTGAGGCCAGGCCTTGGGGCAGCAGTGGTGCAAGGACGGCCGCTCCTGCCGCGACGTCTCGGCTTTCGCGGCAAACTCCTGCCCGCTAGCCAGCCCATTTCGTCGGCACCGCTGCTTATTTCATGGGGACCGATTGGGCTTGTGTACTCCCGGTCAGAAAGATCCTGCCAGTAATCAGCGTCCCAGGCTCAATGGTGCGCATTTACGGGCGCTGTTGCACTCACACGCACACACGTGCGCGCATCCCTGATGGCGCCAGGAGGGCTATTTAAACCTGCATGTCACACTCAGTCCCCGCTGTCTGCTCTACAGCGTTCTGTGTGTTTACCTGATCTGATCTGAGATTACCTGTTATTGACCCGGCTGTCTGTTTGTGACCAACCCAGCTATCTGCCTGCATCTGACCTCCGGCTTGCCCAGACTATCCTCCTGTTTGATCCCTGGTACCTCTACTGTCCGTCTGATACTGATCACTGACCTGTCTGAAGATCCTTCTGCCTGAATCTTGATATCTGCCTACTTGCTTGCTGTGTTCCTGGTTCCGGTCCAGCATCCAGTCTCCTTACCTGCTGTGTTCTTGGTTCCGGTCCGGCATTCAGTCTCCAGTCTACTTGCCTGCTGTTGTTCCTGGTTCCTGTTCAGCGTTCCAGTCTCCAGCCTACTTGCTTGCTGTGTTCCTGGTTCCAGTCCAGCATCCAGTCTCCAGTCTACTTGCCTGCTTGTTCCTGGTTCCAGTCCAGCATCCAGTCTCCAGTCTACTTGCCTGCTGTTGTTCCTGGTTCCTGTTCAGCATTCCAGTCTCCAGCCTACTTGCCTGCTGTGTTCCTGGTTCCAGTCCAGCACTCCAGTCTTCTGCTTACTCACCTGCTGTTGTTCCTGGCTCTAGTCAGCATTCCAGTCTCCAGCCTTCTCTCCAGTTCCAGTCTCCTGGCTCCTAATTATTCCTGGACTTCTGGACGGACTGTTGATCCTGCCAGGCACTCATACCACTCCTCACTCCTGTGTTCTCTGTTCCCATTTCCGAGGGCCGTGAGTGGGAGCCGTAGGGGAGGCCTCTCTCTGTAGTTCGGGCTCAAAACCCACCAGGTACGTGACACTCCCACTTCCTGGTAGCGGAGGAACGCACGATAGGGCATGCGTGATGTCATCAGCCAGAAATGATGTCCGCGTTGCCTCCCGTGTCTTGCATCATTTTCGGCTGATGACATCACGTCCGCCCTATCGTGTGTTCCACCGCTACCAGGAAGTGGGAGTACACAAGCCTGATCAGTCCCCGTGAAATAAGCAGTGGTGCCAACGAAACAGGCTTGCTAGCGAGCGGGAGTTTGCTGCCCCCCTTAATGTGCCCCTGAATGTCCCCTTGAAATAAGCAGTGGAGCAGGTGCAGTGTATCTCTCTCTCCTCCCCTGTCCACAGAGTCCCTTCTTGGTCCAGACATGACAGCCACTAAAGTGGGCATCAGGGCTGCTGTTAGAAATGATGGGTCCCCGTACATCCTACCTGACGGGGCCCCCTTCGATCCGGTGGCAGGCGACATGGCAAGTGACACCCTGCATTCGCTGACAAGTGATGTGGCAAGTGACACACTGCATCCACTGACAAGTGACGTGGCAAGTAACACCCTGCATCCGCTGACAAGTGACGTGGCAAGTGACACCCTGCATCCGCTGACAAGTGACCTGGCAAGTGACACCCTGCATCCGCTGACAAGTGACCTGGCAAGTGACACCCTGCATCTGCTGACAAGTGACTGTCAAGTGACACCCTGCATCTGCTGACAAGTGACGTGGCAAGTGACACCCTGCATCAGCTGACAAGTGACTGGCAAGTGACACCCTGCATCAGCTGACAAGTGACGTGGCAAGTGACACCCTGCATCAGCTGACAAGTGATTGGCAAGTGACACCCTGCATCAGCTGACAAATGACGTGGCAAGTGACTCCCTGCATCTGCTGACAAGTGACGTGGCAAGTGATACCCTGCATCTGCTGACAAGTGACTGGCAAGTGACACACTGCATCCGCCGACAAGTGACGTGGCAAGTGACACCCTGCATAAGCTGACAAGTGACATGGCAAGTGACACCCTGCATCTGCTGACAAGTGACGTGGCAAGGGACACCCTGCATCCGCTGACAATTGACGTGGCAAGTTACACCCTGCATCTGCTGACAACAAGTGATGTGGCAAGTGACACCCTGCATACGCTGACAAGTGATGTGGCAAGTGACACCCTGCATCTGCTGACAAGTGACGTGGCAAGTGATACCCTGCATCTGCTGACAAGTGACGTGGCAAGTGACAATCCGCAATGTGTGGCAGGTGACGTGGCAAGTGACAATCCGCAATGTGTGGCAGGTGGCATCGTGGCAAGTGACAATCCGCAACATGTGGCAAGTGACAATCCGCATCTGAAGGCAGGTGACGTTGGCAAGTGACACGCTCAGGCTCCGACTGATTCTGCTTATGGTGAGTTGAACTATTTTATTTTATATAACAATGTAATAATAGAAATCTTGCACTTCAATCATTTTTTTTGCGATACGGCATTGCGTTGCTTTAACTGACAATTGCGCAGTTGTGTGATGCTGTACCCAAACAAAATTTAGAATAAAGTTAGAACTTAAAAATTGTAGAGAGTTTCTTACTGCTATAATCTTTAAAAGGCATTTTCTGCATTGCAGAGTATTTTCAGTCTGTACAATTAAAGCCAGTTATTTTCAGTGTTCTTGTGTGTGGAGATATGTTTTTAATTGATCTATTGTAGCAGTCATCGATAAAGGACGAGAATGGTGGTGTGTGTGTGTGGCGGGGGTTGGGGGTGCGGCACTGAAGGACCCAGCCTTGGGGCAGCAAAGGGAGTAAATCGGGGCCTGTCTCTAGGCCATGCCTTCCAAGCAACAACCTTCTCAAATTTAGCCAGAAAATCCTCAACATCCTCTGTAGGCAGCATAGGTTCTGCAAAGTCAGCTGCTCTGATTTCATCCTTGTTGCCATGGGCAAGAGCACTTGCTAATTGCTTCTGGACTTTTGGCACTTTCACAGTACTAAGCACTGGCTTACTGGTTTTCTCCATCCACGCACTAGGAAGGCCGCGTGTTCCCCCATGGTTGGGTGACCGCATCTTCAACAGTTTACCTTTTTCTATTTATTGTGGAAGCACTGCATTCCTGTTTTTGAACTACTCTGCTAACCTATAAGGGCTCTCCCACCTCCCTCCTTATGCGTTGCCCTGATGACTATGTGTCACTGAATGCTGTTTCACTTTTTCCTTTTCGCCCCATGTATAGGGAGAGTTCGTTTAACCAAACTTCCACAACTTCACACTGTATATTACCTGGGGCACTTGAAACCTTAGGCTGTCATCATTCCACCTCCCACAGTAGAGCCAAAAACCTGCCTACTACTATCCCCTCACACATATTCTCCCCTCCACATGACAGGCACTCTTCTCCTACTGTGCTCACTTTACAATTTTTCTTCTGCTTTTCTGCTCCCAATCTTTACTCACACCGCCTCCACATTTCCCCTTCTTTGGGGTGTCCCAAGAAGGTCCACCCCTCAAGACACATTTGCCACACACAATTTGACTTACTATAGCGCAAGTCAATTTTGGATCATTTACTGTGCAAGGTCTGAAAGGGCTGAAAGGGCTTGCAAACTGCTCCAATTTGTTATACTACATACACAAACAATAAGTACAAGTCCTATTTCTATGACAGACCCACTTTCATACCTCATCAGCTCCCGCTGTTATTATTTTAAAACTTGGATTACCCATAATAACCTAAACCTCAAATCCAAGGAATTTGCCATAGATATCTCATTCCTCCCTTTTCTTTATGGTTCTCCATGAAATAACAGACAGTGAGGGTAGTTATTTATTTAATAAATGTAAGATTTTCTTTAGTACTTTACTTTAGTAAATGTCCTCCTCTCAAACCAAGGCCACGTGCTTTTCTATAAATACTTTGCAAACTATTGAATTATGCAGAAAGGTTGGTGGTTTTGGGTGGCCCATGAAAATATGGGCTTAGACCCCCACAATGGACACATCAGGAGGGAAACGCATATCTCATTTGCTGAAACTAAATCCACAACCTTCAGTGTGGCATGTCCTGTATCTCACCTATACAGATTATACCTATTTCCCTTATATACATTTTAAAAAGAAGGACAGAGTATTTCATTACATTTCACTGTCTTCTTTGTTGGCAGCTCTATGCTAAGTTTGACTCACAGACATGGTTTGTTTGCTTCCCAATTTATCTTTCTTAACACTTATAAACAATCCTCCTCATGAAGACTTAATGAAATACTTCTATCTGAGCTCCCAACCCAGTTAACAATTAAAGCGGTTGTATACCCACAGACCTTTATTTTTTTTTTAAAAACCTGTAAGGCAAAAGGCATAACGAGCTAGTATGCACCGCATACTAGCTCATTATGAAATACTTACCTTAGAACGAGGCGTCGGCAGCTGATCCCGGTCCACGCCACGGGAGCTGACATTTCCCCTCGGCATGTCTTCAAGGTTCGCGACTCCGGCGCTGTGAGTGGCCGGAGTCGTGATGTCGTCACCCCTGCGCATGCGTGCGGGAGACTTCTTTCCATCAAGGTCCGGCAGCGTCTGCCGAACCTTCACAGCGCATGCGCTGCTGACGTCAGCGGCTGCTAACTTCAGCGGCTGCATGCAAAGTGAATATCTCCTAAACCGTAGAGGTTTTTAGGAGATATTCATTTTACATACAGGTAAGCCTTATTATAGGCTTACCTGTAGGTAAAAATACAAAAAAGGGTATACAACCACTTTAAGTGAGCAAATGACAATGTTTTGAGAGACTACACAGGAGATTCTACCTCTCCTCTCCTCTGTGAAGTAAGAACCCCTAAAATGTTTACTTCTTGACATTTTAGTTTTTCAGGGCTCTGATAGCCTTGCCCAGGCACTTTGTAACAACCCCTCATTCAGGGCTTGCATATTGACCATTCTCATCATAAATTGGGCCTTTATGCAGATGATCACTTACAATTTGTAACAATCACAAGGAGACCCAAACTAATGAACTGGAGCAGTTTTGTTCACAGCAATTTTAAAATTAATAACCATTTCCTTCCTGCAAATATATTTATGTTACCTATATATACCTATATTTTTTGTTGGGTATCTCACTCCATAAAATGGGTCCACTTTCCCACTGTCTTCTCCCCTTACTACAATCCACCCAACTATGAATGACTTCCTGGGGATCCAAGAATCTTAACTGCCAATTGTAAAACTTCTATGATTATTTAGGTAAACAAGGCCCCTTTCTAGTGACCTAGCCCCATTTGAGGCCCCCTGATTCTAAACAGTGGATTCCTAACAATATCACAGTTCTTTAATATACTCCTATTGCACAGATTCCCCACATATCCATACTATGCAAATTAGACATGTGCAATTCGTTTAGTTCCGAATTAGTTTTTTTGACAAAATTTTACAAATTCCATGATTCAGAAATATTTGAATTAATGAAAACCTGTTTAATGGATTTTTTATGAAAACGAAAATTCGGAAATTCAAAAATAACGAAAATCCGAAAATAAGAATGAAAATCCAAAAATTCAAAAACCTGAAAACTCAAAAGTCCAAAATAATAACTAATTAATAATAATAACTATTACTAACTATTAAATTATAGATATTGGAATTTGCTTTCAAATTTGGCTGTTAGTGGACATAACAAATACGAATTTATCCAAAGTTACAAATTATTATGCCGCATCTAAACAAATGGAAAGTAACAAATGAATAATAATAAAACCTTTTTATTATTATTATTTATTATTATTCATTTGTTACGTTCCATTCATTTAGATGCGGCATTTGTTATTTTGGATAATTCCTAACGTCGGATAAATTCGTATTCGTTACGTTCCCTAACAGCCAAATTTGAAAGGAAATTCCAATACCTATAATTTAATAGTTAGTTATTAATAGCTAGTTAGTTATTTCGGATTTTTTAATTTTCAATTTTTTGAGTTTTCAAATTTTTAGATTTTCGTTCTTTTGAACTTTCAGATTTTCTTTTGAATTTTTGAATTTCCGAACTTCTGGATTATCAAGTTTATAGATCATAACGAATGACCCGAAAAACAGAAAAAAAACCCCGAATGAAACGAAAATTAACACATTTTTCGGCAGTGCACAAGTCTAATGCTAATGCTGGAAAAGGGAATTGGGCCACACTAGTTGTAGGACAAATGGGATAAAACCTTTACACTGAGGCCTCATTCACACCTGAGCAGCAGTGTAGTTTTTTGGGGGGGTTTTTTTGCGCAATTTTGTGGTGCATCTTTGTAGTAGCACCATTCTTTTTCAATGGGCCTTCCTCCGCTCCAAAAACACAACATAGAAGCTCATGTACCAAATTTTGGCACTGAGCCAGGAGCATTGGGTGTTGCATTTTTTGTCATGATGTTCATGTGTTTTGTCGCAAGACAATCTTGACAAAATTGCACTTTGTTTGGGTGCCATTAAGAAATAACAGCACCGCAACTACATCCTGCATTTTGCTGAAATTCTGAAATTGAAGGCAGAATCATGTGATTATGCCCACGATTCCAAATCGCTCAGGTGTAAACAAGGATTAACACACTCCACAAACATTGATAGTACATGTCAGAAACAGAATTTAACAGATGGTAGCATTGTCCATTTACATTACATAAAATATTTCCCTTTATTAATTTTCCTTTATTCTTTTTTTTTTTTTCGTTTTTTGACCATTAAAATACTGGAGGTGTGGTACCAAGGTGGGGACCATGGCCCACATTTGGTGGTCTTGCTCATTCACCCATTTTGGACCTCAATTTCTCAGATCTACAGACATATAACAGGTTCACTTCGATCCCATACCCTTGAGATCACCCTTCTCTCTTTTATGCCAAGATCCATTGTGGGTAGCATGTAAGAGCATCCTCAGATTTTTCTTATTGGCAGTGAGAGCATTAATCTCAAGATGGAAAGAGTAGTGGACCCGCGCAGTGGAGATAGTGAAGATGTGATTGCTAACAATTTGGAACTGCTGCCACCCAACATGCAGTCACCATAAATGGGGACAGCTGAATTGATTAATTTAGTAGAAGGGTATGGCGCTGTTCCTCTATCAAACTTGTGATTTCCTATATATGTGCTATATACTTCATAAAATAAAATAAAACATGAAAGAATCAAAATCCATACATAGTGCTGCTGTATATATCATATGTGTCAAGTGGCACCTTGTGGATGTGCATACCAGTGTGGAAGAAGTGGTGGGGGGTGGGGGGGGGGAAATGGAAGGGGGGGGGGGAGGGGGTGTGGAATGGTTGAAAAAGGTATTAGAAATAATCCGCTATATATCCAAAAACAGTCTACTAAAGTGCACACGTGCAGCCAAAATCATATAAAAGTCCTTATTTCCACAATAAATTTGGTACATGTGATGTTCGTGTTTATAATCCTTCTGCTGATAAGATTCCGTGCTCTAAATGTGCAGCCACTCACCAGCTCACTTCACCCCTGCTGGGGTATCAGGCAGTCACAGTCTAAGCCGATGACGAAACGCGTAGGGCGTGGCCTAATCTGTGCTTCCCAAACAACTCTGAACAGCTGATGGTTAACCGAGAAATTTGTCTTTTTTGCCTGCTACATACTTTTAAATTGTGAGTACCTCTCCACTTGTTTTAAATAAACTTTTTTAAAAAACGATCTTACACTATGGGCACCCCTTCTCTCTTTTTATATGATACACTGCGATCCTGAGTCTGCCAGAGATTGCCGCACAGTGGCTTAGACTGTGACTGCCTGATACCCCAGCAGGGGTGAAGTGAGCTGGTGAGTGGCTGCACATTTAGAAAACGGAATCTTATCAGCAGAAGGATTATAAACACGAACATCACATGTACCAAATTTATTGTGGAAATAAGGACTTTTATATGATTTTGGCTGCACGTGTGCACTTTAGTAGACTGTTTTTGGATATATAGCGGATTATTTCTAATACCTTTTTCAACCATTCCACACCCCCTCCCCCCCCCTTCCATTTCCCCCTCCCCCCCCCCTCCCCCCCACTCCCCACCACTTCTTCCACACTGGTATGCACATCCACAAGGTGCCACTTGACACATATGATATATACAGCAGCACCATGTATGGATTTTGATTCTTTCATGTTTTATTTTATTTTATGAAGTATATAGCACATATATAGGAAATCACAAGTTTGATAGAGGAACAGCGCCATACCCTTCTACTAAATTAATTAATCTCAAGATGCTGGAAATCCCCATTACTCACAGAGCTGATCGCTGAACTTAGCCATGTTATGAGGAGGAAAGAGCCTACTGCTCACATCCTAGACATTTATTAATATGTATGATAAATTGGCGGTCTTTGGTCCATTTTATACACTCTGGACACCTTTGGATATATCTCAGGTAGTAGTCTCGATGGGGTTGGGGATACCCCCTGAGTTGACACCCCTTCACCCTTTTTCCCTATGCACTTCCTCTCTCTATAGCTACCTCAATGTCTTACCTTTGTTTCTCTTCCACGATTATTTCCATTCTTTATTTCACACTTCATGCTCCAGTTCTCCACCATGCAACTCCCAACACACAGCCTATACCACTGACAATCGAGTGATACTATGGGGTTGATTTACTAAGGATGAATTGGCTATTCATATAGCAAGAGAAGTTGCATTTTTGTAAGGGAATTTTTCAAAGCTTAGTTATCGTGGTGAAATTTCACTTTGCAAAGGATACCCAATCAAATTAAAAAAATGTTTTTGCTTGAACACGATTGGATGATAGAAGTCAGCAGAACTTCACCCCATTCACTAAGATCTAGGGAAAATTTCCTTGCAAAAATGCTAAAGTGAGCAGACTATTTGACTTTGGTAAATCTACCATTATGCCTTGTTTGCTTTTCCACAAAATGTAGAAAGAATGCATTTTTTTACGTGCTTTGCCTTGTGATTTATCTATGTGGTGGTGGGTTGTAATGGGAGTCAAGTGTACTATTCTTATCTCAGTCAGTTCTCTGTAAACCTTAGAAAACCTCAATAAAAATGTCCTATTAAAAAAAAAACAGAGCAGAGGTGACATGTGGATGGAAGGAGAAGTAGAGCAGAGTTGACCTGTGGCAGCAAGGAAAGGCAGAGCAGTGGTGGCCTGTGGATGGAAGGAAGTGGCAGAGCAGATGTGACCTGTGGCTGGAAGAAGGGGAGAGCAGAGGTGATCTCTGACTTGAAGGAGGGGGCAGAGCAGAGGTAACCTGTAGCTCAAAGGAGAGAGTAGAGGTGACCTGTGGCTAGAAAGAGGGGACAGAGCAAAGGGGACCTGTAGCTGGAAGGAGAAGCAGATCAGAGTTGACCTGTGGCTGCAAGGAAGGTCAGAGAAGTGGTAGCCTGTGGCTGGAAGGAAGTGGCAGAGCAGATGTGACCTGTGGCTGGAAAAAGGGGAGAGAAGATGTGTTCTCTGTCTCAAAAAAGGGGGAAGAGCAGAAGTAATCGGTGGCTCAAAGAAGGAGAGGGCAGAGGTGACCTGTTGCTGAAAGTAGGGGACAGAGCAGATGTGACCTGTGGCTAGAAGAAGGGGAGAGCACTGATGACCTGTGACTGGAAGGAGAGGGCAGAGCAGAGATGACCTGTGGCTGGAAGAAGGGGAGAGCAGAGGTGACATGTGGCTGGAAGAAAGGGGAAGAGCAAAGGGGACCTGTGGCTGTGACCACCAGTATACAGGGGGCACATTGGAAAACATTGTACAGGTGCACAGTTGATGGTTAATTATCATGCTTCATTGGGGTCATTGTGCCATCTTGGGTGCTAATTAATATGCATGGTTGGGGGCTAATTATTTTGCCATTTTTATTAGCTAATTATTGTGCTGTTCTGGGTGTTACTTTTTGTGCTTTGCTAGATGTTAATTACTGTGCCAAGCTGTGGGTTAATCATTATGACATATCTTGAGGGTTATTGCTGGCCCTGACATATGCTGGGGGTTATCATTGTCAGCCTTCACACTTGCAACTAGGATTATTTTACTCCAATAGCCTCTTTAGTGTACCCCAAGGCCCCTTTTGTCTATAAAAAGCAGAAAAGTGGCACACTACAAATCATTAACTGTGAAGAAACACCCACTTTTTTGGCCATTCCCACTTTTTAGCTTTGCCACAAGTGCAAGTCAGGTGGTGCGATGCATTAGCTCACCCATTTATACTCCCAGCACCAACACAATACCCGCAAAAAATGTGTCTATTGCTGCCCCGTATGTTCACTTCCACCGTTGATGGAACCCTTTTACCCACTAGGGCATCCCTACAGTTCTCCTGGGAAACCTCTAGCTATGACACTGTGGGCTTCCGGGAGTTTTCTAGGGACACCTCTGTTTCACCTGATTCTGTTGCTAAGGGAAATGTCACACTTTCCTCAATGGCCACCCTTATCACACTTACTGACACATACTGTATATCAGCACTCTGCTTGATCAGCTCAGGTACACAGGCAGAATATTTTTCATCATTACACATCACGTCATTTTCAGATTCAGTTTCAACTCTTGCCTCCCCATTGTACAGTGCTCTATGCTGGGGCAAATCTTTCCACATAGTCAGCAGGTCTCCCAACTGGGTATATTCCCACTTCACAGTAGACATTCTTACAGACAATCCCTTTAATTACTGCATTAGTAACTCTAGCATTTAACCCATTAGCAACGGTCTTACCCACCACCGTAGTAGCCATCGCAAACTTCTTTGGTTTACTCTGAGTCGGGACTGACAGCTCTGCATCTCTTTGACCTGCCACTTCACCCATGCGGCTACACAGAGAAACATCAGTAGGCTTATTGTGCTCTCTGGCACCCTCTTCTGGTACAACAGGTTTTACCTCCCTGTTGCAAATGGCTACAGCAAACACTTTTGCACATAGACTAGGGCAAGAACCACAGACTTCTGCCCAGCTTGGTTACTTTGGGCAGCATCCAGAGATAGAGGGCACTTGGAAATAGCATGCTCCAACTGACTGCACTGCAAGCAAACTGACCTCTAACTAACTGGAGGAAAATTCAAAACTAATCTTACAAAGTATTTTACTAAAAGGGTAGTTGATGCTTGGAATAGACTTCCAGCAAAGGTAATGAGACAGTCAGCAGTAAATGGCTTCAAACATGCTTGGGACAAGCATTAATCTATACTCAGACAAAAAAGTTAAAAAAAACAAAAAATAAAAAACACAAAAAAAAAACGAGCAGACTCGATGGACTACTTGTTTTTTTTTTTTTTTTTTATGCTGTCACATTTCTAAATTTCTAAGCAATGTACTTGCCTTCATGCTTTATCAGGGTTTTCCCCAAAGAATCTCCCTGCACTCTGAAGCATGCTCACATCTTTCTGGGGAGTTTGGGCCACAACTAGAGCTTTTGTCTCCTGTTGATGCACTTTCTCCAATTGATATGGGTGTTAGTTTTCCCTTAAAGGGAACTCCAGGCTCCTTCCGAAAAAAAAATTAAAGTCATCAGCTACAAATACTGTAGCTGCTGACGTTTAATATTAGGACACTTTCCTGTCCACAAATCCAGCAGTGTTTTAACCTGAGCCGATTTTTCAATTGGCTCTCAGGTGCTGCCGCAGCCATCTCAGCTAAGAGAAACCAGCCTCCTACTGCACATGCGCGAAGCGTGCTGCGCTTTATGAATGGCCCGGCAGCAGTGGAAGGAGGAGGGGGGCCGAACTTCTGACCGAGTTTGCAGAGTTAGCCGGTACTTGGTTTTGACAGGAGGTAAACAAGTGGAGCTTCCCCTTTTGGGTGGAGCTCCACTTTATCTGAAAGTTGCTGGCATTCATAGTCATGCTGAATCACCTCTCCAAGCAAGATTTCTGCTTTAAACATGTCACAGTCATTCTGGCCTGGGCACATAAATCATTAAGTTGCTCAGAATTGAATCATTATAAAGGTTTGCCATAATTCTGCCCAGCAGTCTCTAGGCCATGCCTTCCAAGACACAACCTTCTCAAATTCAGCCAGAAAATCCTCAACATCCTCTATAAGCAGCATAGGTTCTGCAAAGTCAGCTGCTCTGATTTCATCCTTGTTGCCATGGGCAAGAGCACTTGCTAATTGCTTCTGGACTATTGGTGCTTTCACAGTACTAAGCACTGGCTTACACCAGTCTACGGAGATCCCCAAACAATTCTGTTTGGGCACACATGGGGCTTGCCATGTGGTGAATGCCAGCCACAGAATTTCTCATTTTAGAAATGTCCTTTTTTTCTTTGAATGCCCATATTGCAGGCACACAGTTTACAATGTCCACAGCACTTGTACGCTTTCACCAAACTGCTGCACTGTCACTTTAAAGTCTGCTCTCACAGATTTAAAGAATCAACCCAAAAAGGGCCCTTAGGTAGGTGGATTGGCAGAGGCATTCAATGTGGTTGTTCAAAAGAGAGGCACCAGTCATCTAATATCAGCTGGTAGTAAGATGTCATCTAGGTGGATCAGATATTTGATCCACCTAGATTACATCAATGCCACAAACTCCTCATTCTACCTAGTGGCTCTTACTCCTCATATTTCCCAAGTGGATCTTACTACCAGCTGATACTAGATGACTCATGCCTAGCCTTTGAACAACCACACTGGGCGCCTCTGCCAATTGAACTACCTAAGGGCCCTTTTTGCTCTGACTCTTTCTATCTCTTCGTTCAGCCACCTGAGAACCCCCTAAGAGCACCCAGGATAGGAATGCCCGAGGCATAGAGAGTGACCACACTGACCCTGCGTTGAGATGGTTTTCTCCACCCACGCACTAGGAAGGCCGCGTGTTCCCCCATGGTTGGGTGACCGCATCTTCAACAGTTTACCTTTTTTTTTATTTATTGTGGAAGTACTGCATTCCTGTTTTTGAATTACTCTGCTAAACCTATAAGGGCTCTCCCACCTCCCTCTTTATGAAGTTGCCCTAATGACTGAAGTTGCCCTGATGTGTCACTGAATGCTGTTTCACTTTTTCCATTTAGCCCCATGCATAGGAAGTGTACTTCACACTGTATATCACCTGGGGCACTTGAAATCTTAGGCTGTCATCATTCAACCTCCCACAGTAGAGCCAAAAACCTGCCTACTACTATCCCCTCACATATATTCTCCCCTTGACATGACAGGCACTCTTCTCCCACTGTGCTCACTTTACAATTTCTCTTCTGCTTTTCTGCTCCCAATCTTTACTCACACCGCCTCCACATTTCCCCTTCTTTGGGTTGTCCCAAGAAGGTCCCACCCCTCAAGACACATTTGCCACACACAATTTGACTTATTATAGCGCAAGTCAATTTTGGATCATTTACTGTGCAAGGTCCGAATGGGCTTGCAAACTGCTCCGATTTGTTATACTACATACGCAAACAACAAGTACAAGTCCTATTTCTATGACAGACCCACTTTCATACCTCATCAGCTCCCGCTGTTATTATTTTAAAACTTGGATTACCCATAATAACCTAAACCTCAAATCCAAGGAATTTGCCATAGAATATCCATTCCTCCCTTTTCTTTATGGTTCTCCATGAAATAACAGACAGTGAGGGTAGTTATTTATTTAATAAATGTAAGATTTACTTTAGTACTTTACTTTAGTAAATGTCCTCCTCTCAAATCAAGGCCAGGTGCTTTTCTATAAATACTTTGCAAACTAGAGAATTATGCAGAAAGGTTGGTGGTCTTGGGTGGCCCGTGAAAATATGGGCTTAGACCTCCACTAAGGACACAGGAGGGAAACGCATATCTCATTTGCTCATCCACAACCTTCAGTGTGGCATGTCCTGTATCTCACCTATAGAGATTATACCTATTTCCCTTATCTACATTTTAAAAAGAAGGACAGAGTATTTCATTACATTTCACTGTATTCTTTGTTGGCAGCTCTATGCTAAGTTTGACTCACAGACATGGTTTGTTTTCTTCCCAATTTATTTTAACTTCCATGTTGATGGGGACAAGGACCTCATCCCCACAACCCTTGCCCGGTGGTTGTGGGGGTCTGCGGGCGGGGGGCTTATCGGAATCTGGAAGCCCCCTTTAACAAGGGGACCCCCAGATCCCGGCCCTCCCCCCTGTGTAAAATGGTAAGGGGGTACAAAAGTACCCCTACCATTTCACAAAAAACTGTCAAAAATGTTAAAAATGACAAGAGACAGTTTTTGCCAATTTCTTTATTTAAACGCTTTTTCTTTCTTCTATCTTCCTTCTTGTATCTTCCTTCAGTTTCTTCCTCCATCTTCTTCTTCTTCTGGTTCTTCTGGTTCTGCCTCCGGTGTTCTCGTTTGGCATCTTCCTCCGCGGCGCCAGCGTCTTCTTCTCGGGCCGCTCCACATCCACCAGGATGGAGGCTCCCGCTGTGTGACGCTTCTCCTCTTCTGACGGTTCTTAAATAACGGAGGGCGGGGCCACCCGGTGACCCCGCCCCCCTCTGATGCACGGTGACTTCCCTGTCCGCCCCCCTCTGACGTCACGGGAATGCCACAGGGAAGTTCCCATCAAGTCCCCACGCATCAGAGGGGGCGGGGTCACCGGGTGGCCCCCACCCTCCATTATTTAAGAACCGTAAGAAAAGGAGAAGCGTCACCACAGTGGGAGCCTCCCATCATGGTGGATGCGGAGCGGCCCAAGAAGAAGAAGGGAAGAAGATGCCAGCGCCGCGGAGGAAGATGCCGGACAAGAACACCGGAGGAAGAACCAGAAGAACCAGAAGAAGAAGAAGATGGAGGAAGAAACCAAAGGAAGATAGAAGATAGAAAATAGTAGATAGAAGAAAGAAGAAGCATTTAAATAAAGGAATTGTCAAAAACTGTCTCTTGTCATTTTTAACATTTTTTGACACTTTTTTTGTGAAATGGTAGGGGTACTTTTGTACCCCCCTTACTATTTCACACAGGGGGGAGGGCCGGGATCTGGGGGTCCCCTTGATAAAGGGGGCTTCCAGATTCCGATAAGCCCCCCGCTCACAGACCCCCACAACCACCGGGCAAGGGTTGTGGGGATGAGGCCCCTTGTCCCCATCAACATGGGGACAAGGTGTTTTGGGGGGCTACCCCAAAGCACCCTCCCAATGTTGAGGGCATGTGACCTGGTATGGTTCAGGGGGGTGCTCTCTTGTCCCCCCCCTCTTTTCCTGTGGCCTGCCAGGTTGCATGCTCGGATAAGGGTCTGGTATGGATTTTTGGGGAGACCCCACACCATTTTTTTTTAAGTTTTGGCGCGGGGTTCCCCTTAAAATCTATACCAGACCTGAAGGGCCTGGTATGGAATTTAGGGGGACCCCCCACGTCATTTTTTTTTTTTTAATTTTGGTTCGGGGTTCCCCTGTGGGGAATTCCCATGCCGTTTTTATCAATGAACTTTTATGTGTATTGTCGGACCGGCAATTCATTAATAGCCGCGAGTAGTTTTAAATGACTTTTTTTTCCTTTGAAATGTCATTTTGCTGTCAGACTGTTTTAAACATGGGAAACATGCGCCCATTTACAGGCATACTATAGACACCCCCAGGTACGAAATTTAAAGGAATATTACACTTTTATTGTTTCACTTTAAACATTATTAAAATCACTGCTCTTGAAACAACAGTTTTTAAAACTCTTTTTTGCATTGATCCATGTCCCCTGGGGCAGGAACCAGGTCCCCAAACACTTTTTATGACAATAACTTGCATATAAGCCTTTAAAATTAGCACTTTTGATTTCTCCCATAGACTTTTAAAGAAAAAAATATAAAAAAATAATTGCGCTTCAAAGTGTCTAAATTATGATAAAGAAAGCAGCGATGTCTAAATGTGACACAAACACATAACATGAACAAGGAAAAAATTAAGATGACTCGCGCTGTGTAAATTGGTGAGTGTGTGACCAGATTCACCGTACAAAAACACTAAATACAACCAGTATCAGTGGATGCATAAACCGTCTGTGTGGCAATGTATCACGATCAGTGCAAACAAATAACAAAAATATATAAATCATCTGTGCAATAATATATCGCAATCAGTGCACACAAATCACAAAAATAAAGTCCAAACAAAATAAATATATTGAAGAAACTATTATAAAGGGAAAAAAATGTCCAAAAAAGAAGAAACCCGAGAATATAAAGGGAAAAAAATGTCCAAAAAAGAAGAAACCCGAGAAAAAGTGAATTAGCAATCCCGGGTCCTTCAACTGCATGGAACCTCAAATGTGCAGGACCACCACCAACAATAAGAGCCTGGCCGCTTACCAGAACCCCATGACCCCCCGTTACAGAGGGTCTAAAAGGGCTTTATAAGATCCTAGTAGTCCGGACTTCCCAGGAGCAGAGATGGAGCAGAGATGGGAATGGAAACTGGAAAAGGGCGTCAGGTGCTGGGATGGAGATGGATGGATCCACAGGAGGGGGGCTCAGCCCTCAGCATAATGATGTCATCATAGGAGAAAAGAAAGGGAGGGCTCCCATAGTATAAAATCAGATGGCAATTTATTATAGAAAAAAGCGTAAACACTCACATATAAGTAAGACAATCAGCATCATCAAATAGAAGAACAGACTGTGGCACCGGCCGGATGACCACAGATAGCTCGTCCTGTTAGATATACAGCAAGAGTGGGGGGTGTGCGCGATGATACCGCTCAGCCCTACGCTGCGTTTCGCAAAAAAATGCGTCTTCCAGGGGCACGAGACTCGTGCCCCTGGAAGACGCATTTTTTTGCAAAAACGCAGCGTAGGGCTGAGCGGTATCATCGAGACTCGTGCCCCTGGAAGACGCATTTTTTTTGCAAAACGCAGCGTAGGGCTGAGCGGTATCATCGCGCCACCCCCCACTCTTGCTGTATATCTAACAGGACGAGCTATCTGTGGTCATCCGGCCGGTGCCACATTCTGTTCTTCTATTTGATGATGCTGATTGTCTTACTTATATGTGAGTGTTTACGCTTTTTTCTATAATAAATTGCCATCTGATTTTATACTATGGGAGCCCTCCCTTTCTTTTCTCCTATGATGACATCATTATGCTGAGGGCTGAGCCCCCCTCCTGTGGATCCATCCATCTCCATCCCAGCACCTGACGCCCTTTTCCAGTTTCCATTCCCATCTCTGCTCCATCTCTGCTCCTGGGAAGTCCGGACTACTAGGATCTTATAAAGCCCTTTTAGACCCTCTGTAACGGGGGGTCATGGGGTTCTGGTAAGCGGCCAGGCTCTTATTGTTGGTGGTGGTCCTGCACATTTGAGGTTCCATGCAGTTGAAGGACCCGTGATTGCTAATTCACTTTTTCTCGGGTTTCTTCTTTTTTGGACATTTTTTTCCCTTTATAATAGTTTCTTCAATATATTTATTTTGTTTGGACTTTATTTTTGTGATTTGTGTGCACTGATTGCGATATATTATTGCACAGACGATTTATATATTTTTGTTATTTGTTTGCACTGATCGTGATACATTGCCACACAGACGGTTTATGCATCCACTGATACTGGTTGTATTTAGTGTTTTTGTACGGTGAATCTGGTCACACACTCACCAATTTACACAGCGCGAGTCATCTTAATTTTTTCCATAGACTTTTAAAGGCTGTTCCGCGGCTTTCGAATTTGCCGCGAACACCCCAAATTGTTCGCTGTTCAGCGAACTGGCGAACAGCCGATGTTCGAGTCGAACATGAGTTCGACTTGAACTCGAAGCTCATCCCTATCTGTAGGTAAAAAAAAAAAAGGGTATACAACCACTTTAAGTCAGCAAATGACAATGTTTTGAGAGACTACACAGGAGATTCTACCTCTCCTCTCCTCTGTGAAGTAAGAACCCTTAACCACTTGCCGACCGCCTAACGTATATATACGTCGGCAGAATGGCACGGGCAGGCAGAATCACGTACCTGTACGTGATCTGCCTCCCGCGGGCGGGGGGGTCCGATCGGACCCCCCCCCGGTGCCATCGGCGGTCGGCATCTGACTGGGAGCGTCGGGAGGCGAGGGGGAGACCATCCGATCGTGGCCCCCCCCTCGCGATCGCTCCCAGCCAATGGGAATCCTCCTCTGCCTGTGTATAGTTTCACACAGGCAGAGGATGTGATGTCATCTCTCCTCGGTCTGGCAGTTTCCGTCCAGCGCCGAGGAGAGAAGACATGTAAGTGCACAACACACAAACACACACAGTAGAACATGCCAGGCATACCTTACACCCCCGATCCCCCCCCGATCGCCCCCCCGATCCCCTCCCCAATCACCCCCCCCCCCCCGTCACAAACTGACATTAGCAGTATTTTTTTTTTTTTTTTTTTTTTTTTTTTTCTGATTACTGCATAGTGTCAGTTTGTGACAGTTGCAGTGTTAGGGCAGTGAGTGGTAGCCCCCTTTAGGTCTAGGATACCCCCCTAACCCCCCCTAATAAAGTTTTAAACCCCTTGATCACCCCCTGTCACCAGTGTCGCTAAGCGATCATTTTTTCTGATCGCTGTATTAGTGTCGCTGGTGACGATAGTTAGAGACGTAAATATTTAGGTTCGCTGTCAGCGTTTTATAGCGACAGGGACCCCCATATACTATCTAATAAAGGTTTTAACCCCTTGATTGCCCCCTAGTTAACCCTTTCACCACTGATCACCGTATAACTGTTACGAGTGACGCTGGTTAGTTTGTTTATTTTTTATAGTGTCAGGGCACCCGCCGTTTATTACCGAATAAAGGTTTAGCCCCCTGATCGCCCGGCGGTGATATGCGTCGCCCCAGGCAGCGTCAGATTAGCGCCAGTACCGCTAACACCCACGCACGCAGCATACGCCTCCCTTAGTGGTATAGTATCTGTACGGATCAATATCTGATCCAATCAGATCTATACTAGCGTCCCCAGCAGTTTAGGGTTCCCGAAAACGCAGTGTTAGCGGGATCAGCCCAGATACTCGCTAGCACCTGCGTTTTGCCCCTCTGCCCGGCCCACCCAAGTGCAGTATCGATCGATCACTGTCACTTACAAAACACTAAACGCATAACTGCAGCGTTCGCATAGTCAGGCCTGATCCCTGCGATCGCTAACAGTTTTTTTGGTAGCGTTTTGGTGAACTGGCAAGCACCAGCCCCAGGCAGCGTCAGATTAGCGCCAGTACCGCTAACACCCAAGCACGCACCGTACACCTCCCTTAGTGGTATAGTATCTGATCGGATCAATATCTGATCTGATCAGATCTATACTAGCGTCCCCAGCAGTTTAGGGTTCCCACAAACGCAGTGTTAGCGGGATCAGCCCAGATACCTGCTAGCACCTGCGTTTTGCCCCTCCGCCCGGCCCAGCCCAGCCCACCCAAGTGCAGTATCGATCGATCACTGACACTTACAAAACACTAAACACATAACTGCAGCGTTCGCAGAGTCAGGCCTGATCCCTGCGATCGCTAACAGTTTTTCTGGTAGCGTTTTGGTGAACTGGCAAGCACCAGCCCCAGGCAGCGTCAGGTTAGCGCCAGTACCGCTAACACCCACGCACGCAGCATACGCCTCCCTTAGTGGTATAGTATCTGAACGGATCAATATCTGATCCGATCAGATCTATACTAGCGTCCCCAGCAGTTTAGGGTTCCCACAAACGCAGTGTTAGCGGGATCAGCCCAGATACCTGCTAGCACCTGCGTTTTGCCCCTCCGCCCGGCCCAGCCCAGCCCACCCAAGTGCAGTATCGATCGATCACTGTCACTTACAAAACACTAAACGCATAACTGCAGCGTTCGCAGAGTCAGGCCTGATCCTTGCGATCGCTAACAGTTTTTTTTGGTAGCGTTTTGGTGAACTGGCAAGCACCAGCGGCCTAGTACACCCCGGTCGTAGTCAAACCAGCACTGCAGTAACACTTGGTGACGTGGCGAGTCCCATAAGTGCAGTTCAAGCTGGTGAGGTGACAAGCACAAGTAGTGTCCCGCTGCCACCAAAAAGACAAACACAGGCCCGTCGTGCCCATAATGCCCTTCCTGCTGCATTCGCCAATCCTAATTGGGAACCCACCGCTTCTGCGGCGCCCGTACTTCCCCCATTCACATCCCCAACCAAATGCAGTCGGCTGCATGAGAGGCATTTTCTTTATGTCCTCCCGAGTACCCCTACCCAGCGAACCCCCCCAAAAAAGATGTCGTGTCTGCAGCAAGCGCGGATATAGACGTGACACCCGCTATTATTGTCCCTCCTGTCCTGACAATCCTGGTCTTTGCATTGGTGAATATTTTGAACGCTACCATGCACTAGTTGAGTATTAGCGTAGGGTACAGCATTGCACAGACTAGGACACACTTTCACAGGGTCTCCCAAGATGCCATCGCATTTTGAGAGACCCGAACCTGGAACCGGTTACAGTTATAAAAGTTAGTTACAAAAAAAAGTGTAAAAAAAAAAAAAAAACACATACAAAAATATAAAATAAAAAAAAAATAGTTGTCGTTTTATTGTTCTTTCTCTCTCTATTCTCTCTCTCTATTGTTCTGTTCTTTTTTACTGTATTCTATTCTGCAATGTTTTATTGTTATTATGTTTTATCATGTTTGCTTTTCAGGTATGCAATTTTTTATACCTTACCGTTTACTGTGCTTTATTGTTAACCATTTTTTTGTCTTCAGGTACGCCATTCACGACTTTGAGTGGTTATACCAGAATGATGCCTGCAGGTTTAGGTATCATCTTGGTATCATTCTTTTCAGCCAGCGGTCGGCTTTCATGTAAAAGCAATCCTAGCGGCTAATTAGCCTCTAGACTGCTTTTACAAGCAGTGGGAGGGAATGCCCCTCCCCCCCCAACGTCTTCCGTGTTTTTCTCTGGCTCTCCTGTCTCAACAGGGAACCTGAAAATGCAGCCGGTGATTCAGCCAGCTGACCATAGAGCTGATCAGAGACCAGAGTGGCTCCAAACATCTCTATGGCCTAAGAAACCGGAAGCTACGAGCATTTTATGACTTAGATTTCGCCGGATGTAAACAGCGCCATTGGGAAATTGGGAAAGCATTTTATCACACCGATCTTGGTGTGGTCAGATGCTTTGAGGGCAGAGGAGAAATCTAGGGTCTAATAGACCCCAATTTTTGCAAAAAAGAGTACCTGTCACTACCTATTGCTATGATAGGGGATATTTACATTCCCTGAGATAACAATAAAAATGATTAAAAAAAAAAAAAAAATGAAAGGAACAGTTTAAAAATAAGATAAAAAAATAATAATAATAAAGAAAAAAAAAAAAAAAAAAAAAAAGCACCCCTGTCCCCCCTGCTCTCGCGCTAAGGCGAACGCAAGCGTCGGTCTGGCGTCAAATGTAAACAGCAATTGCACCATGCATGTGAGGTATCGCCGCGAAGGTCAGATCGAGGGCAGTAAGTTTAGCAGTAGACCTCCTCTGTAAATCTAAAGTGGTAACCTGTAAAGGCTTTTAAAGGCTTTTAAAAATGTATTTAGTTTGTCGCCACTGCACGTTTGTGCGCAATTTTAAAGCATGTCATGTTTGGTATCCATGTACTCGGCCTAAGATCATCTTTTTTATTTCATCAAACATTTGGGCAATATAGTGTGTTTTAGTGCATTAAAATGTAAAAAAGTGTGTTTTTTCCCCAAAAAATGCGTTTGAAAAATCGCTGCGCAAATACTGTGTGAAAAAAAAAAATGAAACACCCACCATTTTAATCTGTAGGGCATTTGCTTTAAAAAAAATATATAATGTTTGGGGGTTCAAAGTAATTTTCTTGCAAAAAAAAATTATTTTTTTATGTAAACAATAAGTGTCAGAAAGGGCTTTGTCTTCAAGTGGTTAGAAGTGTGGGTGATGTGTGACATAAGCTTCTAGATGTTGTGCATAAAATGCCAGGACAGTTCAAAACCCCCCCAAATGACCCCATTTTGGAAAGTAGACACCCCAAGCTATTTGCTGAGAGTCATGTTGAGTCCATGGAATAATTTATATTGTGACACAAGTTGCGGGAAAGAGACAATTTTTTATTTTTTTTATTTTTTTTTGCGCAAAGTTGTCACTAAATGATATATTGCTCAAACATGCCATGGGAATATGTGAAATTACACCCCAAAATACATTCTGCTGCTTCTCCTGAGTACGGGGATACCACATGTGTGGGACTTTTTGGGAGCCTAGCCGCGTACGGGACCCCGAAAACCAAGCACCGCCTTCAGGCTTTCTTAGGCCGTAAATTTTTGATTTCACTCTTCACTGCCTATCACAGTTTCGGAGGCCATGGAATGCCCAGGTGGCAAAAAAACCCCCCAAATGACCCCATTTTGGAAAGTAGACACCCCAAGCTATTTGATGAGAGGTATAGTGAGTATTTTGCAGACCTCACTTTTTGTCACAAAGTTTTGAAAATTGAAAAAAGAAAAAAAAAAATTTTTTTTCTCGTCTTTCTTTATTTTCAAAAACAAATGAGAGCTGCAAAATACTCACCATGCCTCTCAGCAAATAGCTTGGGGTGTCTACTTTCCAAAATGGGGTCATTTGGGGGGGGTTTGTGCCACCTGGGCATTCCATGGCCTCCGAAACTGTGATAGGCAGTGAGGAGTAAAATCAAAAATGTACGCCCTTAGAAATCCTGAAGGCAGTGATTGGTTTTCGGGGTCCCGTACGCGGCTAGGCTCCCAAAAAGTCCCACACATGTGGTATCCCCATACTCAGGAGAAGCAGCTAAATTTATTTTGGGGTGCAATTCCACATATGCCCATGGCCTGTGTGAGCAATATATCATTTAGTGACAACTTTGTGCAAAAAAAAAAAAAAAAAATTTGTCACTTTCCCGCAACTTGTGTCAAAATATAAAACATTCCATGGACTCAACATGCCTCAAAGCAAATAGCTTGGGGTGTCTACTTTCCAAAATGGGGTCATTTGGGGGGTTTTTATGTCATCTGGGCATTTTATGGCCTTCAAAACTGTGATAGGTAGTGAGGAGTAAAATCAAAAATGTACGCCCTTAGAAATCCTGAAGGCAGTGATTGGTTTTCGGGGCCCCGTACGTGGCTAGGCTCCCAAAAAGTCTCACACATGTGGTATCCCCGTACTCAGGAGAAGCAGCTAAATGTATTTTGGGGTGCAATTCCACATATGCCCATGGCCTGTGTGAGCAATATATCATTTAGTGACAAATTTTTGTAATTTTTTTTTTTTTTTTTTTTTTTTGTCATTGTTCAATCACTTGGGACAAAAAAAATGAATATTCAATGGGCTCAACATGCCTCTCAGCAAATTCCTTGGGGTGTCTACTTTCCAAAATGGGGTCATTTGTGGGGGTTTTGTACTGCCCTGCCATTTTAGCACCTCAAGAAACGACATAGGCAGTCATAAATTAAAGGCTGTGTAAATTCCAGAAAATGTACCCTAGTTTGTAGACGCTATAACTTTTGCGCAAACCAATAAATATACACTTATTGACATTTTTTTTACCAAAGACATGTGGCCGAATACATTTTGGCCTAGATGTATGACTAAAATTGAGTTTATTGGATTTTTTTTAGAACAAAAAGTAGAAAATATCATTTTTTTTCAAAATTTTCGGTCTTTTTCCGTGTATAGCGCAAAAAATAAAAACGGCAGAGGTGATCAAATACTATCAAAAGAAAGCTCTATTTGTGGGAAGAAAAGGACGCAAATTTCGTTTGGGTACAGCATTGCATGACCGCGCAATTAGCAGTTAAAGCGACGCAGTGCCGAATTGTAAAAAGTGCTCTGGTCAGGAAGGGGGTAAAACCTTCCGGGGCTGAAGTGGTTAAAATGTGTACTTCTTGGCATTTTAGTTTTTCAGGGCTCTGATCACCTTGCCCAGGCACTTTGTAACAACCCCTCATGCAGGGCTTGCATATTGGCCATTCTCACCATAAATTGGGCCTTTATGCAGATGATCACTTACAATTTGTAACAATCCCAAGGAGACCCAAACTAATGAACTGGAACAGTTTTGTTCACAGCAATTTTAAAATTAACAACCATTTCCTTCCTGGAAATATATTTATGTTACCTATAGAAAACCTTTCCTTTTTGTTGGGTAAAATAAAATATTTATGGGTCCACTTTCCTACTGTCTTCTCCCCTTACTACAATCCACCCAACTATGAACGACTTCCATTTGTTACGTTCCATTTGTTATTTCGAATAATTCATAACGTCGGATAAATTTGTATTCGTTACGTTCACTAACAGCCAAATTTGAAAGGAAATTCCAATACCTATAATTTAAAAGATAGTTATTATTAGTTATTTATTTTGGATTTTTGAATTTTCAGTTTTTTGCATTTTTGGATTTTAGAATTTTTAGATTTTCATTCTTTCAAACTCAGATTTTCTTTCGAATTTTCTAATTTCCGAACTTCCAGATTTTCGAGTTTTGATCATAACGAATGACCCGAAAAATGGAAAAAAACCCGAATGAAACGAAAACGAACAAATCTTTCGGCAGTGCAAGTCTAATGCTAATGCTGGAAAAGGAAATTGGGCAACGCTAGTTGGAGGACAACTGGGATAAAACCTTTACACAGAGGTCTCATTCACACCTGAGCAGCAGTGTAGTTTTTTTTTTTTGCGCAATTTTGTGGTGCATTTTTGAAGCAGCACCATTCATTTTCAATGGGCCTTCCTCCGCTCCAAAAACACAACATAGAAGCTCATGTACCAAATTTTGGCACTGAGCCAGAAGCATTGGGTGTTGCATTTTTTGCCACGATGTTCATGTGTTTTGTCGTATGACAATCTTGACAAAATCACACTGTGTTTGGATGCCATTAAGAAATAACAGCACCGCAACCGCATCCTGCATTTTGCTGAAATTCTGAAATTGAAGGCAGAATCATGTGATTCTGCCCATAATTCCAAAGCGCTCAGGTGTAAACACTCCACAAACATTGATAGTACATGTCAGAAACAGAATTTAACAGATGGTAGCATTGTCCATTTACATTACATAAAATATTCCCCTTTATTAATTTTCCTTTATTCATTTTTTTTTTCGTTTTTCTGACCAAGGTGGGGACCATGGCCCACATTTGGTGGTCTTGCTCATTCACCCATTTTGGACCTCAATTTCACATATCTATAGACATATAACAGGTTCACCTCGATCTCATACCCTTGAGCTCACGCTTCTCTCTTTTATGCCAAGATCCATTGTGGGTAGCATGTAAGAGCATCCTCAGATTTTTCTTATTGGCAGTGAGAGCATTAATCTCAAGATACTGGAAATCCCCATTACTCACAGAGTGGATCGCTGAACTTAGCCATGTTATGAGGAGGAAAGAGCTTACTGCTCACCTCCAAGACATTTATTAATATGTATGATAAATTTGCGGTCTTTGATCCATTTTCTACACTCTGGACACCTTTGGACATTGGCTGTTCATATAGCAAGAGAAGTTGCATTTTTGTAAGGGAATTTTTCAAAGCTTAATTATTGTGGTGAAATTTCACTTTGCAAAGGATACCCAATTGAATTAAAAAATATGTTTTTGCTTGAACACGATTGGATGATAGAAGTCAGCAGAACTTCACCCCATTCACTAAGATCTAGGGAAAATTCCCTTGCAAAAATGCAAAAGTGAGCAGTCTATTTGACTTTGGTAAAGCTACCATTATGCCTTGTTTGCTTTTCTACAAAATGTACAAAGAATGCATTTTTTTACTCGCTTTTCCTTGTGATTTACCTATGTGATTGTGGGTTGTAATGGGAGTCAAGTGTACTATCTGATTCTTATCTCAGTCAGTTCTCTGTAAACCTTGGAAAACCTCAATAAAAATGTCCTATTCAAAAAAAAAACATAAACTCAACCAAGCAGAATCTTTTTATATTTGGGGTTGTGTGTGAAAGGTATATAATAAGTCAGAAATAGCAAACATCATTTAATTATACAGTATAAGGTTCCATGCACACTGGGATTTAAGAAATGTCCGTTCTTTTGGCAGAAAAAAAACGCTCATATAGAGCTTTTTTGTACAGGCGTTTAGGAGTGTTTAGCATTTTTTTCTGCTAGAAAACTTCTCTCAAACACAAACCACAAGGATTTTTTTCTGTCTCTAAACACTCTGCTTAAAATATGTCTCTAAACATCCTAATGTTCTTGGACACAACATTGAGCTGCTTCTACAGGAAAAATGCAAACTTCCGGTAGAAGAAGTGTTTTTTAAGCCCAGTGTGCATGGAACCTAAATTATAGTGAAATATTTGTAACAAACATACTTATTACATTGCAATTAAACAAATGTTGTATTAGTGATAGCATTCAAAACTTTCATATGCATAGTTGCCAAGACAATAAAACAAAATTAACTTACTTAGTTTGTGAAAATTTCTGAATCTCTTTCTATTCAGCCAGATTTCCTGTGGCGAGGACGGCTTTAGGTATAAAAAAACAAACAAAAAAACACAAAGGACTACCATACAATATAAAAACGTTTTTCTGGTCCAAAGCATCTTCTCTAACAACGTTCTTATACAGTATCTTACTTGACATGAATGTCCTTGAAAACTCTTGGATGAGTTAATATTAAATAAATTAAGTTAGATCCTGTTCTTCCACTTTAACCATTGCAAACAAATGTTCGTGCACAGCTATTTTAAAACCAAAGCTGCTTGCTATTATTCTGTCATTTGTGTTGTTTAGCAGGTACTAAATTATAGGTCTAACATTACTACTTTTGTATGATAAGTGAACATTCAGACTTACGTAAAGCTTGACCAGTGTAGATCAGATGTTACCAACCTTCTGTGTCTGCCTGACCATCAGACTCAGTCTACCCCTTAATATTACTTCCAATTAATGAGATCACACCTGAAATGGAGTACAAATGGCCATAGCAGCCTTCTTTATTAACAAAACACTTATTAAAATTAACATTATTTTCCCAAAAGCATCTAAAAAAAACAACACAACAATTTTCATCCTGATTGGTCTTTTGACGGCACCCAGAAATCCAATACTATTCCACTTCTGCACTGTGGGCCCTTTTACCATAATAGGCCTCCAGCCGTGAACACCAGCTCGGAGGCAACCGCCACTACCCGCAGTGCAACCATTACCATATTCCAGTTAACCTATTTAACTGGAATACACCAGAAGGGCACATACCACCGATTAGTCCCCCACACTTCCATCTCTAAAGTATTTTCTTACACCATCAAAAGACCAACCACCGCCACTCGATCAACCAATTATCTGCCATGACTTCCCTCAAAATTGGCCTGTAATTTACTAAAGGAGTGTCCTTGCACTTATGTGACTTCCGATATCCTTTTACCTGCCGAACTCAAAAATCCTTCGTAAAATCCAGTCCACCCTGTAACTTAAAGAAAAACGCCAAACCTACCAGTTTCCGCTCCAGAGCAGACACCGACACTCCTTGCTCCATGTTCCTAGAAACGAAACACAGAACCACCAACTGTACTTCCGAATCTCCCTGCTCCACCCCAGCTAAACGTAACACCTCCATCCATTCCCGCCATACCTTGGAGTAGGCCATCCATGTAGCCTCACTCACCGACCTTCTGATCCATCCCCCAACGACTTCAAGGCAATCCCCCACAGCCATCCAGGACAAGGAACCCCCGTTTTCGCTGCTGCTGATGCAAGTTCCCGAAACCTGTCCCACTGAAACTGAGACAAGGCATCAGCTATCGTATTGTCTACCCCCGGGAAGTGCACAGCATACAAATATATGTTCAACTGAAGGCAGCGTAATACCATATGCCGCAACAGCCTGATGACAGGTTGTGACGACGCTGAGATGTGGTTAATAACTTGAACCACTTCCATGTTGTCGAAATTCAAACAGATTTTCAAGTTTTGAAACAACTCGCCCCAAATTTCCAAGGCCAGTACTACCAGAAAAAGCTCCAGGAGCACCATGTTACCAATCGAACCCACGTCTATCCAGGAACTTTGTTCAGTTCCTTCTTAGGCACCACCCCAATCGGTGAAAACGGCCCTCCCATGCGACCCAATGTCACTTCTTTAGCCAGTTTCTCCATCACTACCCCCGGATGCTGTAACACGGAACACAAATCCATAGGCGGCACCGTAATCAATGAACATGGGATCCTAAAGCTCTCTAAAAAACCCTCCCTCAGTACCCGCACAGCCTCTCTGTCTGGATATCTATTTAGGAAAGGTTGCATCCTTTCCCCCTTCAATGACGTCCTCCCTCTTATTTGCAGACTCTCTGGACCGGCCCTTACCTTTTTTCAAACAATGGGACCCTGGATGGGCACCTCCGCACCTGGAGCACTTGCGTTTAAAATGGCAGGAACCCTCAAATTTACAAGATCCCTCATTGTACTGCCAACAGAGACCCCACTTTTTAGCGGCCGGTTGTCCCAGGGAGGCTGAACCACCGACCGATCCTGGTAAAAACTGGTTTGGAGCCCATGCCGAGGACATGAGTCGCATCCAGAGGCTGATGTCCTTATGGTCCCACCGCAGGGATGGACGCACCGCCCTGCGCTGCCAAAACTGTTCATCGTATTGCAGGCAAGCAGACCCCCCATAGACTCTATAAGCTGCACCCGTGCGTTACACACAGAGTGATTTATTTCCATCATTTCTTTTCTTTTCTTTTTTTCTTTTTTTATGATTATGGCTTACAGCTAGTGAAAACCCAAAATTCAGTATCTCAGAAAATTTGAATATTATATAAGAGTAATAAAAAACAGGATTTTTAATACAGAAACTTTGGCTTATTAACCAGTATGTCCATGTACAGTGGAACCTCAGATTACGAGCATAGTCAATTCCAGGAGTATGCTCGTAATCCAAAGTACTTGCATATCAAAGCGAGTTTTACCATTGAAGCCAATGGAAACTAAAATAATTTTTTCCGCATTGACTTCAATGGGATGCAATACACTTCGGCTGACCTCTGTAAACCTCGGAAAGACTTCCTACCCGAGATTTGCCGAGGTCAGCCAAAGTGTCCTCGGGGCTTTCCGTGCATTTCCGAATGGCTGCGATCGGCGACTTTCGGCTCTGCTCGGCTCCCGCACCGCCCCACCTCAGGCCAAAAGTGGTACTGCACACCGCTTTGGCCTGAATCGTGTTCGTTTTGCGAGACAACACTCGCAAACCGAGTTACGATTTTTAAAAATACAGTGCTCCTATTGCGAAACGCTCATTAACCGTGTTACTCGCAATCCGAGGTTCCGCTGTACAGTATAATATGTATATATATATATATATATATATATATTGCACTGGGAACAAGTGCAATATAAATACTCTTGATGAAAGCAAGAATTGGTCTTGCTGTCATAAATTTAAATGCCATGCACCTGTCAAACAGGTGCAGAAATTTTTTTTTCTTTGGGTGTTAATTGTGCCCATAAAACCTACACCTAAAAAATTCTTCCAGGTGAAATCAGCACCCACAATGCTAGGCAGCCTAGAAGTCCTGCAGAGATTCCACATCCCAAAAACACTTAATCAAAAACACTTAATCAGCGACATCGGCATCAGGGGCTTCATAGCTGCTGGTAATCCAGGACTGATTCATTTTGATAAATGTCAGACGGTCCATGGAGTCTGTGGACAGACGCGTTCTATTACCAGTAACAAAACCTCCAGCAGCACTTAATGCCCATACGTAAAGCATGCTGGATGCAGGGCAGCCCAGCAGATCATACTGGGCAAGTTCTGGCCAGTGGTCTATTCTCATGACCCAGTAAGCCAGTGGATCGTCGACTGGAAAGCTCTCCATCTCTGTATTCACCCCTAGATAATCGTCCACCATGTGATGCAGACGCTGCTGATGGGATGTGGACAGCCCTGGGCAGGAAGGACTAAAAAAATTATGAAATGCATCACTTTCGGCCACCTTCTCCACCACTCTTCTCTTGCCTCAAAACTACATTTTCCATGACACTGTAACCTACCAGAGTCGGGAAAGCATTAGAGAAACTCCTCTTTAAGGTGTCCTCAAGAGATTTAATCTTCTGCACTCTCTGTGGGGACGGAATGAGTTCTGAGATTTTCCCCTTGTAACGGTGGCCAAGGAGGGTTTCCAACCAATGATGATCCTTCTCCTTTACGCCATGTATTCTTGTGTCCTTTTGCCGGCTTTGAAGCATGAGGGAGCCCATGCACTGCAAATTTGCGGAGGCATGAGAAGCAGACTCCTCGGGGTCACCGAGGATTATAGTATCTGGAACTGCCTCCTCCCAGCCACGTACTACTCCCAAGGCTTCTGTGGATGGAAAACCATCTCTTACTGTTTGATGAATGTCTGCTTCAATGCCTCCAAAACTGCCAGAATCTTCCTCCTCATCCCCATCCCTCTCCGCTTGTGTGGAGTAGGAAGTGGGCCTTGAGAGGAAAGGAAGTCCTCCTCTTCCCCCCGCTGCTCTGCCTCAAGTGCCCTGGCCATAATTCCACGCAGAGTCTGCTCCAGCAGGAACACAACAGGAATTGTGTCACTGATGCATGCATTGTCATGGCTCACCATCCTTCTGGCTTCCTCAAATGGTGACAGTACAGTGCATGCATCCTTTATGAGCAGCCATTGGCATGGGGAAAAAAAGCTAAGCTGACCTGAGCCCGTCCTTGTGCCATACTCACACAGGTACTCTTTGACGGCGCTCTGCTGCATGTGCAGCCACTGCAGCATTGCCAAAGTCTAGTTCCACCTGGTGGGCATGTCACAAATCAGGCGGTTTACGGGCAGATGGAATTCACGCTGAATTTCAGCCAATCGAGCACTGGCTGTATATGACCACCTGAAAAGGCTACAAACTCTTCTGGCCTGCTTTAGTAGAATTCTAACCCTTATAGGTACATAGTAGGTAAGGTTGAAAAAAGACACAAGTCCATCAAGTCCAACCTATGTGTGTGATTATATGTCAGTATTACATTGTATATCCCTGTATGTTGCGGTCGTTCAGGTGCTTATCTAATAGTTTCTTGAAACTATCAATGCCCCCTGCTGAGACCACCACCTGTGGAAGGGAATTCCACATCCTTGCCGCTCTTACAGTAAAGAACCCTCTACATAGTTTAAGGTTAAACCTCTTTTCTTCTAATTTTAATGAGTGGCCACGAGTCTTGTTAAACTCCCTTCTGCGAAAAAGTTTTATCCCTATTGTGGGGTCACCAGTATGGTATTTGTATATTGAAATCATATCCCCTCTCAAGAGTCTCTTCTCCAGAGAGAATAAGTTCAGTACTCGCAACCTTTCCTCATAACTAATATCCTCCAGACCCTTTATTAGCTTTGTTGCCCTTCTTTGTACTTGCTCCATTTCCAGTACATCCTTCCTGAGGACTGGTGCCCAGAACTGGACAGCATACTCTAGGTGCGGCCGGACCAGAGTCTTGTATAGCGGGAGAATTATAATTTTATCTCTGGAGTTGATCCCCTTTTTAATGCATGCCAATATTCTGTTTGCTTTGTTAGCAGCAGCTTGGCATTGCATGCCATTGCTGATCCTATCATCCACTAGGAATCCCAGGTCCTTTTCCATCCTAGATTCCCACAGAGGTTCTCCCCCCAGTGTATAGATTGCATTCATATTTTTGCCACCCAAATCCATTATTTTACATTTTTCTACATTGAACCTCATTTGCCATGTAGTTGCCCACCCAATTAATTTGTTCAGATCTTTTTGCAAGATTTCCACATCCTGTGGAGAAGTTATTGCCCTGCTTAGCTTAGTATCGTCTGCAAATACAGAGATTGAACTGTTTACCCCATCCTCCAGGTCGTTTATGAACAAATTAAATAGGATTGGTCCCAGCACAGAACCATGGGGGACCCCACTACCCACCCCTGACCATTCCGAGTACTCCCCATTTATCACCACCCTCTGAACTTGCCCTTGTAGCCAGTTTTCAATCCATGTACTCACCTTATGGCCCATGCCAACGGACCTTATTTTGTACAGTAAACGTTTATGGGGAACTGTGTGAAATGCTTTTGCAAAATCCAGATACAACATGTCTACGGGCCTTCCTTTATCTAGTTGGCAACTCACCTCCTCGTAGAAGGTTAGTAGATTGGTTTGGCAAGAACAATTCTTCATGAATCCATGTTGATTACTGCTCATGATACCGTTCTCATTACTAAAATCTTGTATATAGGCCCCATATCATCCCCTCCAAGAGTTTACATACTATTGATGTTAGGCTAACTGGTCTGTAATTCCCAGGGATGTATTTTGGGCCCTTTTTAAATATTGGTGCTACATTGGCTTTTCTCCAATCAGCTGGTACCATTCCAGTCAGTAGACTGTCAGTAAAAATTAAGAACAATGGTCTGGCAATTACTTGACTGAGTTCCCTAAGTACCCTCAGGTGCAACCCATCTGGTCCCAGTGATTTATTAATATTAAGTTTCCCAAGTCTAATTTTAATTCTGTCCTCTGTTAACTAGGGATGAGCTTTGTGATCGAGTGGAACCCATGTTCGACTCGAACATTGTCTGTTCGATCATTTGCAGAATGATATGGGCCGTTCGCACCAAATTCGTGTGGCGCGTCACGGCCCATAATTCACTGCGGGATCGCAGTGCATTGCTGACTGATGATTGGCCAAGCATGCACTATGACCCGCATGCTTGGCCAATCACAGCGCTGTCAGTAGAGAGAGCTGTAATTGGCCAAAGCCAGGGTGGCTTTGGCCAATTATGACTCAGGGGGTTTAGAACACGCCCCACACTATATAAGGCCGCCTACATGGCGGCCCTATGTAGTGTGTTCCGGCGTGCTTAGAGAGAGAGAGAGACAGTGTCATTTCATTTGAGTTAGCTAGATTAGGCAGGACAGTCAGTGAGTTAGCTGCACTTACATTGTATTGTATATATATATATATATATATATATATATATATATGCATCCCAGGTGTTGTATATATATATATATATATATATATATATACACTGTATTCAGTTTAGCTAGATCCGTTCCTGTTATCTTCCTACTGACAGGCAGGCTTGTCTTGTTACAGTATTTACAGCTACCTGAAGAAAATTGCTGGTGTTCTTTTGATCCTATTAGTACCACAGTCAGGCAGCTAGACTATTTACAGTTAGTGTAGTGCGTCCTCCTCACAGTGTTCAATTAAAGCTAGAAGTTAGTTTAGTGTGACCTCTGCAGTGTACAGCTAAAACTACAAGTTAGTGTAGTGCGTCCTCCTCACAGTGTTCAGCTAAAGCTACAAGTTAGTTTAGTGTGACCTCTGCACAGTGTTCAGCTAAAGCAACAAGTTAGGGTAGTGCATCCTCCTCACAGTGTTCAGCTAAAGCTACAAGTTGGTGTAATGCGTCCTCTGAACAGTGTTCAGCTAAAACTACAAGTTAGTGTAGTGCGACCTCTGCACAGTGTTCAGCTAAAGCTACAAGTTAGCGTAGTGTGTCTTCTGAACAGTGTTCAGCTAAAACTACAAGTTAGTGTAGTGCGACCTCTGCACAGTGTTCATCTAAAGCCACAAGTTATTGTAGTGCGTCCTTTGAACAGTGTTCAGCTAAAACTACAAGTTAGTGTAGTGCGACCTCTGCACAGTGTTCAGCTAAAGCTACAAGTTAGTGTAGTGCGTCCTCTGAACAGTTTTCAGCTAAAACTACAAGTTAGTGTAGTGCGACCTCTGCACAGTGTTCAGCTAAAGCTACAAGTTAGTGTAGTGCGTCCTCTGAACAGTGTTCAGCTAAAGCTACAAGTTAGTGTAGTGCGTCCTCCTCACAGTGTTCAGCTAAAGCTACCTGTAGAAGGTTGGTGGTGTTTTCCTGATCCTATCACTACCGCAGGCAGCTAAATAAGCTACAAGTTAGTTTTTTGCGAGCTCTGCACAGTGTTCACCTAAAGCTACCTGTAGAAGGTTGGTGGTGTTTTCCTGATCCTATCCCTACCGCAGGCAGCTAAATAAGCTACAAGTTAGTCTTTTGCGAGCTCTGCGCAGTGTTCAGCTAAAGCTACCTGTAGAAGGTTGGTGGTGTTTTCCTGCTCATATCACTACCGCAGGCAGCTAAATAAGCTACAAGTTAGTTTTTTGCGAGCTCTGCACAGTGTTCAGCTAAAACTACAAGTTAGTGTAGTGCGAGCTCTGCACAGTGTTCAGCTAAAGCTACCTGTAGAAGGTTGGTGGTGTTTTCCTGATCCTATCACTAACGCAGGCAGCTAAATAAGCTACAAGTTAGTTTTTTGCGAGCTCTGCACAGTGTTCACCTAAAGCTACCTGTAGAAGGTTGGTGGTGTTTTCCTGATCCTATCACTACCGCAGGCAGCTAAGTAAGCTACAAGTTAGTTTTTTGCGAGCTCTGCACAGTGTTCAGCTAAAACTACAAGTTAGTGTAGTGCGAGCTCTGCACAGTGTTCAGCTAAAGCTACCTGTAGAAGGTTGGTGGTGTTTTCCTGATCTTATCACTACCGCAGGCAGCTAAATAAGCTACAAGTTAGTTTTTTGCGAGCTCCGCGCAGTGTTCAGCTAAAGCTACCTTTAGAAGGTTGGTGGTGTTTTCCTGATCCTATCACTACCGCAGGCAGCTAAATAAGCTACAAGTTATTTTTTTGCGAGCTCTGCACAGTGTTCACCTAAAGCTACCTGTAGAAGGTTGGTGGTGTTTTCCTGATCCTATCCCTACCGCAGGCAGCTAAATAAGCTACAAGTTAGTTTTTTGCGAGCTCTGCACAGTGTTCAGCTAAAGCTACCTGTAGAAGGATGGTGGTGTTTTCCTGATCCTATCAGTACCGCAGGCAGCTAAATAAGCTACAAGTTAGTTTTTTGCGAGCTCTGCACAGTGTTCAGCTAAAACTACAAGTTAGTGTAGTGCGAGCTCTGCACAGTGTTCAGCTAAAGCTACCTGTAGAAGGTTGGTGGCGTTTTCCTGATCCTATCACTACCGCAGGCAGCTACATAAGCTACAAGTTAGTTTTTTGCGAGCTCTGCACAATGTTCACCTAAAGCTACCTGTAGACGGTTGGTGGTGTTTTCCTGATCCTATCACTACCGCAGGCAGCTAAATAAGCTACAAGTTAATTTTTTTGCGAGCTCTGCACAGTGTTCAGCTAAAACTACAAGTTAGTTTTTTGTGAGCTCTGCACAGTGTTCACCTAAAGCTACCTGTAGAAGGTTGGTGGTGTTTTCCTGATCCTATCACTACCGCAGGCAGCTAAATAAGCTACAAGTTAGTTTTTGCGAGCTCTGCACAATGTTCAGCTAAAACTACAAGTTAGTGTAGTGCGAGCTCTGCACAGTGTTCAGCTAAAGCTACCTGTAGAAGGTTGGTGGTGTTTTCCTGATCCTATCACTACCGCAGGCAGCTAAATAAGCTACAAGTTAGTTTTTTGCGAGCTCTGCGCAGTGTTCAGCTAGAGCTACCTGTAGAAGGTTGGTGGTGTTTTCCTGATCCTATCACTACCGCAGGCAGCTAAATAACCTACAAGTTATTTTTTTGCGAGCTCTGCACAGTGTTCACCTAAAGCTACCTGTAGAAGGTTGGTGGTGTTTTCCTGATCCTATCACTAATGCAGGCAGCTAAATAAGCTACAAGTTAGTTTTTTGCGAGCTCACAGTGTTCAGCTAAAGCTACCTGTAGAAGGTTGGTGGTGTTCTCATACTACAGGCAGGCAGTTGATTTTGCTAGCTGCAGTATCAGTATATATATATATATATATATATATATATATATATATATATATATATATTGCAGCTTAGTGCAGCTACAGGCCATTAGTATGTCTGGAAGGCCAACAAGGAGAGGCAGACAGTCACAAGCCAATAAAAGAGGGCAAGCAGGCTCTGTGTCTAGAGGCAACAGTGCTGGTCGTGGAGACGGTGCATCCTCATCAGCACGTGGCCGTGGGACAAGCTTGGCCTTTTTTTCGGCAGCTGGCCCTTTTGAGCTGCAACATGCGGAAGACTTGGTCGAGTGGATGACCAAGCCGTCCTCATCCTCCTCATCCTCTCTCACCCATGCTCAGGGTACTTTGTCTGGCAAAGCAGCTGCCAACGCAGCCTCTTCCCTCGGCTCAATGGCATTAGTGACTCCTTCCCTAGCCCCACCATGTCCTCCTGAGGAGTCCCTCGAACTGTTTGACCACAGTGTTGGGTACATGCTCCAGGAGGATGCCCAGCGTTTAGAAGGCTCTGATGATGATACTGAGCTAGATGAAGGCAGTAGATCTGGCAGTCTTGCTCCCCCTGCTGCAGCATACTGCCAGGTTTGCTCCAGTGATGAGGAGGGAGGGAATGATGAGGTCACTGACTCAACATGGGTGCCTGATAGGAGAGAGGAGGAGGAGGAGGCACATCACCAATGAGGCAGGATGCCCTCCAGGGGCTAGCCTAAGGGCAGCACACTGACTGCATCACACCCCAAAGCTCTGCATGTGCAGGGCGCTGCAGTCTCTGCGCGTTATTCCAAAAGTTCTTTGGTGTGGGCTTTTTTGAGATGAGTGCATCAGATCGCACCGCTGCTATTTGCAACATATGTCTCAAGCGTATCTCGCATGGCCAAAATGGCCATCTCCCACTTGGGCACCACATGCTTGACCAGACATATGTTGACCTGCCATGCAGTTCATTGGCAAGCGTATCTAAAAGACCCACACCAAAGAACAAAGAGGACCTCTCCTTGCTCCTCATCAGCTGAGATCTCCAACCCCACTATACCTTCAGTCCTCTCTGAGACCTGCACTGAGAGGAATGAAGGCATAGAATTAGGTGTGTCACAGCCAAGTACTTGTGGGCAATCTGCTTTCGGTACACCGACGTCAGATTGTACCAGGCAAATTTCCCTGCCCCAGCTGCTGCACCGCCAAAAGAAGTTCGCTCCCAGCCATCCACATGCCCAGCGTTTGAATGCTAGCTTGGCAAAATTGCTAGCACTTCAACTGCTGCCTTTTCAGTTGGTAGACTCTGCCCCCTTTCATGAGTTTGTGGAATGTGCGGTTCCTCAGTGGCAGGTACCCAAACGCCACTTTTTCTCACGGAAGGCGATTCCGGCTCTCTACCGGCATGTGGAAGGCAATGTCCATGCCTCACTGGACAGGGCGGTCAGCGGTAAGGTGCATATTACCGCTGACTCATGGTCCAGCAGGCATGGACAGGGACGTTACCTAAGTTTCACCGCGCATTGGGTGACTCTGCTGGCAGCTGGGAAGGATGCAGGACAAGGTGCAGTAGTGTTGGAGGTTGTTCCGCCACCACGCCTCCAAAATGCCACTACTAATGATTGTGACACACCTCTCTCCTCCACCCCCTCCTCTTCTTCTTCCTCCATGGCCTCTTCCTGTGCTTTGTCCTCGGAACCAGCGGTGCTCCGTAGCCGTTCAAGGGGCTACGCAAGTATGCAGGCCAAAAGATGCCATGCGGTGCTTGAGCTGGTGTGCTTGGGGGACAGGAGCCACACTGGGGCAGAGGTTCTGTCAGCTCTGCAGGGGCAGGTTCAGAGGTGGTTGACGCCATGCCAACTTAAGGCAGGAATGGTGGTTTGCGACAATGGCACCAACCTCCTCTCTGCCCTCCGACAGGGACATATGACCCATGTGCCCTGTTTGGCTCACGTCCTTAACTTGGTGGTGCAGGGGTTCTTGGGCAGGTACCCGGGCTTACAGGATGTCCTGAGGCAAGCCAGGAAAGTCTGTGTGCATTTCCGCCGGTCATATAATGCCAGTGCTCGGCTGGCAGACCTCCAAAAGGAGTTTAACCTTCCCAAGAACCACCTAATCTGTGACATGCCCACCAGGTGGAACTCAACGTTGGCCATGCTGCAGCGGCTGCACATGCAGCAGAGGGCCATCAATGAGTACCTGTGCGACCATGGCACCAGGACAGGGTCAGGGGAGCTTGTTTTTTTTTTCCCATGCCAGTGGGCCATGATCAGGGATGCATGCACTGTCCTGTCACCATTTGAGGAGGCCACGAGGATGGTGAGCAGTGACAGTGCATGCATCAGTGACACTGTCCCCCTTGTCCACCTGTTGAAGCACACGCTGCATGGAATAATGGACAGGGCACTTGAGGCAGAACAGAGGCAGGAAGAGGAGGACTTCCTTAGCTCTCAAGGCCCCCTTTATCCAGACAGTGTTCCTGCGTGCCTCCTGATCACACAGGAAGTGGGTGAGGAGGAGGATTGTGTCAGTATGGAGGTGGAGCCTGGCACTCAGCATCAGCAGCAGTCTTTAAGGGATCAGTCCCAAGAAACACATGGACTTGTACGTGGCTGGAAGGAGGTGGCTGCAGACCATGTCGTCCTTAGTGACCCAGAGGACTCCGGACCGAATGCCTCAGCAAACCTACGCTGCATGGCCTCCCTGATCCTGCAAAGCCTGCGTAAGGATCCTCGTTTCCGTGGTATCAAGGAGAAGGACCAATACTGGCTGGCAACCCTCCTTGATCCACTTTACAAGGGTAAGGTTGCGGACCTTATCTTGCCGTCGCAGAGGGAGCAGAGGATGAAACATCTTCGGGAGGCCTTGCAGAAAGGTCTGTGCAACGCGTTCCCAGAGACTGGGAGGTTACAAACTCCTGTTTCTGGACAACGTGTTGCTGAGGCTTCGGTCAGTCAAAGAAGGAGCGGTGGAGAAGGTGGCCGTCTGACCGATGCGTTCAGACAATTTTTTAGTCTGCAGCCCCAAGGTATGATCGGTTCCAGCAACCAATGCCAGCGTCTGTTTTACATGGTGCAGGAATACCTAGGGGCAAGATCTGACTTGGACACCTTTCCCACCGAAAATCCTCTGGGTAACTGGGTCTTGAGGATGGATCATTGGCCAGAGCTTGCACAGTATGCAATTGAGCTACTGGCCTGTCCTGCATCCAGCGTTCTTTTGGAAACGCACATTCAGTGCTGCTGGAGGCTTTGTAACTGATCACAGGGTGCGTCTGTCCACCTACTCGGTCAATCGACTGACCTTCATAAAAATGAATCAGTCTTGGATCACCACCAGCTACCAAGCACCTGATGCTGATGTAACCCAATAATTTTTTTTGAAATCTCAGATCCTTTCAAAGACTGCCTATGCTGATGCTGAGTGACTATCCTGAGTAATTATCCTCTTCCTCCTCAATGATCACGCTGATAGCTTGTAAGAACAGTTTTGGTTCTGGGCGCTGCCACCAGTGCCTAAGGCCCAATTTTTCAGCCCCTGTTTAATGGGGCGTGTAATTACAATTTTTGATGCAATACTTTGCAGCAGGGCTCGTTCCTGCGTTCCAAATAGAGTATTTGTGAGGGGTTGCAGTGTTGTGGCACCAGTGCCTAAGGCCTAATTTTTCAGCGCCTGTTTAGCAGGGGCGTGTAATTACAATTTTTGATGCAATACTTTGCAGCAGGGCTCGTTTCTGCGTTCCAACTAGAGTATCTGTGAGGGGTTGCAGTGTTGTGTCACCAGCACCAGTGCCTAAGGCCCAATTTTTCAGCCCCTGTTTAACAGGGGTGTGTAATTACAATTTTTGATGCAATACTTTGCAGCAGGGCTCGTTTCTGCGTTCCATCTAGAGTATCTGTGAGGGGTTGCAGTGTTGTGGCACCAGCACCAGTGCCTAAGGCCCAATTTTTCAGCCCTTGCTCAACAGGGGCATGTAATTACAATTTTTGATCTAATATTTCACAGCAGGGCCTGTTTCTGCGCCCACCAAGAGCGAGTGAGGACTTACAGTGTTGTGGCACCACCACCACCACCAAAGGCCCAATTTTTCTGCCCCTGTTAAACAGGGGCATGTAATTACAATTCTTGATCTAATATTTCACAGCAGGGCCCTGTGAGGGCTTACAGTGTTGTGGCCACAACAACACCTAAGGCCCAAATTTCTGCTGAGTATATAGGGCAGGCCCCTACTTTCAAACATCCAACTTACAAACGACTCCTACTTGCAAACGGAAGGAGACAACAGGAAGTGAGATGAAATCTACCTCTAGGAAGGGAAATTTTCTCCTGTAAGAGTTAATATGGGAAAAACATTTCTCCTTTCTACTGATGCTTTATCACCAATCCTTGTTTCACAAAAAAACCCAAATTTTCAAAAAACATTTGTCATTGGGACAAAAAGTGAGGTGAAATCTTCTGAAGAGGAGCACAGACAGCAAAACAAATGTCACAGGGGTGATAACCCTTCCCTATGTTTTTCAAAAAGCTTAAAATAGATTTTTTGGCTGGAACTAAACACATTAAAAATGTACCAGTTCAAAATTACAAACAGATTCTACTTAACAACAAACCTACAGTCCCTGTCTTGTTTGCACCGCCTGTATACTGCTGTTCAGAGTATATAGGGCCTGGTGGCCCCACGCCTTTACTTTTTTAAATTTGGGTGCGGGGTTCCCCTTAATATCCATACAAGACCCAAAGGGCCTGGTAATGGACTGGGGGGGTACCCATGCTGTTTGTCTCACTGATTTTCATCCATATTGCCAGGACCCGACATTACATTAAAGCCGCAAGCAGTTTTAAATGACTTTTTTTCCTTTAAAAATGACATTTTGTGCAGGGACTGTTCTAAGCACAGGAAACACGTGCCACTTTACAGGTATACTATAGACACCCCCCAGGTACGATATTTAAAGAAATATTTCACTTTTTTTTACTTTAAGCATCATTAAAATCACTGCTCTCGAAAAAACGGCCGTTTTTAAAAGTTTTTTTTTGCATTGATACATGTCCCCTGGGGCAGGACCCGGGTCCCCAAACCCTTTTTAGGACAATACCATGCAAATTAGCCTTTAAAATGAGCACTTTTGATTTCGAACATTCGAGTCCCATAGACGTCAATGGGGTTCTAACGTTTGTGCAAATTTTCGGTCCGTTCGCAGGTTCTGGTGCGAACCGAACCGGGGGGTGTTCGGCTCATCCCTTCTGTTAACCATGGAGGTGCTTCCTGTGATGTGTCATGAAGAAAAACACTGCAGTTTTGGTTACTGAAGCCCCCCGATTCCCTCATTAAGACTGAGGAGAAGAATAAATTCAATACCTTCACCATCTCCCCATCATTTGTAACCAGATGTCCTTCCTCATTCTTTATAGGGCCAATATGGTCTGTCCTCCCTTTTTTACTGTTTATATACTTAAAGAATTTCTTGGGATTTTTTTTGTTCTTCTCCGCTATGTGTCTTTCATGTTCTATCTTAGCCGTCCTTATTGCACCCTTACTTTTCTTGTTGCATTCTTTATAAAGTCCGAATGATAATGATGATCCATCAACCTTGTATTTTTTGAAGGCCTTCTCCTTTGCTTTTATATGCATTTTTACATTGGAGTTAAGCCATCCAGGACTTTTGTTTGCTCTTTTAAATTTATTACCCAATGGGATGCATTGGCTAATGCCCTTATTTAATATGCTCTTAAAGCAAACCCATCTCTCCTCCGTGTTTTGTTCCTAAGATTTTATCCCAATTTTTGCCTTCTAGAAAGGTTCGTAGTTTAGGGAAGTTGGCTCTTTTGAAATTCAGTGTCTTTGTATTCCCCTTATGTTTCCTATTTGTGTGATTTATACTGAAGCCAATTGACCTTTGATCACTGTTACCTAAATTGCCCCATATTTCCACATCCGTGATCAGGTCTGTATTGTTGGTAATCAGTAGATCCAGTAACACTTTATTTCTAGTTGGTGCATCTACCATCTGACCCATAAAATTGTCCTGCAAGACATTTAGGAACTGGCGAGCCTAATGCCCCGTACACATGATCGGAAATTCCCCCAGCAAAATGTGAGCTTTTGGTCGGAAATTCTGACCGTGTGTATGCTCCATCGGAACTTTTTCCGATTGAAAAATAGAGAACCTGCTCTTAATCTTTTGCTGGTGGAATTCCCACCAGCAAAAGATTGAGAGCAGGTTCTCTATTTTTCGTTCAGAAGAAGTTCCGATCGGAAGTACCGATCGCCTGTACAAATTTTGACGCGCAAAATTTCTACGCATGCTCGAAAACAATTCGACGCATGCTCGGATGCATTGAACTTCATTTTCTCAGCTCGTCGTAGTGTTGTACGTCACCGCGTTCTTGACGGTCGAAAGTTCAGAGAACTTTTGTGTGACCGTGTATGTGCAAGCCAAGCTTGAGCGGAATTCCGTCTGAAAAAACATCCAAGTTTTTTCCGACGGAAAATCCACTCGTGTGTATGGGGCATTAGATGAATGCGTGGTTCCCTCCACCCAGTCTATGTCTGGATAGTTAAAATCCCCCATTATGATAACACTTCCCATCCTTGCTGCTAATCCAAATTGTGATAGGAGATCTGTCTCCCCTTCCTCCCTCAGGTTAGGGTGCCTATAGCATACTCCCAGTATTATTTTCCCCTTAGCTTCATCCCTTTGAAGCTCTACCCATAAGGATTCCACTTCCTCCCTAGCTCCCTTAGTGATGTCATCTCTCATATTCACTTGTACATTATTCTTGATATATAGGCATACCCCTCCCCCTTTTTTTTACCCTCTCTATCCTTGTGATAAAGGTTATACTCTTGAATGTTTGTCAGCCCATCATGGGAGCTGTTGGACCAGGTCTCTGAAATTCCCACAAATCCAAATCCTCCTCATACAACTGTATCTCTAGTTCACCCATCTTGTCCGCCAGGCTCCTGGCATTGGTGAACATGCCATGTAGTTTAGACTGGTCGCATATTATCCTCTTATTGGGTGTTCCGAGATTGCAACTAGGACTTGCTACTATACTTACCCTGGGTTTATGTGCTTTGGTCAACCTACCACTAATGGCCCCAATACTATCCTCTGGAATATGTTCCGTGCTGACTATCTCTACCTCTGGACCCCCCCATCGCCTAGTTTAAAAACCCCTCTAACTTTTTGGCCATCTTCATTCCCAGGTGATCTGCACCCTCCTCATTTAGGTGCAGTCCGTCCCTTCTATAGTACTGGTTATCGACTGAGAAGTCGGCCCAGTCCTCCAGGAACTCAAACCCCTCCTTACTACACCAGCTCTTCAGCCACTTGTTTACTTCCCTAATCTCCCTCTGTCTTTCTGGTGTGGTTCGATGTACCGGTAGTATTCCTGAGAATACTACCTTGGAGGTCCTTTTCCTCAATTTAGCTCCTAAGTCCCTAAAATGGTTCTTTAGGACACTCCATCTGCCTCTGACTTTGTCATTGGTACCAACATGCACCATGACAGCTGGGTCTTCCCCAGCCCCTCCCAGTAATCTGCCCACCAGATCTGTGATGTGCCGAACCCGAGTGCCCAGTAGACAACATACTGTTCGGCGCTTCAGGTCTTTGTTACAGATTGTCCCCTCTCTCCTTCTAAGAATTGCGTCCCCTACCACCAGAATCTGTCTTTCCTTTCCCTTCACTTCCTCCCCACTCTCACTGGAGGAGTTCTTCCCCCGGCAGCTAGGAGAGTCCCTCAGCTCCAGCAGTGCTGGTCCCTGACTGGTTTCACCAACGTCACTCAATGGAGTGTACTTATTGGGATGCTCCAGCCCTGGATCGGCCTCCCTGGCACTCCCCCCTCTACAGTTCCTGACTGTCACCCATCTACTCTTTGCTAGTGCCTGCACCTCTTTGTCTCCACCCGCCTCTGTGCTGGCCCCTGCCGGCACCTGCTGTGTACGTTCCTGGCTCTCCTTTAGTATGGAGGGACTTCTCAGTGCTGACAGTTGCTTCCCCAGATTCAGAAACTGGGCTTCCAGGGAAACAATGCGCTTACATTTTGCACAGCAGTATTCACCCTTGATCGCACGATCAAGGAACGCATACATGCCGCAAGACGTACGAGTCGCCTCTCCACACATCCTACCTATTAAATTTAATGAGGATTGGGGATTATACCCTGTCCAAATGACCTAACAATACTGACACTAATACTCACCAAGACAATATACAGGTACTCAACAAGACAATACACAGGTACTCAACAAGACAATACACAGGTACCCGCAGACCTACGTGCACTCGCAGACCACTCACAAAACTATGTGCACTCGCAGACCACTCGCAGAACTATGTGCACTCGCATACCACTCGCAGAACTATGTGCACTCGTAGAACACTCGCAGAACTACGTGCACTTGCAGAACTACGTGTACTCGCAGAACTACGTGCACTTACAGACCACTCGCAGAACTACGTGCACTAGCAGAACTACGTGCACTCGCAGACCACTCTCAGAACTACGTGCACTCGCAGACCTCTCGTAGAACTACGTGCACTTGCAGACCACTCACAGAACTATGTGCACTGGCAGACCACTCGCAGAACTACATGCACTCGCAGAACTACGTGCACTCACAGACCACTCGCAGAACTAGGTGCACTCGCAGAACTACGTGCACTCGCAGACCAATCGCAGAACTACGTGCACTCGCAGACCACTCGCAGAACTACATGCACTCGCAGACCACTCGCAGAACTGCGTGCAGTCACAGAACTATGTGCACTTGCAGACCTATGTGCACTATCAGACCACTCGCAGAACTACATGCACTTGCAGACCACTTGCAGAACTACATGCACTCACAGAACTACGTGCACTCGCAGACCACTCGCAGAACTACGCGCACACGCAGACCTACGTGCACTCGCAGACCACTCGCAGAACTATGTGCACTTGCAGAACTACGTGCACTCGCAGACCACTCGCAGACCTACGCACACTTGCAGACCTACGTGCACTCGCAGACCTACGTACACTCGCAGACCACTCAGAGAACTACGTGACTTGCAGAACTACGTGCACTCGCAGACCACTCGCAGACCTACGCGCACTCACAGACCTACGTGCACTCGCAGACCACTCAGCAGACCTACGCGCACTCGCAGACCTACGTGCACTCGCAGACCTACGTTCACTCGCAGACCACTCAGAGAACTACGTGCACTCGCAGACCACTTGCAGAAACTACGTGCACTCGCAGACCACGTGCACTTGCAGACCACTCGCAGAACTATGTGCACTCACAGAACTATGTGCACTCGCAGACCACTCGCAGAACTATGTGCACTCACAGACCATTCGCAGAACTAAGTCCACTCGCAGAACTACGTGCACTCGCAGAACTACGGTCACTCGCAGACCACTCACAGAACTACATCCACTCACAGAACTACATGCACTCGCAGAACTACTTGCACTTGCAGACCACTGGCAGAACTACGTGCACTCGCAGAACTACATGCACTAGCAGACCACTCGCAGAACTACGTGCACTCACAATACACAAGTACACAGTACACAATACACAAGTACTAACGATCCACACATACTACTCAGACAACACTCACACTACACAGGTTCTATGACCCCTGTTATAACCTCTTCTTTTCAACTCTGTTTTTTAAGTCGCCACTTAGACTAGTTCCACTAACTCTGGTTTTTAACTCACCACTTAGACCAGTTCCACTTGGACAGAGTTCCAGCAAGCTCAAAGATGAGCAGGCTCACAATGAGTTCTACAGAAGGTTATATAGGCCTCAAGCAGGGACCGTATTTTTTTTTTTTGCTGCAGCTGATGGGGCAGAGAAAATTTCTGGCTATATTCTACAGCTGGTGGTGTGCTACTGGCAGATGTGCTGCAAGGACCTGGGACAACCTGCACTATACCATCATCCCTGTCAGTGGAGGCTGCTGAGAGGTCATGAGGTATAGTGGAGGCAGACTGAGGTGAGTAAGGAGGAGGAACAGAATTGTGCCCCTTTTGTGTGGCTTTCAGTTGATTTTGCCAATAGGCTGGGTGGTGGGAGGTTAAATGTCTTGTCGAGTATGCATTACCCAAATGGCTGGAGTTTTTGCCATGCTTGATGTGCTTGAGATAAAGTTTGCAAATTGCAACAATGTGATCGGCTGCACATGTGCTAATAAAAGGCCCAGACAGCTGAGCTGTGCTGTGGGAAGTGGGTCGGGAGGTAACAGCTACACAATGTGATGGAATAGGGTTGCTGCTCTCTACTCTTCCATGATGGCTGCCTCATTGGTGTTGTGCCTGACTCTCACCCTCACTTTCCTCCTCTGCTCTATCCTGTACCCATGTCACATAAGTGACCTCATCATCATCATCATTATCTCCTCCATACTGATTACCACTGGAGACAACTTAGCAATATGCTGTGGTTTGGGGAACATGACTGCCAATACCAGTGTTCTCTCCTCTCTGTAGGCTCATGTTCCTGCCTTCCTCAACCTCAGAACCAACATCTGAATCAAGTAATGACTGTGCGTCATCAAGGAGCAAGTGGCTGATGCTGTGTTCAAATAACTCAGCTGACTTCTCCTGACCTGATGCTGGGGCTATGGCAGGAATAGCTGTGGACAAGGAGGCAGGTTTAGCCACTCTGGCAGCTGCAGTGGACTGCGCACTAGTCTCTGCTTGGGTGACGGAGGATGAGGATGGTTTAGTATTTTAAGACTTAAAATAGGACGTTGGCACTGCTCTACATATGAGACCTCCACAGTCCATCCTGTGATGAGATCTAATAACCCTCCAATCTTTCGGTTTAGTAAGCCAGTCCACCCCCTCCTCTGCATGCTGTGGCTGGATAGCATGGTCAACATCACTAAACAGAGGAAATGATGCCCTGCCTGAGGACTGACCATGTCCACCTTTGAATGTGGACACATATGCTGCTGGCCCCCTCACAGTGTATATAGATATAGGCTGAGTGGTGGGAGGTTAAATGCCTTGTCGAGTATGCATTACCCAAATGGCTGGAGTTTTTGCCATGCTTGATGTGCTTGAGATAAAGTTTGCAAATTGCAACAGTGTGATGGGCTGCACATGTGCTAATAAAAGGCCCAGACAGCTGAGCTGTGCTGTGGGAAGTGGGTCGGGAGGTAACAGCTACACAATGTGATGGAATAGGGTGGCTGCTCTCTACTCTTCCATGATGGCTACCTCATTGGTGTTGTGCCTGACTCTCACCCTCACTTTCCTCCTCTGCTCTATCCTGTACCCATGTCACGTAAGTGACCTCATCATCATCATCATTATCTCCTCCATAATGATTACCACTGGAGACAACTTAGCAATATGCTGTGGTTTGGGGAACATGACTGCCAATACCAGTGTTCTCTCCTCTCTGTAGGCTCATGTTCCTGCCTTCCTCAACCTCTGAACCAACATCTGAATCAAGTAATGACTGTGCATCATCAAGGAGCAAGTGGCTGATGCTGTGTTCAAATAACTCAGCTGACTTCTCCTGATGCTGGGGCTATGGCAGGAATAGCTGTGGACAGGGAGGCAGGTTTAGCCACTCTGGCAGCTGCAGTGGACTGCGCACTAGTCTCTGCTTGGGTGACGGAGGATGAGGATGGTTTAGTATTTTAAGATTTAAAATAGGACGTTGGCACTGCTCTACATATGAGACCTCCACAGTCCATCCTGTGATGAGATCTAATAACCCTCCAATCTTTCGGTTTAGTAAGCCAGTCCACCCCCTCCTCTGCATGCTGTGGCTGGATAGCATGGTCAACATCACTAAACAGAGGAAATGATGCCCTGCCTGAGGACTGACCATGTCCACCTTTGAATGTGGACACATATGCTGCTGGCCCCCTCACAGTGTATATAGATATATAAATATAGGGCATTAAATTTGCAGTAACGTACTGAACTATACTGCGTTAAAACGGAAGGTAACGCACTGAAATATTCAATGTTAAACTTGCAGTAATGCACTGAAATATACTGCGTTAAATGTGCACTAACAAAAATGTACTGCGTTAAATGGCACGTAATGCACTGAAATATACAGTGTTAAACTTGCAGTAACGCACTGAAATATACGGCGTTAAACTTGCAGTAATGCACTGAGCTGTACCAAGTTAAACAGAAGGTAACACACTAAAATATACGGCGTTAAACTTGCAGTAATGCAATGAAATATACTGCGTTAAGCGACACGTAACACACTGAAATATACAGCGTTAAACTTTCAGTAAGGCACTGAAATTTACTGCATTAAACATGTACTAACGCACAGGAATATACTGCATTAAATGGCACGTAACACAGTGAAATATACGACGTTAAACTTGCAGTAACGCACTGAAATATACAGCGTCAAATGGCATGTAATGCACTGAAATATACGGCGTTAAACTTGCAGTAACGCACTGAAATATACTGCGTTAAACGGAAGATAACTCACTGAAATACACTGTGTTAAATGGCACATAATGCACTGAAACATGTGGCGTTAAACGCGATGTAACACACTGAAATACACTGTGTTAAATGGCACGTAATGCACTGAAATATTTGGTGTTAAACTTGCAGTAACACACTGAAATATACTGTGTTAAATGCTCACTACACTCACACTGAGTGAACTATCACTAGATTCACACTAATGTAAAGATGAATGGTGGTCACTACACTCACACTGAGGCGATTTACAGGTGTTTTAGCGCTAAAAATAACACCTGCAAAGCACCTGTAAAGCGCCTCTCCTGTCACTCCAGTGTGAAAGCCCGAGTGCTTTCACACTGGAGCGGTGCGCTTGCAGGACGCTAGAAAAAGTCCTGAAAGCAGCATCTTTGGGGCGGTTTAGGAGCACTGTATACAGCGCTTCTAATCTGCCCCAGCCATTGAAATCAATGGCCAGCGCTGCCGAAGTGCCTGCAAAGCGCTTTGGCAGCGGCGCTTTGCGAGCGCTTTTAACCTTTTATCAGCCACTAGCTGGGGTTAAAAACGCCCCGCTAGTGGCCGAAAAGCGCCGCTAAAATGACGATTAAGTGGAGCTAAAACTAGTGGCGCTTTACTGCCGACACCCCACCCCCTCAGTGTGAAAGTGCCCTGACTGAACTATCGCTAGATTCACACTAAACTGATATTCTACACTGACAATAGAATCAGAATAGCACACTAATGCCGCGTACAGACGATCGGAATTTCCGACAACCAAACCGTGGATTTTTTTCCGACGGATGTTGGCTCAAACTTGTATTGCACACACACGGTTGCACAAATGTTGTTGGAAATTCCGATCGGCAAGAACGTGCTGACGTACAACACGTATGATGGCACTATAAAGAGGATGTTCAATAGCCAGTGTGCCACCCTTTGGGCTCCTTCTACTAATCTCGTGTTAGTAGAAGTTTGGTGAGAGATGATTTGCACTTTTCAGCTTCGTGCTTTTCAGATCGTTACTGCGCTTCAGTTTGTGCTTGTGGGTTTATATCTGTTCTTCAGTGCGTGTTTTCAGTTCGTATCTGTTTTTCAGTGCGTTTTTGTCCGCTCGTTTCTGATTTTATATCGTTCTTCTCAGGTTCTTTCTGATTTTCAGTGCGTTCTGTTAGTTCGTTCTGACCAGCCGACAGTTTTGAAGCCATGTTGCGTGTACATACTCGTCGTAGAGTTCCTGCTGTGCAGGGGCTTGGTGTTGGGGTTCTTACTTTGACCCAAGTCCAGTCCATGAACAGGGGGAGGAGGAGTTCATGGACGAAGAATTGGTTGCTCCAGTGTGACCAATTCTCTCATATGCCTTTGTTGCGGGAGATCCAGGAGAATAATCCTGAGGTTTTCAGGAATTATCTCCGGATGATGGACCCTGTTTTTCACCATCTGTTGGCTTTGCTGTCCCCTTATATTACCAAGCAGGACACCTGCATGCGGCAAGCAGAGGCTCGTCGCCACCTTGCGGTACTTGGCGATGGGGAGAAGTCTGCAGGACATCAAGTTCTCGACAGGAATCTCCCCCCAGGCTCTGGGGATCATTATTCCAGAAACCTGTTCTGCCATCATTCAGGTCCTGCAGAAGGACTATATTAAGGTAAGTTTTATCCTTTAACATCACATTCTATGTATTTAATGTTTGCTAACATATTGTATTCATTTCATCATTTCCTAATTACCATGATTGTAATATGCTGTGAATGTCCTCTTTGTCCTCATGCATGCTGTAAGTTCCTTTTTGTCCTTCATGCATATTTGCCTTCACTAACCTCCCCAGCATGCTATCCTGGGCCCATACACACCTAGCCTAGTCACTTAACAATGTTTTTTCTCAGCTTTATTGTAGTGCTTACCCTAAACACCCCCTAAAATGTGTTTAAATGTTATTTTTGTCCTTAAATTCAGGCAGAGTGCAAGATTTTTTTTTGGAACCCTCCCCCCACCACCACTAAGTCAGCTGATACCAATCCTCTGTCTGCTGACTTTGCCAAACCCATACACACTATACCTACCTCTTTTGTGGTCATATTTATGGATGAATTCACCAAAGCATGTAGTGCAAGGGCCTGCCTGAATATGTTTTGTTCTCCTATTATCTTGATAGGTAATTGCAGAATGTAAAAATGTGCTTCAATTTGTACAGTGTGTATTCATATTTGTATTATGACACTTCTTACCTGTCCAGTGGGCTGCCAATATTGTAAGTAAGAAGGGGCTGGCCAAAGTAACACACATTATTTTTGCATTCAGATCTCAATGAAGTGGAGAGGGTTACCTGTCCAAAACATACCCCCCCTAAAATTTTTACAATGGGCCATCAGAGGGGGTAAGGAATCTGATAAGTGGACCTTATACTTTTGTCTTTAAATACTCCTTAAAATAAATGTTATACTGATGTTGGCCAAGAATGTTTGTGTCTAATCTGCTTGCAATGTTATGTGCAAAAGTAATAATTTTTTTTATCTTGTTTGACTCCACAGTTTCCTTCAAACCCACAGGAATGGCAGACTGTGGCATCCCACTTTGCCCAGTGGTGAGACTTTCCTAACTGCGGAGGGGCAATAGATGGGAAACACGTCCACATCATCCCACCCCCCAACTCGGGGTCATACTATTATAACTATAAGGGGTTTAATAATATTGTGTTGTTGGCGGTGGTATCGGTAACATACAAGTTTTTGTATGTGGACGTGGGGAAGAATGGCCGGATGTTGGATGGTGGAGTAATCGCGCAGACAGAGTTTTACACACGGCTCCAGAATGGTGGCTTGGGCTTGCCACCTGCCGAAGACAACGTGGCTAGTCTTCCGTTTATGTTCATCGCTGATGAAGTGTTTGGGCTAGGTGAACATCTGATGAGGCCATTTCCCATGAGGACCCTCACCCCGGAACAGAGGGTTTTTAACTACCAGCTGGCCAGAGCCAGAAGAGTGGTGGAGAATGCTTTTGGCATAATGGCCAGCCGGTTCCACCTATTTCTAACATCAATCCACATGGCGGAATATAAACTGAACCATATTGTGCTTGCTTGATGCATTACGCACAATTATCTATGCAAGAATGCAACAAACTATGTGGCCTCAGTTGGGACTGAGGCCAGCTTTCCTGATCATTCAACCCTGACGGCACTTGAAGCAGGCCGTCCTGGCTTGCCCCCCCAAAGCGCTCGCGAAGTGAGACAAAAATATCTGGAGTACTTTGTGGGTAGGGGGGCCATTGATATGCCAGCAAATGTGTGAAACACTTTTAAAATACATTTTTATTTTAAACTGAACTAATATTTCATTTGATTTACTGCTTGTGTTTCTATTAGCTGTCTCCTAGGTTCTCCAATGGGCTTTTCTTTTTGGCCATTTTCTTCAATAGTGCAAACGTTATTTATTTGATACATGCGGTGACAATCTGTTTCCCAGCTAACTATTATGTTGTGGGTCTGCTACACACACACACCTTGTTTTTGTTGTTAATGTATGTAATGCATTAATGATAAAAATAATCATCCTATTCAGCACCTTGAATTAATTGTTTTGAGTGCCTAAAATGGCCTGATTGGGGCCAATTTTAGAGCACTGTGGGGGTTATTTACTAAAGGCAAATCCACTTTGCACTACAAGTGCACTACAAGTGCAGTTGAAACTGCACTGAAAGTGCACTTGTAGTGCAAAGTGGATTTGCCTTTAGTAAATAACCCCCATTGCCACTGTAAACAACAACTTAACTCCAAAAACTGGTATTGAGCATTGAAAGAAGAAGCCACACATTGTTGAGTATAAAATATTTTACTCCAAGCACATTCACATGTGCATTAGAAAAGGGTTTTTGAATAAACCAACATCTTTGTTGTATAACATTTTTATGTTTGACATTATGAATATCCTTTTTTTGGTTAAACAGGCATGTTTAAAAGCATAACATACACAACTCAGGAACTTAAAAAGTTCAACTTTTACAAAGTGAAGGCAATATCAGACATTAGTATGTTAAAACTGTGTTGATCTTGCCTTCATCAGATGGGGTGATGTCACCCCAGTAAAAGCCAAATTTTGAAGATGCACACAAATTGGGAGTCAAATGTGGATTTCACTCCTGATCCCAAGCCTAATGTCAACATGTGCTAGCTCCCATCATGGGGGATCAATGGACGTGTTTCGGGGGTGCAACCCCTACCTCTCATCTACTTGAGTTGTGAGGAAGGGCTTGCATTCACAAAACGCGTACATTGATATCCCGTGATGGCAGATAGCACATGTTGACACATTGTGTGCATCTTCAAAATTTGGCTTTTAAAATACTTTAAAACTTGATTTAAAATAACAAATTCCATGACAAAACGGTACAATTTTTTTGTGTTTTAGATTCTGCCTAAAACATCAATGATGTTCTCCATTTTTTGTTGAATATCATTGATGTTTTTCTTTATCTTTTCTAAATCATGATTGCACACCATGATCTCCCCAAAGAGGACGTGTGCACTTGCACTGGTGAAATGAGTTTCTTCTTCCACAACATCCACATCACCTACAATAAAAAAACACACCATGTATTATAAATATACAGGCATACATCAATTACCTGAAGCTGTGGTCTCAGACACTCACCTGTTGTGGTCACTATTTGAACCACTTCATGAACCTCTCCTCCCTCCACATCCTCAGGTTGTGGTGTCGTGACTTCCCCTTCTTTAGGAGGTTGGGGGTCCCTGGTGTCCTCAGATGTCCCGAGTCTTTTCTCCCCTATGTGAATTAAAAAAAGGTTTACTTAGCACACAGATATTTGAGGCAAGAAATAGGAATATGAAACATTGCTTAGAAGTGTCGTACAATTGTCTGTTTTGGCAGAGTTCCAAGCTGAATACATGATTTTTTGCCTTTCTTCAAGCTGGAATACTTACCTTTTTTGGTAAAGTATCACACATGTAGAGACCCCTAGTATCCACTGGAGCACTTGCGTGGGACACCCTAAAAAGGGTGTTCTGGTTTCCCACACTAGTGCTCCTGCGTCCAGATGTGTAAACAGCTGCTGAGTGTCCTCTTCTTACACTGAATCAAGTTTGCATTTCATTCTAGTTACAAACACATCTAGATAACAAAGTTCTTTTAATACAAATAGGCATGAACAAATGTAGTTAACCTGCATCTGCCAAAAACATCATATTAGTGGGCGAACGAACGATGTTTACCATGAACAATTACTGTGCCCACGAACCTGAAACTTGCCATTTTAAAGTTACTACAGTAAAGAAAAGCACATGGACCAGCACGAAAGTAATAATAATAATAGGAACACATGACAAAATACTTACTTTTTTGCAGCACTCTCTTGATCCTTCTGTACTGATCCTGCTCCCTCAATTTGAGGTCTGACCATCGTTTTCTCAGTTGATCCTTGGATCATCGTACTCCAAAATTCTTCTGCAATCTTTTCACAACTTTAGTCATGATTTTGGCCTTTCTCAGATTTGGGTTTCTGTACGGTCCATTTTTCCTGTCATATTCGGCCCTCTTTAAGATGTCCAACATCTCCACCATCTCAACAAAGGACATATTTGAGGCCTTAAATCTCCTGGATCGGGACCTTTGTGGCTCCGGGCTTTCATCTTTGCTGCTACTCTCATGCACTTGCTGTGTCTCCGCCATGTGCTCTCCCACTGCGCAGAGAAGGGGCGGGGAATATACTAGAAAGAAGGTCAGGGGCAGAGTTTCACGCATGTGCAGTGTATATAAAGCATAACACGCGTGCGTCATACGTACGATCTGTGAGCAGAGGACGGAGTAGCGTAAGCGCCGATCGTGCTAACGAAGGTAACATTTTAACTTGGGGCATCAGTGGCCTATACTGCTTATAGATTGAGGCCTATATTGGGACAAGATTATGAGAGTTTAGCCTGACATTAGGGTTTGTCTTGTGTTGTGTCTTGCAGAGAATATGGATAAATTCAATGACAATGACTTCCTCCCCAACTTCATTGATAAATACAGAGAGCTGCCCTGTCTGTGGCAAGTGGCACCCTTTTTATAATAACAAACTAAAGCGAAAAGCAGCGCTTGATCAACTGTTGGAATTGGTGAAGCCTGTGATTCCCATGGCAGACATCACCTATTTGAAGGCCAAAATTGGTGGCCTGAGGAGCACATATAATAGGGAGCGCAAAAAGGTCCAGGATTCCATGAGATCAGGAGCAGCAGCAGATGACGTTTATGTCCCAAGGGTCTGGTAGTACAACAGACTGCAGTTTTTGTCAGACCAGACTGAAATTAGGCCATCACTCTCAACCCTGCCTTCCACTCTTCCTTCCACACTTCCTTCTACCTCAGATGAGGCTTCCGACATACAACCTAGGCCTTCCACCCAGGAAGATGTGGAGAAGCCCAGCTTGAGCCAGGTATAGCATTGTTCAACATATTTTATGTGTTTTACTTCAAAAAGGCATAATTCACAGGTAACTCTAAACTGATAACCAGTAAAGACTTTTGCAGTGTTTCCTATAGGCAGTTTGGCGCCATTTCACTGGCGTGCACAATTCTAACCACTTCAGCTCCAGAAGGTTTTACCCTCTTCAGGCCATTTAGCACTGCACTACTTTACTGGTAATTGCATGGTCATGCAATGCTGTAACCAAACAAAATGTATATATATTTTTCACACATGTTGACAAACTCCTGCTGTTTACAATCGCAGCGGGTGTCGTGGGGGGGGGGAGAGGCGTGCCCTAGACCCGGATGTTCTGTCCACCAGTTGTTTACGCTGACTATTTGTACCTGTGTTGTTAAATTTACATGTAAAGTGTGTAATTTACATAAGACAATCATATGTGGTGTGCAGGCTCCATCTAGTGTTCCTTTTTGGTATTGCTGCAGTTATTCTGTTTATTTGACTCACTGTATGTGTAGTTAAGGAAGTTGTTGGTAAGCAGAGAATTCTGGGTAGAATCTTCACAGGAAGTGAACCAGCCACCATTCTTTACAAGACATTGAGAAAAACATGTCTTGCTTCCTGCAATCTATCGCCATCACCCCTTAGAGAACTTAAAAAGTAAGTTTTTACTATCACATCTTGTATTGTATATCGTTGTTTCTGCAATGTATGCTGTATTGTATGCAATATTGTACTTATTGAAGTCTGTTATTTGTAGTTTCACCTGGCTTGTTCTAATAAAACTGAGATCAAAGAAATATGGTATCTGAAGTTATTGGGACAAGAAGGTTTAGCCATCTGCCCTAGAGACAGAACAGTGAAATTTTTAAGCTGACCTCTGAAGGAAAGATAAGCTGACTTCGGAAGTCTGTAAAGCCTGGGGCTATGCAGTATCCATACAGTCAGAAGCCTTAAAGAAACAGGCCTGCGGCAGGCGAAGCAAGCAGCCACGCTACACAGACATGCTCTGTCAAGCAGCATCAATACTAGAATGGTCTCTATACAGCAAGACCGCTTTTTCCCCGCAGCCATTTCTCACAGTGGGACATCTTACAAAACACGATCAAGAATAAGCTCATCTAGGTCATCTATCGCAAATGCAGCAGCTATCGCCCGTTCGAAAGCCAAAGCAGCGAAGGCCAGGGCCGTATTCGCAGACCAAGAGTTGCAGATGAAAAAAGAAAAGGCCCACCTTGATGCAGAAAAGGTGAGACAGGAAAAGAGAGAGAGTAGCAGGAGGCATCTCTGAAATTGCAGCAAGCTATCTTAGAAGCTAACATGGAGAAGCTGGCAGCTGCCATTGCAGAATCTTTAGAAGCAGCCGTCTACAATGAGCCAAGAGTAGGCAGTAGCATACTGGGTCTAGAGGAGGACCAACAAGATTCTTCGCAACGCACATCAGATTATGTCTACCAGCACTGTGACCCAAGCAGCATCCCACAACAAGAATTTAAACATGATGTCAGTGAGTCACATCAAATAAAGCAGTAAAAAAAATGACCTGGGACCCCAGTGCTACAAGCAAGAAAAATCCAGTTCCAACCAAATCTTCTACTCCACAAGGTACCCAGCGTTCGTACAAGCATCAAACACCAGTCTTCACTCCAAAGGTGTATGCAAGGAGCCAGTACAAATTGCCAACCTTATGCAAGTTTGAACCCAGCAGCCCTAAAGAAGAGACTTTTACCAGGTATGCTTTTACACCGCACCACAATACACCAGCAGCCCACCCCTATGCCAATCAGGCTACTGTAGACTTTGCCAAGTTCCTGGCCAAAAGAGAGTTAGTTGCCCAAAGACTTGTCAAATTCAGTGATCGCCCCCAACACTACAGGGCGATCCTCTTTCCAGAGTGCCAGTCCTGCAGGGACCAGATAGACCTCCTTGTAAAGTGGCTTGGCAATGATTTTGTTGAACATGCCAAAAGGATCAGAGACATTAACACAAACCACCCTGAGATAGGCCTTGCAAACATCTGGAACAGACTGGATAGATGTTATGGCTCACCAGAGGCTAGAGAGTACACTGTTTAAAAGAACAGAAGACTTCCCAAAGACTCAGAAAATTCAGTGACCTGTGTATGGAGTTACAAGTGGCTAAAGCAGATGGGGACTTACTTGGCCTTTCTTATCTTGACTCTGCTAGAGGTATTAACTCCTTAGCACAAAAACTTCCTTATGAGTTACACGAAAGATGGATTACTCATGGCTGTAACTACAAACAAAAACACAATGTGCCTTTTCCACCCTTTAGTGAGTTTGTGGACTTTGTGACAGACAAGCAGGAACGAAAGATGACCCCAGCTCCATGTTTCCAGTATCCTATACCACTTCTTCTGGCCCTAAACAACTCGAGCTCCAGTAGCAGTGCACAAAACTAACATTTCTTCACACAGATTTGCAGAGTCTCAGCCAGAGGATCAAGACAGCGACCCTACTAAGTTCTGCCCTCTACATAAGATGCCACGTCCTCTTTTGAAATGCAGAGCCTTCAGGACAAAGACCATCTAGGATGCAAAGCTTTCCTCAAAGAGAACAACATCTGTTACAAGTGCTGCTCTTCATCTACACATTTTGCCAAGGACTGTAAGGTCAGTTTCAAATGTACAGAATGTGACAGCACAGAGCTCTACACCCAAGGCCTACTCCAAGAACTTTCCCACCTGTTCATAGGGACAAGGAGCAAGGCAGGGATACCAAAGACTCGTACAGATGCAAGGACACCAAGACAAGACAAAGCAAGACAAAGCAAGACTAGTACAGATGCAATAGCAATCACTTCACAGTGCACTGAAGTCTAAAAAGGAAGTACAGGGGGCAGATCCTGTGATCTTGTGAGAGTTTACCCAAAAGGACGCCAAGACAAAGCAGTCAAGCTCTACGTCATCTTGGATGATCAGAGTAATAAGTCACTAGTTAGATCTGTGTTTTTTGACATTCTAAACCTTAAAGGCCCCAGCAGCCCTTACTCTCTTAGGACTTGTGCAGGTATAGTGGAAACGACGGGGAGAAGAGCTGACGGCCTACAAATTGAATCTATGGACGGTAAGACATGCCTACCCTTACCGACCATAATAGAGTACAACCAGATGTCAGACAACAGATCAGAGATCCCCACGCCAGACGCAGCAGCTCACCAGACTCACTTGAACCACATAGCACATCTCATACAAGAACTAGATGATCAGGCTCAGATAATCTTACTCCTAGGGAGAGATATCTTGCAAGTTCACAAACTAAGAAAACTGATCAACGGCCCTCAAAACGTCCCATATGCCCAAAAACTGGACCTCGGGAGGGTCATTATAGGTGATGTTTGTCTGGGAAGTGCACACAACCCGGCATCTGTTAATAACCTGCTCACCAGTACCTTAGAGAATGGTCGTCCTCTTTTCCAACCCTGTCAAAATCACATTCTCATAAAGGAGCTACCACACAACAACCCTGTACCTCTGCCCTTCCTAAGTCCCCTCTGTGACAGCAATACCTATGACGACGACCAAAGCGACTTAGGAAGTACAGTCTTCAAGAGAACAAAAGAAGATAACCAGGTAGCAATGTCCATTGAGGATAAGCTCTTCCTAGAGGTTATGGAAAAGAGTATGGAGAAAGATGTGACAAATAGCTGGGTTGCACCTCTTCCCTTTAGGCCACAAATACGACGTTTGCCCAACAACAGAGAACTAGCATATAAACATCTCACTTCCCTAAGACACAATCTTCAAAGGAAACCAGAGATGAAAGAACATTTCCTTTCCTTTATGGAGAAATATGCCAGAATGGTCATGCTGAGATAGCCCAAAGACTCAGAGGAAGGCTGGTACTTACCCATATATCACCCTAAGAAGCCAGGGCAGATTAGAGTGGTGTTCGATTCTAGCGCCAAGCATGATGGTGTCTTTCTAAACAATGTCCTTCTTTCTGGCCCTGACCTGAGCAACAGACTATTAGGAGTATTTCTCCGCTTTCGCAAAGATTTAGTCGCATTTATGGCAGACATACAACAAATGTTCTATTGCTTTTTTGTTAAAGAAGAACACCGAAACTTTCTGAGGTTTCTCTGGTTCAGGGACAACAACCCCTCTGGAGACATCACAGAATACCGCATGAGGGTGCACATACAGTATTTGGCAACAGTCCGTCCCCTGCAGTTGCTATATATGGCCTCAGAAACTCTGCTAGAGTGGGAAAGTTAGAGTATGGGTCAAATGTCAGACAGTTTGTGGACAAGGATTTCTATGTAGACGATTGCTTGAAATCACTACCCACAAATGAAGCCACAAGTCTACTCAAAAGAACTCAAGCAATGCTTGCTTGTTCCAACTTAAGACTCCACAAGATTGCTTCCAACAGTAGAGAAGTTTTAGAAGCCTTTCCTGCCCAAGATCATTCTAACAAGTTAAAGGACTTAGATCTAGGCACAGACTCACTTCCCATGCAACGCAGCCTTGGTTTGCTTTGGGACTTAAGATCTGACATGTTTACTTTCCAAGTAAACACAGAAGAAAAACCCTTTACCCGTAGAGGTGTCCTGTCTACCATAAACAGCCTGTATGATCCCTTAGGCTTTGCAGCACCTGTCACCATCCAGGGTAAAGTACTACTGAGAGACTTAACCTATGAGTCGCTAGATTGGGACCACCCTCTCCCCCCTGAGAAGAAGAACCTATGGCTAGAGTGGAAGGACTCACTAACAGCTCTATCCAACCTTAAAATTCCACGCCCATATGCTCCTCTGCCATCTGCAGATGTTCAGATGCAAAGACTTTGTGTGTTTTCGGATGCTTCTGTTAAAGTAATTGCTGCTGTAGCTTACCTGAAAACCACACTAAACACGTGGATCTTCAATAGAGGTCGACCGATATGGGTTTTTCTCTGGCCGATGCCGGTATTTAGAAATCGCGGTGGCTGATGGACGATATGTGATGCCGATTTTTTTTTTTCTTTTTTCCCCTTCATCTCATAAAATCTAACAGTTAGACCCCTTTCACACTGGGGCGTTTTTCAGGCGCTTTTGGGCTAAAAATAGCACCTGTAAAGTGGCTGTAAAACTGCTCCCCTGCAATCTCAGTGTGAGATCCCAAGTGCTTTCACACTGAGGCGATGCGCTGGCAGGATGTTAAAAAAAGTCCTGCAAGCAGCATCTTTGGAGCGGTGTATACCACCCCTCCTGCCCATTGAAATGAATGCGCACCGCTGCCGAAGCGCCTGCAAAGCGTTTCAGCAGCGGCGCTTCAGGGGCGCATTTAACCCCTTCCTCGGCTGCTAGCTGGGTTATAAGCGCCCCGCTAGCAGCCGAATAGCGCCACTAAAATGACGGTAGAGCGCCACTAAAACTAGCAGCGTTTTACCGTCAACGCATGCCCGCAGCAGTGTGAAAGCAACCTTAAGTAATAAGTGATACAGAAAATTTTTTACATTTAAACATTTATTAAACAAAACAAACCTCCAATCAGTTCACTTGTATGTAGAATTTAGATAAAAAAAACCAAAAAAACTATATCTTAAATACACAAAAACAGGTAATCAAAACTTTTGGACGAAAAAAAATGGGCTAACTTTACTGCTTAGTTTTTTTTTTAATTTATTAGTGTATTTTTAAAAAAAAAATTGCATTTGAAAGACCACTGTGCAAATACCGTGTGACATAAAATATTGCAACAACCGCTATTTTATTCCCTAGGGTCTCTGCTAAAAAAAAATATATATATAATGTTTGGGGGTTCTAAGTGATTTTCTAGCAGAAAATACAGGATTTTTACTTAGTAAAGATTTAGTCTTTAAATGGTTAAACTGAGAGCTTCTACACATAGAGCTCAGTTCATTCATAAATGTAAACATTGTATCTCTTCAGGTTCTTTTTATCAGATTTGGCTGCCCAGAGAGGAGAAAGTCTCTTCACAGAAGATTTCAAGCAACTTGTATTGACTTCTATTACAGAAGTCATTTGCATGTCGCGTTGAAGTTATATCGGCCTTTTTTATCAGCACAATCGGCCGATGCCGATTAATTAAAAAACACCAAATATCGGCCGATATATCGGTCGACCTCTAATCTTCAACCCACCTCACATGGGAGGTGTTTGGGAGAGGATGATAGGCATAGCCCGCAGAATTCTTGACTATCTTCCTACAAGTAGGAACTGCAAGGCTTACTCACAAATGTTTAGTGACATTTATGGCAGAGGTTACAGCTATCATTAACGCCAGACCTTTGACATCAATTTCAAGTGACTCTAAAGATCCAGTGGTCCTCACACCTGCTATGTTACTCACGCAAAAGACTAGTCTTGCTGGTGCTCCAGCTGGAGAGTTTTGTGAGAAGGACCTTTACAAATGTCAATGGAGACAAGTACAAACCCTTGCCAATACCTTCTGGAACCAGTGGAAGGAACTATATATATCTACTCTACAAATAAGGAGAAAGTGGCACACTAAAAAGCCTAATTTTAAACCTGGTGATGTTGTGCTCATGAAAGATTGCCAGACACTAAGGAATATGTGGCCTTTAGGTCTGGTCACCAAAGTACTCCCAAGCAAGGATAATCGTGTCCATAAGGTCGAGGTCAAGTTCTTTCAACAGAATGAGGCTAAAGTATTCTTAAGGCCAGTGACCGAACTTATTCTGTTGCTTTCTATGAAGGACTCTGTTAGTGACATCATTTGTTGTCAGGCGGGGAGCGTTCTGTCCACCAACTTTTTACGCTATTTGTACCTGTGTTAAATTTACATGTAAAGTGTGTAATTTACATAAGACAATCATATGTGCTGTGCAGGCTCCATCTAGCGTTCCTTTTTGGTATTGCTGCAGTTATTCTGCTTATTTGACTCACTGTATGTGTAGTTAAGGAAGTTGTTAGTAAGCAGGGAATTCTGGGTAGAATCTTCACAGGAAGTGAACCAGCCACCATTCTTTACAAGACATTGCAGGAAGCAAGACATGTCTTTCTCAATCTATCGCCATCACCCCTTAGAGAACTTTAAAAGTAAGTTTTTACTATCACATCTTGTATTGTATATCATTGTTTCTGCAATGTATGCTGTATTGTATACAATATTGTACTTATTGAAGGGAGGATGAGGCGGAGCGTCATCACGTAGGCACGCTCTGAGGACGCCCTGGGGCGCCATCCTACCCGCACACTCGTCCAGCTCGTAGCAGTGAGGTGGAGACGCCAGGAACGCTGGCGCCGTGAGACATTGTTGGCACCATTCGGAGAGCGGTAAGGGAGGAAGCCGCCAATCCCTAACAGCTGCGGAGGCTGGTCTGCGTACCCCCCCCCCCCCCGCAGGAATCAGGAGCTGGAAGCAGACTTGAGCGGACCCATACAACACAGGTCGGTGAACCTGTCAAGGTAAAGCTGCAGTGAGGGGGGCGGCCGCTACAAGTTCACCCCAAAGCAGGAGCAGGAAGAGGAAAGAGGAGGTGAGAGTGCTCACGTATGCCTGCATCCCCCCATATACGGGAATAATAGGAAATAAAGGAGAAAGATGGTGATGTACCCCTGTATAAACCTGGGAGAATGAGACTGTTGTTATTCATGAAATATCCGGACTGAAAGATTAATGGCCTAATTATAAGTGTGACAGGATCTCAGAGAACAAACCCATAACAATGGCTATATAAGATGCATTTTCCTGATTGTATATGATGTGTGTATAAGCGATACCATAGGTACTTGTCTCTCAGTATCTTCCTTGACATTCAAGATTAGAACAGGCTTAAGGACCCTAATTAATAGCTCTCTTGGTATCCTGGACTATCTAAGCAAGCGTACACCATTGCGATAGAGGGGTAGAGAGGCAGGTGTGAGATAAGCTTAAGAAGAGCAGGGCACCCCAATCTTGGGCTTGGATGTTAATATGGGCCCAGTAACAATCACTTAAGAGGTATTTCCCCTTCAAATATCTGGGCTTGTAAAGACGCATCTAACATTTTGACACCCAGGGCGCAAGAGAACCCGGCAGTGGTACGGCTGATACAAGGCCAGGTGGGGTGTGTTATTGGGTAGGACTCCTATGCATGTTTGCCCCTCAGACATCTCTGGGCCCTGGGCGAGACTCTGCGGAATCGACACCGGAGCTTGCGCTTAGGTTGATATAAGCGATACAATTAGCTGTATATGATTTAAAGGGGGGGCTTTGAAGGTGCTGGCCTCGAACCCCCTGCGCATAATCTTTTCATGAACTTCAGGATACCCCTTTAGGCCTAAAGCTGCACACTTGGACAGTTTGGAAGGTCATAAGGGTTAGAGAGATGAGGGGAAAGGCAACCAAAGGGAATAAGGGAGCTACAGCCGTATTGAGCCCAGGTGGGATCCAACGATATATGTTGGCTGAGTCCAGCATATCGGAAGAACCACAAGGAAGCCCTAGACCGGGAGTACCTACACACCCAAGAGTAGACAGAAAGGGGCGGCAGAAGAGAATAAAAGTAAAACTGTAAGATCAAGGACTAGTGGAATTCACCAAATGGGCAGCCCTGAGACCCAGGAAGGTCCACATGGGAGTAATGGGGATGAAGAACATCCAGCAGGAAAAAGACCCTCACTGCAGCTTACATAGGAGGAAGTCCCATATATCAAAGAAATGCTCGCCGAGATGCTTCTAAAAATGGAGACCTCCCTGAAAAAAGATATTGCGGCTGTTAGAACAGATATTGGGCAAGTGCTCAAAAGGGTGGAGGAAACGGAGGACAGATTGGAAGACCATGAGCAAAGGCTAGAAGGCATGAGTAAGCAAATAAGGGACCTACAAAAGGCCAATAGAAGTCTCCTATATAAATTAGAGGACCAGGAGAATCGCAGTCAACGCAAAAATCTGCGAATCAAAGGTCTCCCCGAGAAATTTGGGAAGGAAGACTTGGTATCAGTATTACAGCAGCTGCTAAACCCTTTATTGGATAGAGAAACAACAGACCCCCTGAAGCTAGATAGAGCCCATGGGATCGCACGATATCCCCGAAACATATCAGAGAACCCGAGAGATGTGATAATAAAGTTTCATTATGAGGAAGAAAAAGACAAAATTCTGGGTAAACTGCGACAGCGGCCTGGCTTAAGCTTTGAAGGGGTAGAACTACATGTGTACTCAGACCTCTCAGCAGAGACCCTCGCAAGAAGGAGGAGGCTGAAACCTCTGACAGGCCTATTGAAAACAACAGGGATATTTTATCAATGGGGGTTTCCAGCCTGCCTGATTGGAAAAAGGAATGAGCAAACAGCAGTGCTAAGGTTCCCAGAGGACCTTGAGGACTTTTGCAGCAAGTTGGATATTGTTCCCCCACCTATCCCTGGTTGGGGAGCTGAAGAGAATGTAGCATCTATGTGAGACATAATAGGGTGGAGGGATGGAAGGGGTATAGTGGTTAATCCAAACTAGTATTAATGAAATATAACTGGGAGGAATAGTATAGTGCCAACATGAGCTGGGGGGGAGGGGGGCACCAGGGTGGACTGGGGGGCACCTGCGACGTGAGCCCAAAAGGGAATATGGGTTCAAGGTGGCATCAGATAGAGGGAGATCACCCGACCCATATAATGAACAGAGGGGTCTGCCCAGCCTACATAGGTGACCTGTTCCAGACCTGGGGGGGGGGGATTTCCCCTTTTTCCCCGCCTCTCTCTCTTTCCTGGTGTGCCGCATGGAATAGGCCAGTCGCTCCTCTCTTAGGTGAAACACGGGAGTAGTAAACTTTGTCTCGTACAATGTAAGGGGATTGAACACAGAAAAAAAAAATATAAAATCAATCAGGAGCTGCTGTTTTTGGGAGCAAATGTGGTGTTTCTGCAGGAAACCTATATCACGCACTCAGGAAAGGGACTAGCATTGCATTTGTTCCCAAAGTGGTTCTATGGGGATGCGGGATCAGTACACTCAGGGGGAGTAGCTATTGGGTTCGATAGAACAATGATGTTTGCAGAAGAGGAGCGACTGGCTGACCCAGGGGGCAGGTTCCTTTTTGTGAGGGGGAAGCTATTTGACACTTGGGTCACAGTTGCGAATATATACTCTCCTAATAGCAACCCGGAGAATTTCTTAAGGAAAGTTTGATGAAGCTTGAGACTTTTAAAAAAGGTAAACTAATAGTTGCAGGGGACTTAAACCTGAGCATGGACCCCGAGATGAATACATCAAGGGGCAGGTCAAAACCGGGTACACAAGGTGAGGCACCCAAGAAAATGCTAATGCGCCTTCAGCTAATGGATGCATGGAGGATAAGTCACCCAAAGGAACGCGATTATACCTTTTATTCCTTTGCGCACAAATCATTCTCGAGGATAGATGATATTTTAATAGAACATCAGTTGATTCCTTATCTGAAGGCAGCAGAAATTAAAGCAATCACCCTGTCCGATTACGCACCGGTGAAAATCCAGGTGGACATCGCTGATGTGGCCTGGCCTAGGATGAATTGGAAACTTAACGATTCTCTTATTCAAGACCCGGATTCAGCCGGGAAAATAGAACAGGAATTGAAGAGCTATTTTGAGATAAATGACACCGAGGATATTTCTAGGGCCACCCTTTGGGAAGCGCACAAAACCTATATAAGAGGGAATTTGATTGCCATTGGAGCAGGGAAAAAAAAAAAAAAGAGAGGGGGTAAAAGTTGACACGCTTATACAGGGAGATACAGGAATTAGAACAGAGTACAAGACCCAGGGGGCTCCCAGAAAAGCAAGAACTAATAAGGAAAAGAAGAGATCTGGATGAGCTATTGGAAAAGGAAAGGAAGTGTGCTTTCCACACGATAAATAGGGATATGTACCAAGAGGGTAACAAATCAGGAAAGTGGATGGCAAGAAGGATTAAGAAAAAAAAGAATAGGACCTTTATACCTAAAATGAGAGCTGAAGAGGGGAACATAGAATTTTCTTCTCCTAAGATCGCTAGAATATTCCACGCTTATTACAGTGCCCTATATAAGGTAGGCCAGAAAGAGGAGACGAGCGAAAACAGGAAGGAAAGGATAAGGGAGTATCTGCGGGGACTAGACCTTCCCAGGGCAGAAAGGGAAGTGGTCGAACGCCTCCATACCCCCATATCTCAGGAGGAAGTAGAAAAAGCAATAAGGAATACTGCCCTGGAAAAGAGCCCGGGCCCCGATGGATACTCCATAATATATTATAAAAAATTTTCTCAAATCTTAGTTCCCAAATTGTGTAACTATTTGAACACCTTGGGCGAGAATGAAGAGTCCCTGTTAGCTCATATTACCCTTATTTTGAAAGAAGGAAAGGATCCAGCATCCCCTGGAAGCTACAGACCAATCTCACTATTAAACGCAGATACAAAAATCTTTGCTAAAATACTTGCCGACAGGTTGAAAGTTGGCTTGAAACAGTGGATACACAATGATCAGGTCGGATTCGTCCCCGGAAGGGAGGGGAGGGATAACTCTCTAAAAACAATCTTTTTGATGCAGGAAGTGACTAGGAGCAATATTCCAGCGGCCTTGCTGTCAATCGATGCCAAAAAGGCCTTCGATAGAGTGGATTGGGGATTTATGGCTGAAACTTTGAAGCATTTAGGAATCGGGGAGAGGATGATGAGATGGATCCTGTCTCTGTACAGGCACCCTAAGGCTAGAATCAGAGTAAATGGAACCCTGTCTTCTCCCCTTGAATTATTTAATGGGACAAGACAGGGTTGCCCCCTTTCCCCGATTTTGTTCGTTCTGACCTTGGAGCCACTCTTAGCGGCATTTCGTAAGAATGTAGATATCAAGGGAATAAAGGTGGGAGCAGGGGAGCATAAAGTAGCAGCATTTGCCGATGACTTATTGTGCTATATTACTTGCCCTAGAACAACAATCCCCATGGCGCTCAAGGAATTTGAGCGCTATGGAAGATTAACAAACTTCAAAATAAATATGAGTAAGTCAGAGCTCCTAAATATATCAATCCCCAAGCAGGAGCAGAAAGCAATTCAACCTGGATTCTCATTTGCATGGTGCGAGAGGGAATTAGAGTATCTAGGCATAAAACTAGTGCCAACACCAGGGGACTTGTTTTCTGCTAACTATATCCCCTTACTCAGTAAAATCAAAGAACTACTTGGTAGGATGAGATATATAGCTCTGTCGTGGATCGGCAGGATAAACGCACTAAAAATGTTTGTGCTGCCCATGTTAATATATACTTTTCAAATGATCCCAATAGTTCTTCCTCCAATTTTTTTTGACAAACTACAGTCCATAATTTTGAGGTTCATTTGGGCACGTAGACGGCCTAGGATAGCCTATGACACTTTGGTGAAGGACAAAAAGCAGGGGGAGTTGGGTGCACTTGACTTTAAAAAGTATTATCAAGCTATTGTTAGCTGGGAAACAGAGTTAATTTTTTGACTAGGAACACATTTAGAATTTGGGACGGGGTAAGTAAGAGATTCCACTGGGAATATAATTCGCCACTGACACCATTGTTGAACACTGATTATTTTGTACCAGGAAAGGAGGAGCACTTATATTTCACGAGATGGGCAAAAAAAGATGCAATACAATTACAGGATGTGATGAGGGGTAACAGATTGTACACTTACATTGAAATTACACGGGCTTGGGGGAACAAACCATTAGATAAATGGAGGTACGCTCAGATACAGCACTTTGCACGGTCACTGCCACAACCATTGAGAGGAAGAGATCAACTAAGGGGCATAGAAAAATTATTAAGCACCCCCACTAGCGTGAAAGGTAGCATTTCCAAACTGTATAGAGTACTAAGGGGGGAAGCGAGCAAAGGGCATCCTGTTTTTCTAGAGAAGTGGGAAAGAGAAATAGGAGACTTAAAAGATGAGGCACATAGATGTAAGATATTAAAGATGGTACACCTAACGGCAAGAGACTCTCGGACATACGAAATGGCTTATAAGGCGATAGCAAGGTGGCATAGGAAGCCCCAGAGGGTGCATAAGTACAACGCTGAGACCCCCCCAACCTGTTGGAGAGGGTGTGGAGGAATTGGTACCCTTGCGCATCTTTGGTGGGAGTGTCCCAAAATCCAGGCGTACTGGGAGGGAATCCTGGGCGAAATACAGCAAATAACGGGGGAGCAGGTTAATAAGAACCCATGGACATGTTTGTTCCATGACACAGAGAATGAGATACCCCAGTATAGCAAGTCAGTAGTCCCATATCTCTTAAATGTGGCTAAAGCACTGATCCCGCGCTGCTAATTAGGGTGGAATGGGCAAGAGGTATGGAAGAATCAATCCACCTGATGGAGGGTAAGTGAGATAAATATCATAGGACTTGGGCAAGTTGGTTTGATTATAGGAACACGGAGAGATATACGACAATCATGGATCCTTGAGGACTGGGGGGAGAGAGAGGGAGAGGTGGATTGGGAGATTTGTTTTTGTTTTTTTGGGGGGAGGGAGAGGGGGAGAAAGATAAATATTTGTACCTTTGGCAGACAAAAAAGAAGGGGGAAAGGAAGGGGAAGAAGAAAAGGGAAGTGAAAAGGGAAAAAAGGAAAAGAAAAAAAAAAAAAAAAAGGGAAGAAAGAAGAAAAAATATTTTTGTAAGTTCTTTATAAATAAAAAGAAAAGTATTGGAAAATAAACCTTCTATGCCACAATGATGCGAAAATGAGAGGGGGTGCATTTTAATGACCCAGCTGAGTTAAAATTCTCTCTTAAAATCTGCTGATGTGGTAAGAAAAAAAAAAAAAAAAAAAAAAAAAGGAAAAAAAAAAATATTGTACTTATTGAAGTCTATTTCTGTTATTTGTAGTTTCACCTGGCTTGTTCTAATAAAACAGATCAAAGAAATATGGTATCTGAAGTTATTAGGACAAGAAGATTTAGCTATCTGCCCTAGAGACAGAACACTGGAAGCAGGCAGCAGCATACAGGTACAGGTCTGTCTGCAGTACATTGTGGGAAGGAGGTCCTTAAGTGGTTAACTCTTGACGTGTTTGAGGTCTATTTATTTGACAAATTGGGTATTCTATTGTGTTTGCGTGCACAAATATCTATTTAGGTGTATTTTTTCCTAAAAATTTGTGTTTGATAAACACAGCTGCACAAATATTGTGAGAGATTAGGAAAAAAAATTGCAACAGCCACCATTTTATTCTCCAGGGCCTTTGCTTTCAGAAAATCTATAATGTTTGGTAGCTCTGTGGTTAATAGTCGAATGCATATGTGGACAGTTGTATCGGCCAAAGAATTAAAAAATATTTGTTAAGCCGGTCTTTGGAACCAGCACAGCCAAGTGTGTGACTTTATTGCCTTCTACTGCAGTTAATTTAAAAACCTGCCCATGTTTGACTGCACAATGCAGGAGCAGCAGCACACCGATAAGGTCAACCCTGCAATTGCCACTATTCTAAGCATGTTCACAGTGTTAGAAAACAGCACAGTGCAAAACAGTAACCCCGACTGGCTCAGAACTCTAACATCGCCTCTCGCTGTTAGTGCTGCATTGCAGAGAACTACAGGGAAATCAAATAAACGTTCAAGTACTTATAGACATTGTATTTAAAATCATTTTAATTATTTAATGAATAAAATTTTATCCTATTTAGTGCTTACCTTTAAATCAGAACGGTTTGAGGCAGTGTGAATTAATGTGTTTTTCTTAGCTTAAGTGTACTTTCACACAAACAGGTGCATTTGCATTTTTCTTAAAGCTGCCAGACAGTCACTACAGCCTTAGGCAGGCCAGCACTACAGTTTAATGTAAACAATTTGACTCTGACTAATATGATACAGTTGTAGTAGAACAAGAAAAGCAAATTGTGTTTTAACAAAAAGATGAACACATGTAGCTTGAAATCATATATAAATATTATTTAAATAATCCACATTAAAAAAAACACAAGAGACAGGTCTCCATTCAAATCTAGATCAAATGCCATAATCGCATTGTACATTTTGTTTTTAGTCCATGATTTAATGCCTTTTTGCTCATTTAGGAAGCAGTAAGCGAATCCTGTGAATGGTGGACAAAAATAAATATAAAAAAGGTTGACAAAGCATGATCATAAATTGTAAAAAGATGCTTTTGATCCTAAACTTCATCAAAATTACATTCAATATGTCATGGTGACCATGACAAAATTCATTACTAAAAGAACATTTAAGACATGTTACAAATCAGCATTTAGTGTGCAGTTCCAACAGTCTTTCATACAAGTTTTTATAGCAATTCAATGATCAAAGCAATAAAGCCTTAGTCACTTAGTGACTCTCCCCTAACTTTTTATGATGTAGCATTTTCTTTAAAAAAAATTATTTTACATATTTATATATTACACGATTCCCACATGATTTCGGAAGTCAACCAACGAAAGTGCAAAATCAAGTATCCGTAATCTGAAACATTGCCATCACGACCCAGTGCGTATATCTGGGGGTCGAAGCTGACGCTCCCCTTCAGCCAGGAAGATCTGCATTGCTCTGTATAGCATGTGCACTCCCAGGCACCGTCTGCGGGTAGGGGTCCAGTTCTGTGCTTGTCCATAATAGACTCCCTTTTTTTGGTTGGTCAACATTTTTAAACCTAAAGAAAAAAAATATACAAAATTATAAAAATTACACCCTGTAAAGTGACACTAAACTATATTGTGCTCCAAAAATAATCCATATACATCCACTACTTAAAAGGAGAAGTCCAGCCTGAGCTTTTTAGGCTGGGCTTCTCCTGTGGGTCACAGGAGTGCACTCCTGTGACCCGTTTTTGGTGACGTCAGCGGAGAGTGGACTTCAGACTGCTATCTGCTGACGCCACCAAGTTCAGTCCAGGCAGCTTGTCATCCCGACTTAGAAAGTCTGGATCTGCCAGCTGCCTGGACTGATGGCAGTCTCAGCCTCTCAGCGAGCCGCTGAGACAACCGCTCCCCGCCCCCCCACAGCTCAGCACTCCAATGAGCGTGGAGGATCAGAGCAGGAGGGATGCTGCTTAACAGACAGCAGCTCTCCGCTTGGGGAGGTCAGAGAACCGAGCAATCGGCGATGTTCGGTGGCTCGGTTCTCAGTAAAGAGATGACGGGGGACAGATGCAGAATCGGTCTGATGCTGCATCCACCTAGGCAAGTATGAATAGACAAAAAAAAAAAAAAACAACAACAAAATACATACTTCTCTTTTAATGACCGTCATCTATTTTTCATGAACTTGTTTATGTCCTGTGTAAGCTCCCCAAACTTTCCTTTTCTCCCTATCACTTCTGTTTGTTTCAAACTTGCAGTTCACAGTAGTTGCAGTCCTGTGCACTGCCCTTTGCACACTACAAAGTCTATAGTACACAGTCAATATTCAATTTAGGCAGCAAGCAAGAGAGATTTCTGCATTCCTACATACAACGGGGCCATGGAGAATGAATGTAGCCATTCTCGATCAGGAAGTCAGATCACTGCTGAAAAAAAATACCAGATAAATAAATAGATTAAAAAAAAAAAAAAAAAAAAGAATTTGAAGATTTGGAGAAGACCGAGCAATAGAAGTTACTTTGAGTCAGGAATACGTATACGAACAGTATTTTTTTTTTTTTTAAACAAAGTTTAGTCTCACTGAAAAACAGATCTGCTATAAATCCAGTTAGAGACTGTCACTTTAAAAAAACCTAAAGCTGCTGACAGGTATGATGTGTAGGCCCCCAGAGCTTCCCACACATTCCTGCACAGCTTTAGGTGTCCTGTGGTTCTACTGGTTGCTGGGTTTTTCTGAGGGTAGTCTTGCCCCCTCTGGATGCCTGCACTAGTCAGAAGCTTCAAATAGTTTTACTACAGATCATAGACTCAGGACTAATATTTTGCACATACTAGCGGCAATTTCCTAAGAGAGCCCTCACACTTGCAGGTCATGCAGTGTCTAATTACTCTTTGTGCTGGCTGAGCTCTTCTGCCCCTTTTATCACCATTTATATATCTGCCAGGGGAAAAGTGAAGGAAAATGCTATACAGAGGCTATATAAAGAAATTATGTCAAGATATCTATGCATCACATCTCTAAGGAAATCAATCAGTCTTTCCTGAACTAAAACCTTCAAGAAATGGTCTAAAACTTTCTCATTTATCTCATTGAGGCCTGGGGGGGGGGGTCGTGGCTTTAAGGTATCTGATCCAGCACGTTCCACGCTGGAGCAGAATTTTATTCCAGTCGCCCCTCTAATGGGTATGTGCAGCCTATACAGAACAGTGAAATTGATTTTTGGTAGTTTAGAATTATGCTTTCTAGCAATGTGTCTACCCAAGGGCAGATATAATTTGCCTATGCGCATACTGTACATATGTTTTTTTACCCGCTTCCCTAACTCCTGTTTTGTCTTCCCCACGTGGAAGGCACCGCACTGACACTGCATGAGGTATACGACGCCCTGCGTCTTGCATGTAGCAAAATGTTTCAGGGCGAATATCTCCCCCATTGGGCAGTGTCAGTGAGGTCCTCCTACCAATGACTGTGCATTGTGAACACAAGGGTAGGTAACCCCAGGTTTTGCATGGGTCCCCCCTTCGGTTTCCTCTGTATTCACTCTGCACCAACATGTTTCCAATCGATCCCGCCTTACTGTATGTAATTTGAGGCTTAGATGTGACAACATTTTTTAGGATAGGATCCTCAGCAAGGATTGACCAATGTTTCGTGACGATTTTTCTAATTTGATCATGTTCATTGGAGTATCTGATAATAATCCTAGTGATGTTATCTTCCTTATTTCTTTTTTTAGGTCTCGTCTATTGGTGCCTTTTACACGGTTGAATGCCTTTTTTAAGGTTGTTTTTGTGTATCCCCCAGCCAGCAATCTAGTGGTGAGTTCATCACATTCCCTTTGGAAGTCCTCGTCTCGTGCAATTCCTTTGTTCTAAATTGACAATAAGGGATTGATTTCTTTAATAATGAGTCTGGGTGGAAACCGTCTGCATGTAGCAGAGTGTTTCCTGTCATTTCCTTCCTAAATAATCTACTATTGAGTTCCCCCATTGGAATCCTTGCAAATACAGATGTCCAGAAAGTTGATATCTTTGAAATCATAGTTCATTGTGAAAAAAAGATCAAAGTTGTTTTGATTCATCAATTTAAGACACTCATTCAAAGCACTTTCTGGGCCATCCCAGACAATAAGAATATTGTCTATGTACCTCTGCCACATCAAAATGTGGCGAGCATACACAGATGACTGTTCCCCCGAGAGGAAATCTTTCTCCCACTCCCCCAGGTACAAGTTGGCATATGAGGGTGCGCAGCACGTCCCCATTGCCACCCCCTGTACCTGGAGATAGTGGGAGCCCTTAAAAAGAAAAACGTTAGGCTTCAATATGAAGTCCAGAATCTGTATTACAAACAGATTAAACTTCCAAGGATATGATTAATCGCTGATTCGGGGATGGTCATATCTTCTAGAATTTGTAAAAGGTGGATTGTATCCTTCGTATACGAAGGCAAATCCATGACGTGTGGTTTACGGTACTGATCGATGATCTGGCTTATTCCTTCCGAAATGCAGCCATCTCCGGAAATGATGGGCCTTCCAGGGGAATTTTTAAAATTTTTGTGTACCTTGGGGAGGGCATAAAGGGTCGGTAGGCGGGGATGTCTCATTCAAATGAAGTCCCACATATCCCTTGTGATGGCTCCCTCATTGAGGGATTCATCCACAATTGAGTAGAATTCCTGATTGTATCTATCCACTAGAGAGGATGAGATTTTGCGATAGCATCGGGCATTATTCAATATTTTTTGACACGTTTTCATACTTACTATTGTCCATAAGGACAATATTTCCTCCCTTGTCTGAAGCTTTAATTGTGATCTCAGTATAGTTTTTTTTTAGGGATTTAAGTGCATATTTTTCCCAGACTTAAATTGTGTTGGGCGGTATCATCTTTTAATACCTCAATTTCTTTAGTGATTTGTCTAATAAATAGTGCTATGGCAGGGTTTTGACTCAAGGGAGGAAAATTATGCGATTTCCTCTTGAATTTCTTTATCTGACTATCTTCAACCTCTTCTTCACTCTCCTCACTTTCCAGATTTTCCTCCCAGAGGTCATTTTCTTGTAACAGTAAATCCAAGTCCCTCAGGGCTCTAAAATCTGCAGCCTTCAGATTAGGAGCTACTTCTTGTTCCCTATTTTGTCTTTCTTGCAAACAAATTGATATCTTTAATGGTTTCAAAATTATCTGTGTTGCCATTAGGGCAAAAAAGACAATCCCAATGACAACACATCATGTTCTGCTGGTGTTAAAATATGAGAGGATAGGTTGACTATATTTAATCTTCCTTCTGAGTGATTTTGGGTACCAGAGGCTCCATCCCTAGTTGTGTCAGAGGTGGTAGAGACTGAGTTGTTGTTTTTGTCTAAAAAAATCATCCAATTGTGTTTGTGATGTTTTAGGGATAGTACCAAGATCTCTCTTGGTAGTCCCTTTGCCTTGGTTTGCGAACAACCCTCTACTGTTTCCACTTGATGCAACTTTAACCCCCCTGTGTCCACCCCCTCTTTCACTTTGTATTGATTCAACGTGTGAATCTGTTATGGATTTTTTGTTTTTTGTTGGATTTCTCCTTCCATTTCCTGTTTTGGGAAGGGGCTTTTTCTTTTCCCAAAGAGGCGACCTCTATGGGAGGAAGCTGAGGAAAAAGAGTTACAGGGAGTATCTGATGAATAGTCATTCGATCTATTTATATTTTCTGAATTAATACATTTCTTGTTCTTATTTCTAGATTTTTTTATCTTGATTCCACTTATATGCTTGACCTTCGTTAAATGCTTTTTTGTCTCTCCAATATTTTTTCTCTTTTTTAATATTTGTTTGCTGAAGGTTTCTAGGTGCTCCTTCAGTTTTTTTTTCCGAATCAGCATATTCTTCATGAATTTTCAGCGGAGTAAGTCGGGCATATAAAGAGCTAATTTCCCTGTCCATATTTGCTAATTGTAGCTGGTATTCATTTTGTAACAATAACATTAGATTTCTTGAACAATCATTGAGTTTCATTTCCCAATTGATTCTTAAGTTCCTTAGAGATGTTGTCTAATATTGGGAAAATCTGGATCCTCCGTTTTGTTTTTGATTCTAGGAGAGAGTTCAACATGAAGGAGATGCACACAAATATAGTGTTTCTTATGGATTGTAATATATTTATATATAGGTTCAAATGTAACCCTCTCTATTATTTGGACATCCAAAAACAGGATGAGGATAGTCAACTAGAAAGGATGTTTACACATTATATGTGGTATTTTTGATCCGATATGTACAGCAGTATGGCATTTCCCTTGTGTAAAACAGCAAGAAAAAAAAAACAAAAAAACAAACAAACAAACAGTCTTCACTCCCTTAAATTAGGGAATGAGCATATGGGTCCTACATGCCCTAAAATTCCACCAGAACCTACCCGACACAAAAGGGCCCCTATGGCCTTCAGGACCTGTGGGGCTCAATATTTTCCTCATAGTAGTAGAATTTCCACCCCTTGAGGTAAACAGTGTCGGCGGTTTTAGTCCTTAAGGCCCTTTTTCTTTATGCCATGGATATTGTTGTCCAGATGGCAGGGAATTCTGGCCCCATTATGTTGCAATTCTTTGCAACATAATTTCATGGGATTCCTTGTGTGCTCCATTTTTTACTGGTCCATCCAACGTGAGCATTTCCCCTATGTCCCAGATGTTTACATTCGGGGGGTGGGAGGAGCTCCTAGATGTGCGTCGCGTCCAGACTGCTACAGTTACGGCTGGGAGCACCGTTTCATCATGACTATACCAGCATCACTGATGGCGTGTTTACCTTCAGGCCGTGATGGTCGCGGACGGACATTCCGCGTCGTCCTGATCGCGTGACTCGGTACTGATGACACGGCGCCATCAGGAAGAGGTGGAGCACCACAATGACCCACGGAACACACATAAAAAGGACGCAGAGGAAGACGAATGGTGCCATTCCTCCTCAGCATGTCAGCTGAAGGAGCTCAACCACCTCCGGAGCGTTCTGGCATATGAAACTATGCAGTGTTTATTGGACCCGATTTCTGCTTTTTTGCCAAGTACTCTTTGCCAACCAAGGCTTGGTAAATGAGGATTACAAAACTATGCTCTGACTATTGTTTTTTGCCTCTTAGAACACCCGGACTATAGGTCTTTTAAAGCGCCATATTTTTGGATCCTTTGTATATCCATCCTTCCTGTAGGAAATGGGGGTATAACTATGCGGGCTTTTGGACCTTCCTTGCCGACACCATGGGGAATGCATTTGCTAATTGAACAATTTTATGTTGAAAAGTGAGTTATTTTTTGGATGCCTAAGTGTATTAGATATGATTGTCATTTCTTAATTTCTAAATGTATTCTTTGACTCTTATAGATAGTGATACAATATGTTAAACAGCAAAATGTGGCACTAATAAAATGTGCTAAAAATCTATAACGATAAATGCAAAGTCACAGTGAGTGATAGTGACATATAAGATGACCAAAAATAAGGGGAAAAAGGGGTGTGACCCCCAAAAGGTGATTGGTGAAATTAAAAATAATATAATATTATACTAGTGAAAATATAATAAAAGCTGGACTACGTGTAACCTCTAGTGATAAATTTCTCATAAGTGAATAGGTCATGGTGAATATGACCTTAGCAATCAAAAACAGAAAAGGAGAAAATTTGTAAATAAACATCAAATGGAATAAAAGTAAACAGCACCATACAAATAAACTAATATGGATATAGTTGAAGTGAAACCAACAATATTATGTGACTGTCAGACCCAACTATTGGGATGTAAAATCCATAACATATAAATGTGATATGAGGAGTCTAATGTCCGTATATAGAATATAGGCTCATTAACCACTTAAGGACCGCCTCACGCCGATTTACGTCGGCAAGGCGGCACGGGCAGGCAAAATCACGTACATGTACGTGATTTGCCTCCCGCGGGTGGGGGGTCCGATAGGACCCCCCCCCGGTGCCCGAGGCGGTCCCGTTTTGTCCCCCGGCGATCGGAGGTGAGGGGGAGGCCATCCGTTCGTGGCCCCCCCCTCGCGATCGCCGCCGGCCAATCAGATTACTTCCTTTGCTGCTGTATGCTAAACAGCAGCAAAGGAAATGATGTCATCTCTCCTCGGCTCGGTATTCCGTTGCAGCGCCGAGGAGAGAAGACTGGTATGTGAGTGCACCAACACTACACAACACAGTAGAACATGCCAGGCACACAAAACACCCCGATCCCCCCCCCCCGATCACCCCCCAATCACCCCCCCCCCTCCCTGTCACAAACTGACACCAGCAGTTTTTTTTTTTTTTTCTCTGATTACTGCATTGGTGTCAGTTTGTGACAGTTACAGTGTTGGGACAGTGAGTATTAGCCCCCTTTAGGTCTAGGGTACACCCCTAACCCCCCCTAATAAAGTTTTAACCCCTTGATCACCCCCTGTCACCAGTGTCACTAAGCGATCATTTTTCTGATCGCTGTATTAGTGTCGCTGGTGACGCTAGTTAGTGAGGTAAATATTTAGGTTCGCCGTCAGCGTTTTATAGCGACAGGGACCCCCATATACTACCTAATAAATGTTTTAACCCCTTGATTGCCCCCTAGTTAACCCTTTCACCACTGATCACCGTATAACGGTTACGGGTGACGCTGGTTAGTTTGTTTATTTTTTATAGTGTCAGGGCACCCGCCGTTTATTACCGAATAAAGGTTTAGCCCCCCGGTCGCCCGGCGGTGATATGCGTCGCCCCAGGCAGCGTCAGATTAGCGCCAGTACCGCTAACACCCACGCACGCAGCATACGCCTCCCTTAGTGGTATAGTATCTGTACGGATCAATATCTGATCCGATCAGATCTATACTAGCGTCCCCAGCAGTTTAGGGTTCCCAAAAACGCAGTGTTAGCGGGATCAGCCCAGATACCTGCTAGCACCTGCGTTTTGTCCCTCCGCCCGGCCCACCAAAGTGCAGTATCGATTGATCACTGTCACTTACAAAACACTAAACGCATAACTGCAGCGTTCGCAGAGTCAGGCCTGATCCCTGCGATCGCTAACAGTTTTTTTGGTAGCATTTTGGTGAGCTGGCAAGCACCAGCCCCAGGCAGCGTCAGGTTAGCGCCAGTACCACTGACACCCACGCACGCACCGTACACCTCCCTTAGTGGTATAGTATCTGAACGGATCAATATCTGGTCCGATCAGATCTATACTAGCGTCCCCAGCAGTTTAGGGTTCCCAAAAACGCAGTGTTAGCGAGATCAGCCCAGATACCTGCTAGCACCTGCGTTGTGTCCCTCCGCCTGGCCCAGCCCAGCCCACCCAAGTGCAGTATCGATCGATCACTGTCACTTACAAGGCACTAAACGCATAACTGCAGTGTTCGCAGAGTCAGGCCTGATCCCTGCGATCGCTAACAGTTTTTTTGGTAGCATTTTGGTGAACTAGCAAGCACCGGCCCCAGGCAGCGTCAGGTTAGCGCCAGTACCACTAACACCCACGCACGCAGCATACGCCTCCTTTAGTGGTATAGTATCTGAACGGATCAATATCTGGTCCGATCAGATCTATACTAGCGTCCCCAGCAGTTTAGGGTTCCCAAAAACGCAGTGTTAGCGGGATCAGCCCAGATACCTGCTAGCACCTGCGTTTTGCCCCTCCGCCCGGCCCAGCCCAGCCCAGCCCACCCAAGTGAAGTATCGATCGATCACTGTCACTTACAAAACACTAAACGCATAACTGCAGCGTTTGCAGAGTCAGGCCTGATCCCTGCGATCGCTAACAGTTTTTTTGGAAGCTTTTTATTGAACTGGCAAGCACCAGCAGCCTAGTACACCCCGGTCGTAGTCAAACCAGCGCTGCAGTAACACTTGGTGACGTGGCGAGTCCCATAAGTGCAGTTCAAGCTGGTGAGGTGGCAAGCACAAGTAGTGTCCCGCTGCCACCAAAAAGACGAACACAGGCCCGTCGTGCCCATAGTGCCCTTCCTGCTGCATTCGCCAATCCTAATTGGGAACACACCGCTTCTGCAGCGCCCGTACTTCCCCCATTCACATCCCCAACCAAATGCAGTCGGCTGCATGAGAGGCATTTTTATGTCCTCCCGAGTACCCCTACCCAACGAACCCCCCCAAAAAGATGTCATGTCTGCAGCAAGCGCGGATATAGGCGTGACACCCGCTATTATTGTCCCTCCTGTCCTGACAATCCTGGTCTTTGCATTGGTGAATGTTTTGAACGCTACCATGCACTAGTTGAGTATTAGCGTAGGGTACAGCATTCCACAGACTAGGCACACTTTCACAGGGTCTCCCAAGATGCCATCGCATTTTGAGAGACCCGAACCTGGAACCGGTTACAGTTATAAAAGTTAGTTACAAAAAAAGTGTAAAAAAAAAAAAAATATATATAAAATAAAAAAAAATAGTTGTCGTTTTATTGTTCTCTCTCTCTCTATTCTCTCTCTCTATTGTTCTGCTCTTTTTTTACTGTATTCTACTCTGCAATGTTTTATTGTTATTGTTATTATGTTTTATCATGTTTGTTTTTCAGGAATGTAATTATTTATACTTTACTGTTTACTGTGCTTTATTGTTAACCATTGTTAACCATTTTTTTGTCTTCAGGTACGCCATTCACAACTTTGAGTGGTTATACCAGAATGATGCCTGCAGGTTTAGGTATCATCTTGGTATCATTCTTTTCAGCCAGCGGTCGGCTTTCATGTAAAAGCAATCCTAGCGGCTAATTAGCCTCTAGACTGCCTTTACAAGCCGTGGGAGGGAATGCTTCTGTGTTTTTCTCTGGCTCTCCTGTCTCAACAGGGAACCTGAGAATGCAGCCGGTGATTCAGCCAGCTGACCATAGAGCTGATCAGAGACAAGAGTGGCTCCAAACATCTCTATGGCCTAAGAAACCGGAAGCTACGAGCATTTTATGACTTTAGATTTCGCCGGATGTAAATAGCGCCATTGGGAAATTGGGGAAGCATTTTAATCACACCGATCTTGGCGTCGTCAGATGCTTTGAGGGCAGAGGAGAGATCTAGGGTCTAATAGACCCCAATTTTTTCAAAAAAAGAGTACCTGTCACTACCTATTGCTATCATGGGGATATTTACATTCCCCGAGATAACAATAAAAATGATTTAAAAAAAAAAAAAAATGAAAGGAACAGTTTAAAAATAAGATAAAAAAGCAAAAAAAAAAAAAAAAAAAAAAAAGCACCCCTGTCGCTGCTCTTGCGCTAAGGCGAACGCAAGCGGCGGTCTGTCGTCAAACGTAAACAGCAATTGCACCATGCATGTGAGGTATCACCGCGAAGGTCAGATCGAGGGCAGTAATTTTAGCAGTAGACCTCCTCTGCAAATCTAAAGTGGTAACCTGTAAAGGCTTTTAAAGGCTTTTAAAAATGTATTTATTTTGTTGCCACTGCACGTTTGTGCGCAATTGTAAAGCATGTCATGTTTGGTATCCATGTACTCGGCCTAAGATCATCTTTTTTATTTCATCAAACATTTGGGCAATATAGTGTGTTTTAGTGCATTAAAATTTAAAAAAGTGTGTTTTTTCCCCCATTTGCTTTAAAAATATATAATGTTTGGGGGTTCAAAGTAATTTTCTTGCAAAAAAAAAAAAACTTTTTCATGTAAACAATAAGTGTCAGAAAGGGCTTTGTCTTCAAGTGGTTAGAAGAGTGGGTAATGTGTGACATAAGCTTCTAAATGTTGTGCATAAAATGCCAGGACAGTTCAAAACCCCCCCAAATGACCCCATTTTGGAAAGTAGACGCCCCAAGCTATTTGCTGAGAGGCATGTCGAGTCCATGGAATATTTTATATTGCGACACAAGTTGCGGGAAAGAGACAAATTTTTTTTTTTTTTTTGCACAAAGTTGTCACTAAATGATATATTGCTCAAACATGCCATGGGAATATGTGAAATTACACCCCAAAATACATTCTGCTGCTTCTCCTGAGTACGGGGATACCACATGTGTGAGACTTTTTGGGAGCCTAGCCGCGTACGGGACCCCGAAAACCAAGCACCGCCTTCAGGCTTTCTAAGGGCGTGAATTTTTGATTTCACTCTTCACTGCCTATCACAGTTTCGGAGGCCATGGAATGCCCAGGTGGCACAAAACCCCCCCAAATGACCCCATTTTGGAAAGTAGACACCCCAAGCTATTTCCTGAGAGGTATAGTGAGTATTTTGCAGACCTCACTTTTTGTCACAAAGTTTTGAAATTTGAAAAAAGAAAAAGAAAAAAAAGTTTTTTCTTGTCTTTCTTCATTTTCAAAAACAAATGAGAGCTGCAAAATACTCACCATGCCTCTCAGCAAATAGCTTGGTGTGTCTACTTTCCAAAATGGGGTCATTTGGGGGGGTTTTGTGCCACCTGGGCATTCCATGGCCTCCGAAACGGTGATAGGCAGTGAAGAGTAAAATCAAAAATTCACGCCCTTAAAAACGCTGAAGGCGGTGATTGGTTTTCGGGGCCCCGTATGCGGCTAGGCTCCCAAAAAGTCCCACACATGTGGTGTCCCCATACTCAGGAGAAGCAGCTAAATGTATTTTGGGGTGCAATTCCACATAGGCCCATGGCCTGTGTGAGCAATATATCATTTAGTGACAACTTTGTGCAAAAAAAAAAAAAAAAAAAGTGTCACTTTCCCGCAACTTGTGTCAAAATATAAAATATTCCATGGACTCAACATGCCTCTCAGCAAATAGCTTGGGGTGTCTACTTTCCAAAATGGGGTCATTTGGGGGGGGGGGGTTGTGCCACCTGGGCATTCCATGGCCTCCGAAACTGTGATAGGCAGTGAAGAGTGAAATCAAAAATTTACACCCTTAGAAATCCTGAAGGCGGTGATTGGTTTTCGGGGTCCCGTACGCGGCTAGGCTCCCAAAAAGTCCCACACATGTGGTATCCCTGTACTCAGGAGAAGTAGCTGAATGTATTTTGGGGTGCAATTCCACATAGGCCCATGGCCTGTGTGAGCAATATATCATTTAGTGACAACTTTTTGTAAATATTTTTTTTTTTGTCATTATTCAATCACTTGGGACAAAAAAAAATAAATATTCAATGGGTTCAACATGCCTATCAGCAATTTCCTTGGGGTGTCTACTTTCCAAAATGGGGTCATTTGGGGGGGGGGTTGTACTGCCCTGCCATTTTAGCACCTCAAGAAATGACATAGGCAGTCATAAACTAAAAGCTGTGTAAATTCCAGAAAATGTACCCTAGTTTGTAGACGCTATAACTTTTGCGCAAACCAATAAATATACGCTTATTGACATTTTTTTTACCAAAGACATGTGGCCGAATACATTTTGGCCTAAATGTATGACTAAAATTGAGTTTATTGGATTTTTTTTATAACAAAAAGTAGAAAATATCATTTTTTTTCAAAATTTTCGGTCTTTTTCCGTTTATAGCGCAAAAAATAAAAACTGCCGAGGTGATCAAATACCATCAAAAGAAAGCTCTATTTGTGGGAAGAAAAGGACGCAAATTTCGTTTGGGTACAGCATTGCATAACCGCACAATTAGCATTTAAAGCGACGCAGTGCCAAATTGGAAAAAGACCTCTGGTCCTTAGGCAGCATAATGGTCCGGGGCTCAAGTGGTTAAAGTGCCTAACACTGTAGGTACTCCAAATCTTCATGCGTATTTCTACAGGGCTATTAGGAACATCTCAGCATGCAAAATGATGTCTTCTCCAGACATGACCATATATTCTCAGGCAGATAGAAATATAATATATGACCTATTCACTTATGAGAAATTTATCACTAGAGGTTACACGTAGTCCAGCTTTTATAACATTTTCACTAGTATAATATTATATTATTTTTAAATTTCACCAATCACCTTTTGGGGGTCACACCCCTTTTTCCCTTTATTTTGGTCATCTTATATGTCACTATCACTCACTGTGACTTTGCATTTATCCTTATAGATTTTTAGCACATTTTATTAGCGCCACATTTTGCTGTTTAACATATATTTACAATTAGTCTGATTGTTGTGTTGGCTGCTTTTTTCTTTTTTGGAGTTGGCGCAGCAGTTTCTATATTTACCCATAGTGATACAATATCCCTGATGAAGATTTTAATAACCATTACCCATTGAAACGCGTTGGATTAAAGTATCACTTTATACTATTTTCAATATACAATGTTTTAAAAAAAAGTCTTATGTCACATGTTTGGAATTTCTATGGAGCTTTTTCTATTGTTTGTATAATAAATGATTTTTTTCTAAAAAAAACCTTTTCATTGCCTTAAAAATCCCACAATAGAGGTTTTTTATTGTTCAGAAAGTATGCCTTTTGAAAGAAGCTACCATGGTTTCATCCATGTCTGGAGGGGCAGTAGGTGTTGCATGCTTATCTTAAAAGGTCAAAAATGTTACAGCAGAGAATGTGAGAAGTGTGTGTGCCCATTACACTGCAATGGAAGCAACAAAAACAGAACAGAGACCCATGATGGAAAGAATATCTATTAATCATCATCTATTAATTAGGAATATCCTTTTGTACAGATTGTTGCTATAATTCCAGAATTGCTATAATTCTGACGATTACTTGAGAAACCAGATAGCTTAATGTCTGGACATGTTTGTTTTAAGCATTTTTATGCTTTTGTGACCTGGGGAGGCAATTTTAGCACTAATTAAAATACCTTTTTATTTATCCCTCTCTATGCCTATATATTGTTCCCCTCTTTATGTGTATTTTATAAGGGCTGTGCTATAATAAGCCCTTATATTTCTTATACCATTGTCCCCACAGTAATAAACACTTGTTAAATTTTTCTTTAAAATGGGCATACATCTTCTATCAGGATGTTTCCATTTTTTAACTAAAACAGCAGGTAAACAAAAAAAGGTTTTAGATCCTCTAAAAGATCCTGGACTAAAGCTAGCAGTGCTAGAAGCAACAAGCTGATCCTCTAGCTTCAAAGTGGAGCATACCACAATAATCACTTGCTGTCCGAAAGAATTTTACATTTTTTGCACACACACGTTAAAAATTATCACTTATTGCTAGAAGTTTACTTAGAACCTCAAAACATAGTACATTTTCTGAAAGCAGAGGCCCTGCAGAATAAAGATGCTTTTGCAATTTTTCTTATGTTGCAGGATGCAAGGTGGTTAGATAATCAAAGCTGAAATGGACATTATTTTGGTAGCGATGGCAGAAGACAAACTCCTCAGAGGCAGGTTTGTGCAGCAAAGACTATAGAGACAACATCAGCCTCAGGCCGGTGAAGCCACAGACAGAACAGATGAAAAATTTGCGGGGGGAAGAAGACTTCCTCCTAGGACACTTGCAAAAAAAACTAAGGCATGCTTGTAGAAGGGGTTATTCTGAGCTGGCCTAAAGTTTTGGTTTGCCAATTCTCCTGTAGGTAGCAGTATATCCACCATTTAAGAATCCCTGTGTGAGGCTCGATTCACACTAATGTGTTTTTTGATGCATTTTGCAGAAATGCAGGGAAATTTTTTAACATGGGTTCCTATGTAACATGTTCACATCAATGCATTTTTGTGCCTCTGCGTTTTTGGAAAGGGTCGGGGACTTTTTTCCCGCAAAATGCAGCGTTTTGCATGTAATAGAATTCAATGGACCCGCATCCAAAAACGCAAGTATCACGTTTTTCCCACGATTTGCGTTTTTTTTTTTTTTAATTTCTTTTTTTACACTGTATATAGCTGGTTGCTAAGGAGGGGGCCGGGAAGCCAGCCGCTGCGTTATTAACAACCGATGAGTCATCAGCTGTCAACTGGCTTAAAAAAAAATGCCGGGTAAAAAAAAAAAAAAAGTGAAAAAAAACAGCGTGGGGTCTCCCGCTAAGTCCATACCAGGCCCTTGGGTCTAGTATGGATTCGGAGGGGACCCCCACACACCAAAATGTAAAAAAAAAAAAAAATGGCGTGGGATCCATACCAGACCCTTATCCGAGCATGCAGCCCGGCAGGTCAGCGCCCCCCCTCCTGAACCATACCAGGCTGCATGCCCGCAACATGGGGGGATGGGTGCTTTGTGGTAGGGGGGGCTCTGCGCCAGTGCTATTCTCCGATGCTGCGTCTCGCTGATCTGTCAGCGCCGATGTCCTGCATTTCTTAAATAACGATGGGGCGTGGCAATCTGATTATGTCATCTGGAGGCCATGCCCCCTTGTGACGTCACCGCTCAGGGCATGATGGTTCAGTGACGTCTCAAGGGGGCGTGGCCTCCGAGTGACGTAAACCGATTGCCACGCCCCATCGTTATTTAAGAAATGCAGGACATCGGCGCTGACAGATCAGCGAGACGCAGAATCGAAGGAGGGTTGTCGGCTGGAGCGTCGGCAGAGGAAGAAGAACACCGGACAAAAGACAGAAGAAGAGCGGAAGAAGAAGCAGGGGAAGAAGAAAAAGACCGGAGGATGAAGATGCGGGAGAAGATGGAGGAAGACCGGAGGAAGAAGCAGAGAAGGAGATTTTTAATAAAAGACTTGTCAAAAACTGTCTACTGTATTTTTTAACACTACACAGCTTTTTTTTTAGTGAATGGGTAGGGGTACAATGTACCCCATACTCATTCACATAAGGGGGGGGGGGGGACTAGGGGCCCCCTTGTTAAAGCGGGCTTCCAGATTCCGATAAGCCCCCCGCCCGCAGACCCCGACAACCACCGGGCAAGGGTTGTCGGGAAGAGGCCCTTGTCCCCATCAACATGGGAGCAAGGTGCTTTGGGGTGGGGGGCATAGAGCGCCCCCTTCCCCAAAGCACCCATCCCATGTTGAGGGCATGCGGACTGGTATGGTTCAGGAGGGGGGCGCTCGCTCGTCCCCTCCCTTTCCTGACCTGCCTGTCTGCAAGCTTGGATAAGTGTCTGGTATGGATTTTGGGGGGACCCCCACACCATTTTTTTTTCAATTTTGGTGTGGGGAGATCCCCTCCAAATTCATACTGGACCCAATGGCCTGGTAGGAACTTGGGGGGGGGGGGGGGGGGGCTCCACCCGTTTTTTTTCTCTCGATTTTTTTTTTTTACATTCAGCGGGAAGCCCACTGACAACTGATGACTCATCGGTTCTTAAGGACGCAGCAGCTGGCTTCCCGACCCCCTCCTCAGCAACCAGCTATATACAGTGTAAGAAAAAAAAAAACAAAAAAAAACGCAAATCGCGGCAAAAGCACGTGTCCAAAAATTCGGCAAGCACTGCAGAATCGCTCTAAAGCAACATGCATGGATAGACAATAGACAATAAAGAAAAAGACATTTGTGTTATTGTGAGAGAGGAAGGGGGCAGAGGTGGGATGGTGAAAAGTAGCCTGAGAGCATGAATAAACTGTTTCTTTAACCACTTAAGGATAGAGCCTCTTTTTGAGATTTGTCGTTTACAAGTTAAAATAATTTTTTTTTTTTGCTAGAAAACTACTTAGAAAAAAAAAATATATAAATGTTTGGGGGTTCTGGGTTCTAACACCCTAGAGAATAAAATGGTGGTCATTGCAATACTTTATGTCACACCATATTTGCGCAGCGGTCTTACAACTTTTTAAAACTTTTTTGGAAAAAGTAAACTTAAAGCGGAGTTCCGACAAAAAAAAAAAATTTAAAGTCAGCAGCTGCAAATACTGCAGTTACTGACTTTTAATAATCAGACACTTACCTGTCCCAGGGTCCAGCGATGCGGGGGAACGAAGCCCCGCTCGTCTCTCCCTCCTCTCTGCGGCGCCGGCATTGTCACTGTGGGCGCCTAGCTGTGGCTTCACAGCCGGGCACGCACTGCGCACATGCGAGCCGCGCTGTGACTGGCCGGCCAATCATCGGCGACCTGTGACATGTCCCAGATGATTGCCGAGAGGGAGGGGGCAGAGGTGAACTTACTTCCGGCGCCGCGGGAGGAAGTGGGAGCTGGAACCCTCTAAAAAGAGGGTTTCCGCTCCCCCCCACAAAAAAAATGAAATGCCAAATGTGGCATGTCAGGGGGTCACCTTCCCTTAAAGCGGAAGTTCCATTTTTGGGTGGAACTCCGCTTCAAAAAAAAGAAAAAAAAAAAAGTAAAGTTAACCCAATTTTTTTTTTTATCTTGTGAATGATAATGTTACGTCGAGTAAATTGATACCCAAACATGTCACGCTTCAAAATTGCACCCGCTCGTGGAATGGCGACAAACTTTCACCCATTAAAAATCTCCATAGGCGACGTTTAAACATTTCTACAGGTTACATGTTTAGAGTTACAGAGGAGGTCTAGGGCTAGAATTATTGTTCTCGCTCTATTGATCTCGGCAATACCGTTTTCATATGGAAGCGCGACTTACGTATGCGTTCGCTTCTGTGCTCAAGCTCGGCGAGACGGGATGCTTTAAAATGTATTTTCTTATTAATTTTACTTTTTGTTTTTACACTGTCCTTTTAAAAAAAATGTTTGGATCACTTGTAAACATAAAAGAGAAAAAAAAAACATGACAGGACCTCTTAAATATGAGATCTGGGGTCAAAAAGACCTTAGATCTCATATTCACACTAAAATGTAATGGAAAAAAAAAAAAAGTCCCCTTTAGGAGCATTGGGCAGAAGTGACGTTTTACATTGCTTCCACCATCCAATGCTATGGAGCCAAGTGGGGGCCATCTTTCCCTCACTTGGGTCCAGGCTGTGGACGTGACAGGACCCGATTGTCTCAACCGCTACCGGAGGCTCCGATAAGCAGCGGAGACGACCGAAGCACGGCGGGAGGTTGGGCCCTCTCCCGCCCCCGATAAAAGTGATCTTGCGACGAATCCACCACAGAGACCATTTTTATCTGAAAGTGGACCGCCCACTGAAGAAGAGGATATCACTGTTATGGCAGCTATCTGCTGCCATAACAACGGTATTCCTCTTCAAACAGCTGCTGTATAATAATGGCGGGCAGTCCATAAGTAGTTAATAAGAATGTACATTGCCCATTTAATGCCAAAATATCTCTACAATATCTTCTCGACTACTGCTTTTGGTGCATCATTAGGGATGTTTAATTTTAAAAGCAGCTGAGGCAAGTACAAATTTGTCGTTAAAGAAACGCAGTTTTCACCACACCACCTGGGCTCAAAAACCTTGTCATTACTGTGGACTATGGTGAAACAGCATACTATCATCACACAATTTCACCTAAGTGTAAAAAGGCAAGTACAATTGTTGTGCTGAGGGGTCAGGCCAGCACATAAAGAGCTACCTCAGGTGTCAAAAGTGAGGGAACATTCTTGTCTGGAACACATGTGTTTTATACCAAGGAGCATAACCAAACTATGTCAGCACAGTAACCAACTGCTTGCAAGATTAGCAACAAATATGCTTTAGTGGTCTTACCAATTGCATCCACCATGCAGGCTTCTCTTGTGTACGCCTCTACAGGGATTGTGTTCTGGAAACAATGAAGGGACAGCACACCCTGACCGCTTCTCCAGATGTCTACAATATGCTGTACTTTAGAACAAGGCTGAAATTGACAGAAAACATGTTAACTATATGAACACAAGAGAGCTTACCATTTATTGCTTGGGCAAAACTGTTCTTTGCTTAAGTTCATTGAGTCCTCAGCTCCCGGTGTACATCACATCATTACATATCATACCACTGCTCTATGCACACAATATATTATAGGTAGATTTATGCAGAGGGAGTAAAAATTACCTAACAGTGCAGAGTATCATATTTGTGAACAAGCCAATGGGTACTTTACCTAAAGGTTATGGCAATCCAATCATAATCTAAACAGGGCCCATGGGTGGACACATTTTCACTGGAGTGAGTGGATGACTAGGAAGGAAGGAAAGTTGACCTTTACTAACTTCATGCCCATGACAAAGTTAGTCCATGCCAAGAAATAAGGGGAAGGCTTGCATGCCCACACCAATAGGGGTCAATTAAAGGGCATGTATACATGCCCACACATTAGAAGTAAAAATGTCCTGCAGCTGATATTGTTTAAAGGACACAAAAGCATGGCACAGCAAGCATGGAATAAACAGAAACGGTTGTACAATAGGATTATAGCCAGACACCATAGGTCAATTTGACGCTAGGTGGTGGCTACTATGTTGGGTATGAAATAGTTTCCATTTCACCTTGAAAGTCACATAGAAAGCATTAATAAAACAAAAACTGCGCTGTAGGTGAAATTGCCAAATATCTAAATAAATGAATCAAAAATCAAACAAGCTGCTGCTACACGTGGGATACACACAATAACGCTAAATAACCCCTAAAATAAAAATCACACACCAATAAAGTAATGTGCAAAAAATATGAAATTCAGTAAACAAATAAATAATTGTCCATTTCAAAAAAGTGTGCTGAGATTGAATAGACAAAAATGTGCATGTAGTTCACTTCTTAGAGTCCATCCTCCACCGCACCACGAGTGAAAAAAAAATCACACAGAATGCTCGCTTACCAGACAGCAAGCTCAGATTAGCTTGCGACCTATACCCAGCCAGGGCCTTTGCAAATGGAGGACGAAATCCAGACACAGCCCTTCAGGATGGTCAGCATGTATAACAGAGACCGCCAAACTCCCCAATCAAAGATCGTATATATGGTCAGAGGATGATGGCATTCTTGAAGATGAGGTTCTGAACATGTCTGGTCTTCACCAAAGCTCCTGTTGGTGGAGATAAAGTTCTGTGGCTGACACTCTCAAGCTGCGGCCCTCGCTGTCGTCACAATCTTACTTAGTCAAACTCCCTCCTGGAGCTTACTTGGAAAGCTGTGTGCTGCTTGGTCGCGGGCCACATCTGCCTCCTGCAGACATACACGCTCAGGCATGCTGACCATCCTAAAGGGCTGTGTCTGGATTTCGTCCTCCATTTGCAAAGGCCCTGGCCGGGTATAGGTCGCAAGCTAATCTGAGCTTGCTGTCTGGTAAGCGAGCATTCTGTGTGATTTTTCACTCGTGGTGCGGTGGAGGATGGACTCTAAGAAGTGAACTACATGCACATTTTTGTCTATTCAATCTCAGCACACTTTTTTGAAATGGACAATTATTTATTTGTTTACTGAATTTCATATTTTTTGCACATTACTTTATTGGTGTGTGATTTTTATTTTAGGGCTTAATTAGCGCTACTACTTCTTGCTACATAGAAAGCATTGTACATCAGAAAAAAATAGTGTGAAAGGATTGCATGGCAAATATTTCAGTTCTGCTGTATAAATATTTTTCTCCTGACTGCTTCTGTTTGCTGTATGAATCCTTCCTCTTTCCACCCCACTTCATGATGTATATCATTAATGGATATAGTACACTGTATATGCGACTTTCTATGCTCTTAACAATGTAAGCTTTTAAAACCTTTTGTTTAGTTATTGTTTAAAGGTAATATACAAGGTAAATAAGGCAGAAAAAAAACTCCCAGTACCGGTTTGTTGCTACCCTTATAGTGTGCCAAAGACTCATACAGATGACAATATGGACGGGCTCTCTTTCCTTTGCCCACATAAAACACTGCTTGGACAAAAGTGCGGAAACACTCAGGCATGGATAAGGTATGACAGCGAGATGGAAGGTTTCTGGTCACCCTAAATAGAAAGGAAAAACAATGGAATAATTCCAATATCGGTAAAATGTTCAAAACAAATAAGACACCACACTCCAGGAAAATCAGTCATAGTACCTGAAAGTGAGATATGGCTTCAGTCCGGCTCCTCCCAGGCCACACCTCCTCGTGTGTGTGTGTGTGTGTGTGTGTATACTACACCTGATTTTCTTGGCGTGTGGGGTCTTATTTGTTTTGTGCACAAGAAATCTCTTACTAAAGCCCAATATAAAAGTAGCCAATGTTGTACAATTCAAAATTCGCAAAGGTGAAACAATTCATTCACTCCTTTTTAAAGTATGAAAAATTGACTAGTATGCTTGCATACGCCTATGACAGACTCCTCAAAAAGTGAAGTCTATGGATTCAGTGCTTTCACCGATCACTTCCTGCTGAAGACTTGACATTCAAAAGTTGCCTGCTGGGCATCACGCTCTCCCAATCTCTCTCATCTACCCACCTTTTCTTTTTACTTGTTGTACTATTTTCTTTTTTTAAAGCGAATTTCTGGATATTAACTAGGGAAACATATACTAACTAACTAATCACACCTACCTTAGTGACCTTATATAGGATAGATGACATATCATGCCTATACTGCACACCTCCCTTTCCTCTTCTTTCTGAGGCGATAGGCAGAATGATCCCCCTATTAGTAAATCATTGTTGCCGACCTTTCAGATTCAGCTGTATAATTATTTTGGTTAAAACCTAATAAAAAAAATGTATATAAATCATTGAAAATTAAAAAAAAAAGGATAATTTCCAGCAAGCTTAACCAAAAAGATGAAAAAAGGCAAAAACCAATACAACGCATGGCCAAGTTTTTCTCTAACAGGGAGACAAATTCTGTCCGGTCACTAAAGGCAATCAGTTATTTCCTGGGTCAACGTTCCCCAGTGATCTCTACAGTGGCTGTAAACCCACTCATATACCCTGTGAAGTGCATAGCCTCAGATGATACACAAAGATGAAACAAATCCTCCTACATAAGTTTTACTTGTTTATCTGCAGTCTTCTCTTGTCTACAACCCTTTAAAAGAGCACAATTGTGATAAAGTCCTTTTGGATCTGTCAGTAGCACCGAGGAAGGGGCAGAGAGCTGCAGTTAGAGTTCCTGTAAACTGTGTGAGAGCTGATTGGAGGAAAGGGACACAACCCTCTCCCAATCCTGTCTCTATAGAAAAGTAACTGAAGCAAGCCATACCTATAAAAGAAGGTAGTCAATCACCTGCTTTCTATGGGGGCTTCTGTGCGGGCTTGCTCCCAAGCCGCCCTGTCTGCATCTATTGATACAGACAGGGTGGCTTGGCCCTGCCCCACCCTCTTGTCATATAATTTGATTTACAGCATTGGAAGCTAATGTCACCGTAACATACTTATAAGAAATAGGGGTGAAGTTGTCACTGAGACAGCAAGCATGGACACCAATAAAAACAAACATTGTCAGATATTCCAACCCTTCCCCCCTCTACTAATAAAGTGTTTTGTCTGAAGGCCTGTTGGAAACATTTGTCACATCCTGTCATAACAGATAGCGAGGAGAAATCTTATGAAAAGGTACAAAGATAGCAATAAATAAAAAAAAAAGAGGCAGTTTCTTTTCGGATTAGAAATTATAATGAGTGGTTCCGTCGAAATTCAGAAAAACTGCCAAATACTGTATGTGCATTCTTTAAAACCAATGGAGATTTTGTTGGCTTTTACTTCCGGCTACAGCCTTAGACTTTATTGCCTCATTTAAAGTCCCACATTCCTTTCTTATTTACCTGAATCAGGAATGGAGGTACATTTAATTTATTGTGCCTCATTTAAAGTCCCAAACTCCCCCCTTTACACATACATATATACATACACACATACATACACACACACACACACACACACACACACACACACACACACACAGTGGGGATGGAATGTATTCAGACCCCCCTAAATTTTTCACTCTGTCATATTGCAGCCATTTGCTAAAATCATTTAAGTTCATTTTTTGACCTCATTAATGTACACACAGCACCCCATATTGCCTGAAAAACACAGAATTGTTGACATTTTTGCTGATTTATTAAAAAAGAAAAACTGAAATATCACATGGTCCTAAGTATTCAGACCCTTTGCTGTGACACTCATATTTAACTCAGGTGCTGTCCATTTCTTCTGATCATCCTTGAGTTGGTTCTACACCTTCATTTGAGTCCAGCTGTGTTTGATTATACTGATTGGACTTGATTAGGAAAGCCACACACCTGTCTATATAAGACCTTACAGCTCACAGTGCATGTCAGAGCAAATGAGAATCATGAGGTCAAAGGAACTGCCTGCTGAAGAGCTCAGAGACAGAATTGTGGCAAAGCACAGATCTGGTCAAGGTTACAAAAAATTTCTGCTGCACTTAAGGTTCCTAAGAGCACAGTGGCCTCCATAATACTTAAATGGAAGACGTTTGGGATGACCAGAACCCTTCCTAGAGCTGGCCGTACGGCCAAACTGAGCTATCGGGGGAGAAGAGCCTTGGTGAGAGAGGTAAAGAAGAACCCAAAGATCACTGTGGCTGAGCTCCAGAGATGCAGTTGGGAGATGGGAGAAAGTTGTAGAAAGTCAACCATCACTGCAGCCCTCCACCAGGCGGGGCTTTATGGCAGAGTGGCCCGACGGAAGCCTCTCCTCAGTGCAAGACACATGAAAGCCCGTATGGAGTTTGCTAAAAAAAAAAAACACCTGAAGGACTCCAAGATGGTGAGAAATAAGATTCTTTGGTCTGATGAGACCAAGATAGAACTTTTTGGCCTTAATTCCTAACTAAGGGAAACAGGCAGTGGAGCCTTGTGGCCTGTTTCCTCCTGCACATGCGCGAATCACGCGGCTCTTTGTGAATGGCCCCGTTGTTTCCTTGGACACACACATGTCCCAGAAGACAACGGGGCAGCTCGCCGAGGAGGAGGAAACAGAAGAAACAGCGCCGCGGAATAGGAAGAGGCAGATTAGGAAGACTGCCTAGCAACAGGGGTTTCTGGTGAGTAAAATTTTTATTTTTTCAAATGTTTTTTTTTTTAAAAGTGGAACAATAAAAATGAAATATTCCTTCAAATATCGTGCCTGGGGGTGTCTATAGTATGTCTTCAAAGTGGCGCATTTTTCCCGTGTTTAGAACAATACCACAAGAAAATGACATTTCTAAAGGAAAAATTGTCATTTAAAACTGATCGCGGCTGTAAAGAATTGTCAGGTCTCGACAATATAGATAAAACTCATTGAAAAAAACAGCATGGGGTCCCCCCTCCCAGTCCATTACAGGCCCTTTGGGTCTGGTATGAATATTAAGGGGAACCCCAAACCAAAAATAAAAAAAAAATAAAAAATTGCGTGGGGTTCCCCCTAAAAGCCATACCAGGCCCTTCAGGTCTGATATGGAAATTAAGGGAAAACCTGCGCCAAAATAAAAAAAAAAAAAAAAAAAAAAAAAAAGGCGTAGGGGTCCCCCTCAAAATCCATACCAGACCCTTATCCGAGCACGCAACCTGGCAGGCCGCAGGAAAAGAGGGGAGGACGAGAGAGCGACCCCCCCTCCTGAACCCCCCTCCTGAACCGTACCAGGCCACATGCCCTCAACAGGGAGGATAATTTGGGGTCTGACCCCAAGGTACCTTGTCCCCATCAACAAGGGCCTCATCCCCACCACCCTTGCCCAGTGGTTGTGGGGGTATGCGGGCGGGGAGCTTATCGGAATCTGGAAGCCCCCTTTAACAAGGGCACCCCCACATCCCGGCCTCCCCCCTGTGTGAATTGGTAATGGGGTACATCATACCCCTACCATTTCACAAAAAAAAGTGTCATAGATGGTAAAAAAGACAAGAGACAGCTTGGGACAAGTCCTTATTAAAAAATAAAAAAATAAAAATGTCCCACGATGTAAGTTCACGCCGCCCAATGGACCGAAAAAAAAAAAAAAAAAAAAAGGCTGCAACCGGTCCGCCTCCATGGGAGGCTCCCGTCGACTGACACTTCTTCTCTGTGACAGTTCTTATATAACTGAGGGAGGGGCCACCCGGTGACGTAAATGGGTGACCCCGCCCCCTCTGACGCCACGGGAGCCTCCCATGGAGGCGGATCGGTTGCGGCTTTTTTATTTATTTTTTTCGGTCTGTCTGGCGGCATGAACTTACATTGAGGGACATTTTTATTCTTTTATTTTTTAATAAAGGACTTGTCCCAAGCCGTCTCTTGTCTTTACCACTTTTGACACTTTTTTTGTGAAATGGTAGGGGTACGATATACCCCATTACCAATTCACACGGGGGGGCTGGGAGATTCCAATAAGCCCCCCACCCGCATACCCCCACAACCACCGGGCAAGGGTTGTGGGGATGAGGCCCTTGTCCCCATCAGACCCCAAAGCACCCTCCCCATGTTGAGGGCATGTGGCCTGCTACGGTTCGGGGGGGGCTCTCTCGTTCCCCCTCTTTTCCTACGGCCTGCCAGGTTGCATGCTTGGATAAGGGTCTGGTATGGATTTTGGGGGGGACCCCTATGCCATTTTTTTTTAAATTTGGTGCAGGGTTACCCTTAATTTCCATATCAGACCTGAAGGGCCTGGTATGGATTTTAGGGGGACCCCCACACATTTTTTTTTCATTTTTTTATAATTTAATTTTTTTTTTAATTTTTGGTTTGGGGTTCCCATTAATATTCATACCAGACCCAAAGGGCCTGGTAATGGACTGGGAGGGGGGACCCCATGCTGTTTTTTTTTAATGAGTTTTATCTATATTGTCGAGACCCGACAATTCATTACAGCCGCGATCAGTTTTAGATGACAATTTTTCCTTTAGAAATGTCATTTTTCTGTGGTATTGTTCTAAACACACCCCCCCAGGCACGATTGTTAAAGGGGTTGTAAAGGTTCATGTTTTTTTCAATTTAATACATCCTATGCATTAAGGTGAAAAAAAAAAAAAAAAAAATCTTATGATCACTGGCCCCCCAGTTTTACTTACCTGAGCCCTGGAAAGTCCTGCATCGCGAACATGCTCTTCCTTTGCTCGATCTTCTCGGCTCTTCATTGGATAGAATGATAGCAGCAGAGCCATTGGCTCGCGCTGCTGTCAATCAACTCCAATGACACAAGAGCTGGGGGGCGGGGCCGAGTCCTGTAGTCGTCAGCTATGGACGCCGACTACAGGACTCGGGAGCGCGCCTGCAAGGTAACCCCCTTGGGAGAGCACTTCCCAGAGGGGGTTATCAGAAGCAGCGAGGAGCCGAGACAGCCACTGAGGGACCCCAGGAGACAAGGATCGGGGCCACTCTGTGCAAAGTGTGCTGCGCAGTAGAGGTAAGTATGACAAGGTTTGTTATTTTTTTTTAAATATAATATTATATATATATATATATATATATTTTCAAACCTTTAGTGTCACTGCTCCCGAAAAAACGCGACCGTTTAAAAAAAAAAAAAAAAAATTGCATTGATACAGGTCCCCTGGGGCAGGACCCAAGTCCCCAAACACTTTTTATGACAATAACTTGCATGAGCCTTTTAAATTAGCACTTTTGATTATTCATGTGTTCTGCCGAATTTTTTGCCTGTTCCTGTGTTCTGCTGCGAATCCGAACTGGAGTGTGTTTGGCTCATCAATAGGTATTTTTCTGTACTTACAATTTTTAAAAGGTATACATCTGGGAGAAAGTGCATGTATTGTAGAGATGTACTGCATGTTTTGCCCAGACATACAGAACACCTTAAAGGGCTCCCCACACATATCAACAGACATACAGTGAGGGGAAAAAGGTACTTAATCCCCTGCTGATTTTGTACATTTGCCCACTGACATAGAAATGATCAGTCTATAATATTAATGGTAGGTTTATTTTAACAGTGAGACAGAACAACAAAAGAATCCAGAAAAACGCATTTCAAAAAAGTTATAAATTGATTACATTTTAATGAGTGAAATAAGTATTTGTTCCCCTTCGCAAAACTTGACTTAGTACTTGGTGGCAACACCCTTGTTGGCAATCACAGAGGTCAGATGTTGACCACCAGGTTTGCATACACCTCAGGAGGGATTTTGTCTCACTTCCCTTTGCAGATCCTCTCCAAGTCATTAAGGTTTTGAGGCTGACGTTTGGTAACTCGAACCTTCAGCTCCCTTCCACATATCTTCTATGGGATTAAGGTCTGGAGACTGGCTAGGCCACTCAAGGACCTTAATGTGTTTCTTCTTGAGCCACTCCTTTGTTGCCTTGGCTGTGTGTTTTGGGTCATCGTCATGCTGGAATAAACCATCCACGACCCATTTTCAAGGGAAGGAGATTCTCACCCAAGATTTGATGGAACGTGGCCGTGTCCATCGTCCCTTTGATGCGGTGAAGTTGTCCTGTCCCCTTTGCAGAAAAACACCCGCAAAGCATAATGTTTCCACCTCCATGTTTGACAGTGGGGATGGTGTTCTTGGGGTCATAGCCAGCATTCCTCCTCCAAACCCGGCGAGTTGAGTTGATGCCAAAGAGCTCTATTTTGGTCTCATCTGACCACAACACTTTCACACAGGTCTCCTCTGAATCATTTAGATGTTCATTTGCAAACTTCAGAGGGGCCTGTACATGTGCTTTCTTGAGTAGGGGGACCTTGTGGGTGTTGCAGGATTTCAGTCCTTCACAGCGTAGTGTGTTACCAATTGTTTTCTTGGTGACTGTGGTCCCAGCTGCCTTGAGATCACTGACAAGATTCTCCCGTGTAGTTCTGGGCTGATTCCTCACCATTCTCATGATCATGGAAACTCCACGAGGTGAGATCTTGCATGGAGCCCCAGAACGAGGGAGAATGACAGTTATTTTGTGTTTCTTCTATTTGCAAATAATTGCACCAACTGTTGTCACCCTCTCACCAAGCTGCTTGGCGATGGTCTTGTTGCATATTCCAGCCTTGTGTACAGTAGGTCTACAATCTTTTCCCTGACATCCTTTGACAGCTCTTTGGTCTTGGCCATGGTGGAGAGTTTGGAATCTGATTGATTGCTTCTGTGGACAGGTGTCTTAAAAGGAGTGCTTCTAATCTCAGCTTGTTACCTGTATAGTAGACACCTGCGAGCCAGAAATCTTGCTGAATGATAGGGGATCAAATACTTATTTTACTCATTAAAATGCAAATCAATTTATAACTTTTTAGAAATTAGTTTTTTCTGTATAATTTTGGTTATTCTGTTTCTCACTGTTAAAATAAACCGACCATTAAAATTATAGACTGATCATTTCTTTGTCAGTGGGCAAACATACAAAATCAGCAGGAGATCAAATACTTTTTTCCCTCAATGTATCTTTAACAGAGGCATCATTCCAACCAATGCTACTGCCAAAAATAAATGCTTGCATCCTTCATTTACTTTAGAGGTAAATTAGGCAGTTAATGGAGCTGAACATGTCACAGGACAGCACATATGGGAAAAAAAAAAAAAAAAAAAAAAAAAAAAAAAAAAACTTGGTTCTTCAAAATCTGTGTTGTGCTGCCCCCTGAATGTAATTGCATAAAAACCCTTTCTTTAGTCGCAAATGTGCATAATATTAAATCTAAATGCAACTTGAAACAGTAAACAAAAAAAAAATCTTTACCTGGGATCCAGCAGCAAGTAGTTAAAGCTAGATTTAAGAACACCTTCTCTCCACTTTCTTGTCTTGTCTGGTTGGTCAAACTCTCGAGAAAGTACTGCCTCATCATTGTTACAGTTTGGGATATCATATGTGCGCAGGGCTAAAGAGAGTTCTGGACTATAGTCAAAGGACAGACCTAATATAGAATAACATTAAAGTGGTTGTAAATCTCTGAAATGAAGAGCAAAAACAGCAAAACATATTTTTCTATAGCGGGCATCACTAAATGGTGGCCCGTGTCCAGCCCGAGCGCACCATTTAGCTGCCACTTCGCCGCCGCGGTCATTAGCAGAGCGGACAGCGGGAGATGGGACAATTCTGAACTTTTCACGTTAACCAGGCGGTGATTGGTTGCTAGGAGGTTATGCTAGTAATCGCTTGCGAATATGAAAAGTTACGAGGCAGCTCCCGCGCCCCATCCAGTGCTGCTGTGCCTCTGCCTTCAGTTCAAGATTGTCCCATCTCCTGCTCTCCGCTCTGTGAAAGGTAGGAGTGTGAAGGGGGGGAAAGGACATGGCTGTGAATTTGTGAAGGATGGGGAGTGGGTGGGTGATGTAAAGACAGTGCTGTGGGAGGGGGATATGAAAGGGGCAGTACTCTGAGGGGTGTGTGAAAGGGGCAGTGCTTTGGGGGTGATATGTAAAGGGGGACAGTGCTGTGGGGGTGTGTGAAGGGGGACAGTGTTGTGTGTGGGGGGTGGTGATGTAAAGGGGGCAGTGCTGTGGGGGGACGTGAAGGGGGACAGTGCTTTGGGGGTGATATGTAAAGGGGGACAGTGCTTTGGGGGTGATATGTAAAGGGGGACAGTGCTGTGGGGTGATATGTAAAGGGGGACAGTGCTGTGGGGTGATATGTAAAGGGGGACAGTGCTGTGGGGGGGGAATGTGAAGGGGGCAGTGTTGTGTGTGGGGGTGTTGATGTAAAGGGGGACAGTGCTCTGGGGGGTGGGATGTGAAGGGGGACAGTGCTGTGTGTAGGGGGGTAGTGATGTAAAGGGGGACAGTGCTGTGCGAGGGGAAGTAAAAGGGGCAGTGCTGTGGGGATGATATGTGAAAGGCCTGAAGAAGGAGCGCATGCTCCGTAGACACATCGCTTATTGGTTCACCATATCCCAGAAGTTACGTCATCCCCCAGCTCCCTGTGCGTTCCAGATCTGGTAAGTGTCGGCTACCACCGGCGCGGCCTGCTCTGAGCCACTAGCTAGAAGCTTCCCGGATGCACTCTCGCCACGGATACCCGGCAATTTGTGCCCAGTGCCTGTTTCTGGTTTACTCTTGTGAGTCCCAACCGCGACACTACCTGCCTGGAGTTTGCATGTTCTCCCTGTGCCTGCGTGGGTTTCCTCCGGGTACTCCGGTTTCCTCCCACACTCCAAAGACATGCTGGTAGGCTAATTGGATCCTGTCTAAATTGTCCCTAGTTATGTATGAATGTGAGTTAGGGACCTTAGATTGTAAGCTCCTTGAGGGTAGGGACTGATGTGAATGTACAATGTATATGTAAAGCGCTGCGTAAATTGACGGCGCTATATAAGTACCTGAAATAAATAAATAAATAAATACCTATACCCGTTCATGAATTAAATTTACTTTTATACTGCACTTAGAGTGGCGCTTGTGTTTTATCCTCAGCTGTTCCAGAAGTTGCTTTTTACCTTCCAATGGGCTGCCTTCCAGGTGCTAACACACGGACTATATGGACTTGTATTAGTCATTTTTTTAAATTTCCCTTGATCATCCCCATCCCCCGTGATGTCAAACAGGCTGGCGTGCCAACACTGAGCTTGTCGCAAGCGCCAACTTATTTCTATATGTGACACAAAATGAGGTGCTGCACAGAAAACGTGCAAGGGTACCATTGACTCTTAAACGCACTGAAATACAAGGTGCAGTTTCCCGTATATGGAAATAGCATGGTACAAATGCATCATTCAGTTTCCATGCAGCTGTATTTTTGAAAAGGTTAAATAAAATAATATATCAGCGCTTAGGCCAAAAGGGAAATATAGTGTGCAGCCTACCCTGCTAGGTCCCCAATAGGGGACTAGAGTGATAATAGTGCAAGTATGAGGGTAAATGGCGCTCCCTATATAATGAAAGGCGACAGACCCTGTTCACTTGTTAGGTGCTATGTGCCTCTATAGTGACTAATAAATGTGCATATACCAATAGTGCAATCCTAATAAATTATCAATGTGCATGTGCTAGTGTTGCAAACCTCACTAGATTAAAAGTAAACTCGATATAAATAAATGTTTAAAAGTGATTAAAAAAGCGTGATACTGCAATAACAAAAATACGAATATATGAAAAAAAATCAAATGAAAATGAGGCGGAGTCAAGCATCCGGGTGTGATAGCGGACAGGGAGCCTGTGGAACTCAGCTGGAGTGCATGCTGCAAGCGAGACATACCACGGGCCTGAAGCTGTCCCTTTTCCCGTAGTTGTAGGACTTTGTGAGGAGTTTCCATAGTATGGAACATTTTTTTGTTTTTCTTTTTTTACTGTTTTAACTTTGAAATAAAAAAATTTCCTTATTTAAATACTACACTATGGGAGCCCATATCTCATTTCTTGCATGAAAACTTTACCTATACTGGATATTGGAGAGAGCATTAGGAGAGGAGTACAGCTGGTTGATCTGGGCTTGGAGAAGGATCTTTTGCACACACAATTCGATCCAGCTGCGGGATATCCTTTGAAGGTCCATAGGAGCTGGATACCAGTTGGAAAAGTGCTGCATGATCGGTGCATCAAGCCCATATGCTATGCGTGATACCCCTGTAGGGGTTACTGGAGCTGGTGAGTGGGGACCCAAGAGGGGGAGCACTTAAAAGTCACCTTGATTTTGTTCCTGTGTTTCGTCACCAAGCACTTAATTATCACATAAGACTTTGGTTGGATTGATTTTTTTAATGTATTTTTTGGACCTGGCATGCTAATTTTTTTGGGGTCGTCTCATAATTTCAACTATTTTTAATTTCAACTATTTTTTAATATTTTACATTTGTCTTACATTTTTGGGACTATTACACACACACACACACAAACAGGGTCTGTCGCCTTTCATTATATAGGGAACGCCATTTACCCTCATACTTGCACTATTTTTGAAAAGGTGCCAAGACCTTTTCACAGCAGAAAATGCAGGCACAGCAGCCCATTTAAATGAATGGGCTGTTGTGCCTGCACACCTGGGCTGTGATGTAAAGAATCATCGCACAAAAATGCGATTCAGACCTCTCCTGGAAGAAAATTTTACTAATCGGACATCCATGAATTTTATTTCAATACCCCTGTTCTATAGGGTGTACTTGTCTCAATCTATAGCGCTAGTGGGGGGGGGGGAATGTGCACAGAGTGTTATACACTGGACAAGATTAAGAAATTATACAGGATTTACAGCACTCACAATAATGTAAACATCACAACAAATAAAAAAATCTGTGAAAATAACGTCCATATAAGTTGTGCAAATGTGCTTCAATCAATAAAGTGCAGTGGTGCTTCAAACTTCAAGGTGAATCACACACCCCTCCTGTGTCCCCACTCACCAAAAGGAATGGACCCCTAGCTTTTCAGTGTAGGGGTCATTCAGTCTTGAACGTTGGCCAGGACTGGCAATTCATAGAAGGGACCAATGAAGAACTTCTCCAATCGTGATGGTCATAGGTAGATATTGGCACCAAAAAATAAAAGAAAAAGAAGGACTAATAGTGAAGTACAGTTTGGCAGGATTTTATTGTGCAAATGTGGTGAGATACTTTAATGTCCTTAATGACGCCTTGTAGGGAGGGCGAAACGCGTTGACGTAATTTCCGGTGTTTGAGTTCAAACAACGTCACTTCCGGTTTCGGTGGAACACACGCTGGATGCAGTGTTTCCTTGATTTTATCACTGCAATACCTCTTGCGATACAAATTTTTCTAGTCTAAGTACCTTACCATGTTTGCGCAATAAAATCCTGCAAACTGTACTTCACCATTAGTCCTTTTATTTTTTTTAGTGCCAATATCTACCTATGACCATCACGATTGGGGGGAGATCTTCATTGGACTCTATGAATTGCCAGTCCTGGCCAACATTCTAGCCTGAACCCCCTGGACTGAAAAGCTAGGGGTCCATTCCTTTTGGTGAGTGGGGACACAGGAGGAGTTTGAAGCATCACTGCACTTTATTTATTTGAAGCACATTTGCACAATATATATTTACGTTTTTTTTCACAGATTTTTTGATTTGTTGTGATGTTTACATTATTGTGAGCGCTGTAATCATATATCATTTTTTTAATCTATAGCACTAGACTGCTTCCCGTCTGCTCTCTCCTTCCTTTGCTAGCTACATGAGTCACTTCTGACAGTTTTCCCAGACACTGGGCAATCCTGAGAGATGGCCGTGCTCCCCCCTAGCACACAGCAGGTGAATAACCCTGTCAGATGTGCATGTTTCCCAGTGGGACTGTGTAAATAGGGGTGTGTCCTTCCCCTTCAACTAGGTCTCAAATTGCACTCAAATATGTGCTGTGCATTGTGTTACATTGGATTCCCGAATCCTGCCTTTTGAAAGCTGAAAAATACCCTTTGATCTGTGTACTTTTGAAGGTTGGCTCCCCTGCGCGAATCGCCATAGCTGTACGGCGGCTGTTTTAAGGGCTATAGGGGGCACTCGACGCTGGAGCTGATGCGTGAGGCCGGCGGCCACAATGTCCACCCGCAATGCCCCCCCCCCGGTAGCCAGAACATTTTTACATTGACAGATCCCCGTTCTGACAGTGGCAGAGAGAGAGATCTGCTGTTCCTAGTGATCAGAAACAGCAATCTCTCTCTACACCCTGTGAGTACACTGCCCCCCCCCCCCCCCCACAGTTAGAAAGTCCTCCCTAGGGAACACTTAACCCCTTAAGTGCACCTAGTGTTAACCCCTTCCCTGCCAGTGTCATTTATACAGTAATCAGTGGCTATTTTTAGCTCTAATCGCTGTATGAATGTCAGTGGTCCCAAAAAAGTGTCCGATCTGTCCGCCGCAATGGCACAGTCATGCTAAAAAAAATATAATAAAAATGCCATAAATATATCCCCTTTTTTGTAGATGCTGTAACTTTTGCACAAACCAATCAATATGCACTTAATGCGATTTTTTTTTTTTTACCAAAAATATGTAGAATACAAATTGGCCTAAACTAGCACAAAAAATAAAAACCGCAGAGGTGATCAAATACCACCAAAAGAAAGCTCTATTTGGGGGGCGGGGGGGGTTGAAGTGAATTTTGTTTGGGTACAGCATCGCATGACCACGCAATTGTCAGTTAAAGCGACGCAGTGCTGTATCACAAAAAAATGTCCTGGTAATTAAGGGGGAATTGTTCCCCAATGTGTCTTTTTGTTCTCATGGAATAGAAAAAAAAAATATATATATCTCTACCACAGTGACCATGTGATTGGGAGCTCATTCCACTGGCTCCTGATCATTATTCAGTGACAGCTTGGTCTCCATTATGGGGATGTGTGAAGGAGTTTAATTAAGCAGCACGGCTTAAGGAGCAGTCCATGCTGTCACATATATGCATACCGCCCAACTTAAGGAGGTTAAAGTACAGTATGTCTAGAGCATTTATTTAGGTTGTGGGCAGAGTGTGGAAGTGCTAGGTTTTTCATAGTTGTCTGACCTCACTGAGGAGATTCATGCTCTCCATTTGTCTTGTTGACTTGGCGCAGAAAGTACTTGGCATTCTCAAATATTATAGGTGTCCTCAGGACACCTATACAGGCAAATCTCACTTACCATACAGGGCCCTGAAGCAGATCAAGGGATGTTTACAAGAACTATCTCTCCATGAAGCTTGGCGTACCCTCCACCCAAAAGACAAAGACTTTACCTTTTTCTCTATCCCCCACAACAAATATTCTCGCATTGACTACCTGTTTCTTTCACAACAAGACCTCCCGATCCTGACAGCAGCAACAATAGACCCCATGACATTCTCGGACCACCATCCTATTTCCATGACACTTACTTTCCCAGATACCCCACACAGATCGTACATATGGAAACTAGATCCTACACTTTTAACGGACGAACTTAAGGTAGAAGAGATCTGCTCCTGCTTAAAGGATTATTTCGTTGAAAACGACACCCCAGATACATCCACCCTAACACAATGGGAGGCTCACAAATGTGTCATACGGGGGAAACTGATATCCCTAACTGCATCTATTAAGAAAGCAAAGAAAGCTACTCTATCCAACCTATTCAGGAAACTGAAGAAACTTGAAGCCCTACATAAACAGACCCTAGCGCAACAAACTCACTCCGAGCTTACTGAGATCCGCACACTTATCAAAGATGAGCTACAGCTCAATCTTCAGAAAAAATTCATTCTATCTCACAAACTCTTCTACGAGTTTGGAAACAAGAGAAGCCACTTACTCGCAAGAGCACTACGCAAAAAAAAGCCAATAAGACGATCTACCAGCTACATTCTACTAATGGAAAGCCCCTTACACACAACGATGACATAGCAAAGGAATTTGCAAAATACTATTCCTCTCTCTACGACTTACGCACCTCTGAGCCCCCCTCAACGCTAGCATCCCTGAGAACCCAAAACATTAACTCGTTCCCAGAACAATATGCCCCAGGGAAAATACCCCTAGATGTAGCAGCAACTCTTGAAGCACCAATCTCCTCCACAGAATGGGAACAGGCAATCAAACAGCTTAAATCCGGAAAGAGCCCAGGCCCAGATGGTCTCCCAGCAGTATATTATAAGACATTCTCAGACACTCTCCAAACCCCATTCCTCAAAACCTTTAATTCTCTTTCCCCCACAAATCCCCTCACAGGGGGAATACTGGAAGCTCACATAGTGGTCATTCCCAAGGAAGGTAAAGACCCCTCTCACACAGGTAGCTACAGACCAATCTCATTGTTAAATGTAGACATAAAAAATATTTTCCAAAATACTAGCCAACAGACTACTAACCCTCCTACCCTCCATCATCTCCCACGATCAAGCAGGTTTTATCCCTGGTCGTGAAGCCAGGGACAACACTAGCAAAGCAATCAATCTACACTAGCTGATAACCCAAACTAAGCAAAATGGTTTCTTCCTGTCACTAGACGCGGAGAAGGCGTTTTACAGAGTATCCTGGGATTACATGACGGCAGTTTTACGAGCAATAGGACCTGGACCTCATATGATTGGGCTCATTCTGTCGTTATATGGCAGTCCCTCTGCTAAAGTGAGGGTCAACGGTACTCTGTCAGACGCCTTCCCGCAACGGAAGGAGACAGGGTGGCCCTCTGTCACCTGTTCTTTTTGTACTTACCCTGGAACCCTTCCTCCGCAAACTCAAACTTAACCCAGACATAAAGGGAATTAAATCAACAGAGAAGGAATACAAATATGCTGCATACGCAGATGACATACTATTGTTCCTCACACAACCGTTAACTACTTTACCAATATTATTATCTGAATTTAATCATTTCCAGACCCTTTCTAATTTGAAGATTAACTTCACTAAATCTTTTGCTCTTAACATATCTTTACCCCAAAGTCAAGTGAACCATTGTAAAGATAATTTCCCTGTCCAATGGAAACAAGTCTCGATAACATACCTAGGCATTCAGATTCCATCCAAACTCTCAGACTTATATACCAAAAATGTCCTCCCCCTCTTAAATAGACTAACTTCAGACCTCAAAACATGGAACAAACTGACATTTTCTTGGTTCGGCAGAGCGGCTATACTGAAGATGAATGCTCTTCCAAGAATCCTATACCTCTTACAGACGATCCTGATACAGATCCCCCCCTCTTTCTTTAAAACATACAAGCAGATATGCTCCAATTTCCTATGGGGAAAACACAGACATAGAATCAGTCACGACCTGCTCACTCGTCCGAAAAATCTAGGAGGCATAGGCCTTCCGAACATCTTTCACTACCATACCGCCACCCACCTAGCCAGGATAGTGGATTGGAATGTCCACACCCAACAGAAAGATTGGGTCTCTTTAGAAGCTTCCTTCACGAAATTATCCCTGAATTCACTCCCTTGGATTTCCCCAAACCAAATCCCACCAGACATTCAAGCACATCCGACGATAGGCCCCACCTTACGCTGTTTTCACCAGACGTGCAAAAACACCTCCATCTCCACCACCCCCAGTCCACTGACTGATAAAGTTGAATCCTGACTTCCCGCCAGGCATGCATCACCAATTTCTCTCTGACAACTTACCACAGGGACAAATCAGAGCACACCAATTCTACCAACAGGGCAAACCACTCTCCGCAGCACAAATTGCAGCCTGTTTCGAAAAGACACCTATCCCTCCATGGACATACATAATGATAGCCCATTACCTCAAAATCTTAGACAAAAAGGATCAATGTTCCAGACAGCTTACACCATACGAAATATGATGTACCAAATCAACACCACAAGCACATCTTATCTCCCTCATACACAACTTCCTCTTTGCTGACCTTAAAGCAAATGACAGCCAGCCCTGCAGGAAGTGGGAAGCTGACTTATCCATCCAACTCTCGGAAGAGAGCTGGGAACAAATATTCTTAAACATACACAAGGGCTCAACTAATGTCTCTACTCAGGAGAATGGGTTCAAAATTCAGGCGAGATGGTACCATACCCCAGTACTGTTACACAAATTTAAAGCCGACATATCCGAAACATGCTGGAGGTGCCATCAAGAAAGGGGTACCCTTCTTCACATTTGGTGGACTTGCACCTCCCTACAAGCCTTTTGGTCAGAGGTCCGCCGCATAATTGTGCAAATTACCACCTATAATCCAGAATTCACCCCAGCCCAATTTCTTCTACACCTTTCCTCCCTACCACACAATACTTATCATAAATCACTAATGATGCACATGATTAACGCAGTAACACAATGCATCCCCGTACATTGGAACTCAAAAAAGATACCCACTCTCAAAGAATGGTTCGTCAGAATACACAGAGTAGCAGAAATGGAAAAACGAATACATATCGCGAGAGACACGCCGACAAAATTCAGTCGTAAGTGGGCCTGTTGGACACATTACCAGGCTTTACCTGAATACAAGGATATATTAAATTCTCACACATAAAGGACATGTATACCGGAGGCCATAACCTGCTTATAACCTAAATATCCTTACCATTAAGTTTCTCTCCATTGAGGACCTACCCCTCTGAAACTTACTCAAGCTCCTTTATACTACCAAGGCCAAATACCATCCACAAAGGTAAGTCAGAGACCTCCCTTCCTACCCCCCTGGTTTTTCCTCCCTCCCCCTCCTTTCCTTCACCTTTCCCTCTGCCCAGCTTCCCACACCCCCTCCTCTCCTCCCCTTTTCCTACGCCCTCCATATAGACACCCACACAAGCACATAGTTCACCCACTTCACACAACAATTAAATACCCAACATATAGGACGCACTCCAGATATACACGAAACTACTCTGAACGCTTACTAATCAGACCCATATACAAGTGTAAGTGATAAATACAACACACCTCCAACAGAGTATTTACTCAAATCTCACTCCTCAAGTCCTGTACAGACAGGTTCTCTCGATGAAAGTAGAATATACTTCCAATGGAGTGTCAGTTAAAGGGCAATTAAGACCCAATTGAGGATATAAGTTGGGTTAATACCCCCTTTTCTAACTAGTCAAGTATGGAAGTGATTATCAATACTGGCTGGGACTTGTTATAGTAAAACTTTATAGTTTGACAATTTCATAATTTCTGTTCAATGTTCAATGTATTACGACTGCTGTAAAGACTTTAAAATCTTCAATAAAATACTTTGGAAAAAAAAAAAATAAAAAAAAAATAAACAGTCTCACCTACTGGGCCACTTGTTGCTTGTTCCTTTAAACGTTTGTCTAATAGCAAGATGCAAACCTTCCTCGTCTTGCTGTTAACTTCTCCAGGATCCTCTCCCAGTCGTCTCAGACGTCTGGCTATTTCATCATTGGACAATCTGTAGAGTTTCACTGCTACCCGACTGGGAGTAGTAGATGCTGGTGAGCCCTTGTTACTTTTTTGCTTGCAGCTGCTATGATTTCTCCAGTCATATATAATGGTATTATCTGAAGAGTCTGAGATTTTGCCAATAGACTGATCAGTGCATGGTATGTGTCTTTCAACAAGAGCATGCCCTTTTTCATTGTCCATATATAGATACTCTACTGGTTCAAAATGAGCTACATTCACTGGACGACCACCTGGTGATAACTGTGCTTGCTCTATAATAGAGTCAGGTATAGTAGCCAGCTTTATCCCCGTTTCATCAGCTATTGGTACACAAGAAAGTCTACTAAAGCTGTAACGTGGACCTTTAGAATTTCCAGCGGTCTCTTCAATTAATGTACTATGAAAGCATGACCCAGTCTGTAACACTGCAGACAAAGCTCCACCTAGCTTGTCAGAGCCCAGCTCTGTCAATTTATTGTAAGCTTCCCCACTGCTTTCAGTGCTTGCATCTTCTGTAAGCCACATACTTTCAGATATCATGCTTTCAATATAAGGATCAGTAGAGGTTTTCTTTATTTGCACAATAGACTTTACTTCAGTTTCTGAAGATGACAAGTCATCTGTGAGAAAATTGCTAATGCTGACAGTGGTTTCAGATTCAGAAGCATTACCCCCGGAATGTTTAGGCGTTTGAACTAAGCAGCCATTATTCTGTGCTACACAAGTCTCTAAAGTGGGTTCACTCTGACACGAGTCGGTGTGGCTGACGATCTTTTTAACTTCAAATGATGGCACCGGGGACCCGGTCATTTTGTCTGGGCTCCTTAGTCTCCTGCTTCTTTGAGGCATTTCCAAAGACTCATCAAAAAGAGAGGAATTTATGTGGCGAGATTTGGAAGACAGAAGTCTGCTTCTTGTACGGTCAGTAAAGAAGCGTGGACTTTGTTCCTCACTCGGGATGGGGGATATCGGATGAATAACCTTAGTTGCCAACAACATTTTCTTTAAGTCGCATATTTCGGAATCGGATTCTCCTTTAATTTCAGAATCAGCTGATTCTATTAACAGTGTGTCTACAGATATATTCAAGCATGTTGAACTTTTCTCTTTCAAGTTCTGGCCAATAGGCGAGTTTGTTTCACTAATTATAGGACCAGTGTTGGAACAAGAGGATTCACCTGTGTGCCTTAAACAACTAGGTGAAGGCTGATTACCCTGTTTTTCCAAGTCTAATCCACAGCCCTTAGTGGAAAGTAATAAATTCTTTAACCTAGTTCTTAAATCTTGGCTGCAACTTTCATTAGTGACACCAACAGGTAAAGTGGGAGATTGTGAAGTGCACAGTAGCTCTTTAGTTCTGGCCATTTCGCTTTCATGACCATCTGACATCTCATTTTGACCAGGTAAATCAAGAGATCTGCAATTAAACGTTTGGGCACAAGTGCTTGTTAAGTCTTCAATATTCGTATCTTCTGCCCTTTCTTGCACTGGCACTAAATCCTCTACATTCAACTGATTGCGGTTTGAATCCAGCAATGACTTGCAATTGACATCTGAATGCAAATCTTTTTCACCAATGGCCGAATGCTTCATAATAGTTGAGAAACCATCACTTAAACAGCTGGTATATTTGCTGCTTGAACTAATGTCCTGGCCTACTAAGCCTTCATCTTCAGTCATTTCATTCCTTCTTGGTATCACCAAAGTCTCTTCCATGTCACTTTCACTATGGCCCCTGCTGTAAGTGTAAACATGATCTGGAGAAGTCACATCTAATCCTTCCCATCCTTCCAATATAAACTGCGATTCTGTGAACTTTCTTGAATGGTTCAACCGTGAATTGGCATATATCTTCCCAATTCTATTAACTCCCAAATTTTCCTGAGAGCTGGAGTTTAAACTTTCAATTAGTATTACTTCTGCTTGGTTTCCAGAGTTATTACTTTCCCCAGAATTTCCCTTCTTGGAATCAGCAACTTTTGCAAAATCATTTTCAACAGCGATATCTGGATTTAAGTGATTAGAACAGTCTTTTTTGCATTGCCAATTTTTCATGGTCAAAATAGCACATTTGGATTCAGAATTATTTGCCTTTAACTCACTGGTACTACTGGTTATTTTGTCTCTCAGCTGCAAATCAGCATATTCCATACCAGCAAATTTATGTTTATGTTTTTCTGATCTACCCTTTGAATCAATGCCTAACAATTCTAATTGACTTGATAATAGAGCATAATCTGCACCCCTTTCTGTGCTTACAGTTTTGGGGGCAGATATGAAAGGAGAGATTTTGGTGCTGCTACATGGCGCCACTTCATAGGCCGATTCAAGGAGGAGGGTAATACTACTCATCTCTGGAATTTCATCAGAGTCGCAAGAATTATTCTTGTAATAATCTGGGGGAAAAAAAAAAAAAAGATACAGTTATGTGGCTTACATATCAACACATTTGTCTGACAAATACAAATAAATACAAAAAGACTCAAACTATTGTTAACCATTGGTAATTTAAAAACATGTTACATTGGTTTCCTTTGCATACAGTGTAAGTTATTCAAAAAATGTTTTTTTACCTTAAAAGTATAACTAAAGGCAAAACCTTTTTTAGTTATGGATAGAGTGGAGAGAGATTAGAATGCTTGTCAGTTTTTATTGCCGTCAGTGCCCCCAGTAAGGAGATTCACCCTGTTACATGTTTGGTGCAATCGTCATTTGCATAGCTGTTCATCCATTGAAACTGCATGTAAATTTGTTCTGTGTGAATGTGCCAAAATCGAATGTTCTTAGGGCCCTTTCACATAGCGCCATACCGCTCCATTCAGCATGGGATCCATGAACAATCTCCCTGCTGAATTGGAGTTGACATTTTTTTTAAATATCTGTGCCCATTTGGTTTGTGTGTACACACACATAGCATTTTCCTTTTAGGCCAAAAATTTCAATTTTGGTCTCATCTGACCAGAGCACCTTCTTCCACGTTTGCTGTGCACCCCACATGGATTCTCGCAAACTGAACTTCTTATGGCTTTCTTCTTGCCACTGTTCCTGTGGACAGATTCTCCCTTTACCCCTGACTTGTTCTGGTGTGTTCCATGGCCTTCATGATGCTGTTTGTTAACTAAGGTTCTTTAACAAACCTCTGAGGGCTTCACAGAACTGTATTTATACAGAGTTTAAATTACACACAGGTGGACTCTTACTAATTAGGTGACTTACGACGGCAATTGGTTCCACTAGATTTTAGTTAGGGGTATCAGAGTAAAGGGGGCTGAACAAATGCATGCCACACTTTTCACATATTTATTTGTAAAAAAGTTTAAAAACCATTTATCATTTTCCTTCCACTTCACAATCATGTGCCACTTTGTGTTGGTCTATCACATAAAATCCCAATAAAATACATTTACGTTTTTGGTTGTAACATGAGAAAATGTGGAAAATGTCAAAAAAGTTCTTGGTTATTTCCGGGTTTTGCAATTCCTGGATTAGGGTCTGGAGACCGTAGACTTGAAAGATTTGGGTGGGAAGAAGCCTCTACCCCTGTGCCCAGGTCTTACCTGACCGAGGCCCTAAGGATGATATTTCTGCCTGCTGCCGACTGACCCTGGTCTGTTAATTGATCATGTCTCTGCCTGCTGCCTGAACAGGCCACACCTCTGCCTGCTACCTGTACCAACTCTGGCCTGTTTACGGACTATGTTTCTGCATACTGCCAGGACCAATACTTTGGCTGTGCTGACCATGTTGCTGCCTGGACAATTATTTTGGCTGTTGCTGCCCACATCTCTTCCTGGACCAATGCTTTGGCTGTGCTGACAATATTTCTGCCTGTACTGACAATAGACAGTATTCTTGCCTGCTGCCTGGACCAATGGATTCCTTTCGCTGTCTATGTCCCTGCCTGCTGCCTGGACCAATGCTCTCCTCTTTGGACAACTGCACTACTAAAACCACAGTTTTTTGTTTTTTTTTATCCTTTGCTCAGTAGAATGTATTTTGGGGTGTAATTCTTGGTACGTACATGCTATGAGTTAGAAATATTTTATACATCAACAACTTTGTATAAAAAAAAAAAAATAAAAAAAAAACTTAATTTCCACATTTTCCAAAAACTTGTGGAAACAAATAACATGTTCAAAAGGCCCATAGAATATACCTTGGGATGTCCGCTTTCCAAAATGGGGTCATTTTGGGGGCATTTCCACTGCCCTGATGCTCCAGGGCCTTCAATATTGCGCTAGGTAGTTAGGAAATTAAATGTGTAATTTATGCCTCTAGAAAGCCTGAAGGTTCTACTTGGATGTGGGGCCTCTGAGTGTGGCCAGGCTGTGGAAAAGTCTCACACATGGCATCATACTCAGGACAAGTAGCAAAATGTGATGTATATATTAGATATAGATAGATAGAGATATATCTATCTATCTATATATATATATATATTTTTATTACACACACACACACACACACACCTCTTCATTTTCCAAAGAATTGTGGGAAAAAAAACTACAAAACTTCAAAACACCCACAATGCCTCCTTCTTGAATGGTCTACTTTCTCAAAAGCGGTCATATAGGGGTATTTGTACTGTCCTAACATTTCAAGGCCTCAAGAATTGAGATAGACAGTACATTAGGATTGATCAAGTTTCAATGATACATACAGTGGGTACGGAAAGTATTCAGACCCCCTTAAATTTTTCACTCTGTTATATTGCAGCCATTTGCTAAAATCATTTAAGTTCATTTTTTTCCCTCATTAATATACACACAGCACCCCATATTGACAGGAAAACACAGAATTGTTGACATTTTTACAGGATTTATTAAAAAAGAAAAACTGAAATATCACATGGTCCTAAGTATTCAGACTCTTTGCTCAGTATTTAGTAGAAGCACCCTTTTGATCTAATACAGCCATGAGTCTTTTTGGGATAGATGCAACAAGTTTTTCACACCTGGATTTGGGGGTCTTCTGCCATTCCTCCTTGCAGATCCTCTCCAGTTCTGTCAGGTTGAATGGTAAACGTTGTTGGACAGCCATTTTTAGGTCTCTCCAGAGATGCTCAATTGGGTTTAAGTTAGGGCTCTGGCTGAGCCATTCAAGAACAGTCAGGGAGTTGTTGTGAAGCCACTCCTTCGTTATTTTAGCTGTGTGCTTAGGGTCATTTTCTTGTTGGAAGGTAAACCTTCGGCCCAGTTTGAGGTCCTGAGCACTCTGAAGGTTTTCATCCAGGATATCCCTGTACTTGGCCGCATTCATCTTTCCCTCGATTGCAACCAGTCGTCCTGTCCCTGCAGCTGGAAAAATACCCCCACAGCATGATGCTACCACCACCATGCTTCACTGTTGGGATTGTATTGGACAGGTGATGAGCAGTGCCTGGGTTTTCTCCACACGTACCGCTTAGAATTAAGGCCAAAAAGTTCTATCTTGGTCTCATCAGACCAGAGAATCTTATTTCTCACCATCTTGGAGTCCTTCAGGTGTTTTTTAGCTAACTTTGTGCAGGCTTTCATGTGTCTTGCACTGAGGAGAGGCTTCCGTCGGGCCACTCTGCCATAAAGCCCCGACTGGTGGAGGGCTGCAGTGATGGTTGACTTTCTACAACTTTCTCCCATCTGCCGACTGCATCTCTGGAGCTAAGCCACAGTGATCTTTGGGTTCTTCTTTACCTCTCTCACCAAGGCTCTTCTTCCCCGATAGCTCAGTTTGGCCGGACGGCCAGCTCTAGGAAAGGTTCTGGTCGTCCCAAACGTCTTCCATTTAAGGATTATGGAGGCCACTGTGCTCTTAGGAACCTTAAGTGCAGCAGAAATTTTTTTTGTAACCTTGGCCAGATCTGTGCCTTGCCACAATTCTGTCTCTGAGCTCTTCAGGCAGTTCCTTTGACCTCCTGATTCTTATTTGCTCTGACATGCACTGTGAGCTGTAAGGTCTTATATAGACAGGTGTGTGGCTTTCCTAATCAAGTCCAATCAGTATAATCAAACACAGCTGGACTCAAATGAAGGTGTAGAACCATCCCAAGGATGATCAGAAGAAATGGACAGCACCTGAGTTAAATATATGAGTGTCAGAGCAAAGGGTCTGAATACGTAGGACCATGTGATATTTCAGTTTTTCTTTTTTAATAAATCTGCAAAAATGTAAACAATTCTGTGTTTTTCTGTCAATATGGGGTGCTGTGTGTACATTAATGAGGAAAAAAATGAACTTAAATGATTTTAGCAAATGGGTGCAATATAACAAAGAGTGAAAAATTTAAGGGGGTCTGAATACTTTCCGTCCCCACTGTAGTATACCTTGTAGACTAACTTTCGCACAGACCAAGATCCCTTTCACACTGAAGACCGCCCCGCGCTAGCTCATTTTAGCGGCGCTTTACCAGTGCTGTGTGGGCGTGGGGCACTTTTAACCTCAAAGAAGGGATTAACAAGGGGTTAAAAGCGTCCGAAAAACACAACTGCCGAATCACTTTGCAGTGCTGCCCTTTGATTTTATTGGCAGAGGCGGTTTAGGAATGGTGTATACACTGCTCCTGCACCGCCCCAAAGAGGCTACTTGCAGGACTTTTTTTTCTGTCCTGCAAGAGCATGCCCCAGTGTGAAAGCACTCGGGCTTTCACACTGGGGAGGCATGGGAGGCAGTTCACAGGTGCTTTACAGGTGCTATTTTTAAAGCTAAAACACCTGTAAAAACGTTTTTATAGTGTGAAAAGGGTCTTAATATTATACATTGATTTGGGTTATTTTTAACAAAGATATGTAGCAGTATAAATCTTGGGCTAAATTTATGAAGAAAAATTACTTATTTGCGAAATTTATATTAGAAACAAAAGAATGTGACAGCTGAAAATTTGCCTGGTTAGGAAGAGGGTGAAGTGTTCAGTAGGCAAGTGGTTCATTTTAACAGGACTAAAGTAAAATAGTGCATCTTTAACTGCTTACCACCTGCAATCTGTAGATTCATGGGTTGCAGACCTTTGGTATGCTACATACGCCCAAAAGTAATCAAAATACACAGCGCGTATACAGCATGTTGTGATCTTCTCCCCTTGCTGCTCTTACCATCAATTTTCAGTGTGTAAAAAAGCGAAAGCAATGCCTCATTCACATGGCAGTATGTATTTACCCAGGATCTTGCTGGAAACAACATCCTGCATAATCAGTTATGAATATGCTGTACATATGCAACATCTGTGTAATGTCTACATGTGTAAAACATAAAATTTACCCTTTTGGCTACCACCCCTGTTCAAGGCTGACATGTAAATATTATAGATGTGTAACACACACTATTGATGTATACATTTTGGCCTTGAATTATTTATTTATAAAGGAGGAGCATGCATAGAATGACCTTACCCAGTCATTCGGGAATTTATGAAGGACTGGCCAAGGTCATTCTGTGCGTGAATGACTCATTTAGAGCCAACATGGAAACCTTGTGTGTAATCAGTAGCATAGCCACCACGGGCTACACATCAACTTCTAAACTGCGGCATACAGATGTATTCATATAAAGACCATAAAAAAGGAAGCAAAGAGAAAAGGCTCACTACCCCATGTCACCCTTCCAAGGTACTTGCTTGTCAGTACTCTCACCCATCACAAAATCACCAAAAGACATTTAAACTGAGATACTCTTTTAGCTCATTAGGTAGTGTCTGTAGTTCATAAAATCAATGTATGTTTCCTGTGGCGTAGTAAGCCATGGTGGTCTCCTCCCATTAGAGACAACAGAACATGGTATATGACTATACATTTGAGACTTGCCAATGGATGTTGCTACTGGAGAAAGTGTCAGGCTACTCGATGATCTGAAGAGACAGACATTAGTGCATTAAGGATTTTGTGATTCCCAACACTCTTTCTTTAGTGACATAATACAAGCTGAAAGAGCAGCAAACATCAAAGTGACATTGGAGTTGCAAGGGAGCCAGTGTGTAATTTGAATGCATTTTCCAGAGTGCAGATGTAATAAATAATTCCCAGACAGCAAGAATGGTAATAGTCAAACTTTAACAGGGAAAGCAAAGACAGTGTCTTGAGAGCAGGTGAGAAGTGAGTATATGCAAGAAAGCCGTGAAGTCTCCAGCCTCTACAATAGCCCATCACTGGAGGTGTGCTGGGGGATTTAGGGGCCCAGGGTTTGCAGTAAAACTGGGCTCCTGGCCTGGGTTTAGCCTTAGAAGTTGAAGCCTAGGAGTAATGATAAAGGCTCTCTTTTTGGCTTTAGCGGGTGATTGTTCCCAGCTTGAGGTCTAGGTTTTTTTCTTCTGGGATAGAGTACTCCTCTTATTCCCAGTAACATCCTTGATGACTGTGCCCAAGAGACTTCACCCTTTTTACATGCTTGCTCACCAGCATTTAAGCAATGCCCTCCCTCTATTAAAGTGGTTCTAGAGACTGCAGCGACCCCCCCCCCCCCCAAGCCCCCTCAATCCTTACCTGATTCCCCTCCAATGCAGCCCTGTTCACCATAGCCTCGGCTGTATGGGAACTCTTTCTCCTCATTGGTTGAGACAGCAGCAGGAGCCCATTGGCTCCCACTGTGGTCCATTACAGCCAATGAGGAGAGAGCAGGGGGTGGGGCCGAGCCACAGCTGTGTGTGTCTTATGGGCGCATAGAGCAGCAGCTTGAGAGCAAGCATGCTGCAGTGCCCCCAGGGCAAGCCGCTTTCCTCCAGGTGGGGGAGGGTAGCCAGGAGGGCTGCTCTGTGCAAAACCACTGCACAGAGCAGGTATGTAGAATATGTTTGTGGAAATTAAAAAAAATATATATATATATATCTCTTTAATATATAAACAGACGGGAGACACACATCAACACAGTAGTTCAGGGCTGTTGGCATGAACTCTGATCGCACCACCCACAAATAGAGAATTAGTATGGATTAAAACTGGATCTGGATTAAAACTGGATCTGGGAGGTGTAAAACTGTTTAGTAGGAGTTTTCCAGTCAACGCACAGGGCGTATGAAAAAGGTTTTAGTAGTCCTAAGGCATGGGTGCTTAACCTGTGGCCCTCAAACTGTTGAGGAACTGCAAGTCTGAGTTACAAGCATGACTTCAAAAGGCAGAGGCAATGATGGAACTTTTAGTTCTGTGACAGCTAAAGGGCCACAGGTTGAGCACCCATGTCCTAGGGCCTCTCAGGGACCTTAAACTGGCAGCACTGATGGAAGCTACAGGCTGCTCTTCCATCTTTATGTTAGCAGGTATTGCATCATTAAAAGACAAAATAGTTCCCCTAAGCCTAGGAGTTATGGTGGCTGCCCCTTAGGAACCACCTTACCCGGCAAGGATTTGAGAGAATCACATAAAGCCTTCCACAGCTGAAGTAATGTTTCAGTAATAAATTTTGTCCTCTGTACACAAAATGGTTTTCTGTACTCTTGTTTTTCCAGTTGTTTCAGCATTACATCGTGACTATCAGTACTACCTTTACCAAATATTTTTTACAGTGAGATGCTTTCAGATCGTTATCGATTAAGGTATGTAGTCTTGATAAAGAACCTAGAAATAAACTTGCCATTATATTAGTTTTGACATTCAAAGATGTTATCAAGGCGCTCCTAAAATATACTTTTTTTTTTTTTTTTTTTTTTTTAAAAAAGAGTAGAGAAGTACAAAAAAAAAATACAAATATTTTTTTATCAAATGCCTAGAAGCAGCCTGATATTTGCCCTAGTCCAAGTAACAGGAAAAAAAAAAAAGTCACTTAACACAATTTACCATTTATTCGTTTAGGACAGATCTCTTCATTTCTTTCATCATATTCCTGAAGCGCAACAACACATCTCCTGTTCTTTTCCATCAGAGCTAAATCAAGTGCTGTATTCCCATCCTATGACATGAAATCATTATCAAAACAAAGAAAAAAAACTTTGTAACTGAATTGGAAATTATTGATTTGAAGGCACACCTGATCTTGAATATTGGTGTCACCGCCTTTTCGAAGCAAGAATATCAGTGCCTTACAACAACCCCAGGAGGCAGCTACATGTACTGGAGTAAGTTCCTCTATTGATCTGCAACAGAAGAATAGTTTGAGAAAATGTGTACATCATCATGGTAGAAGAATTTGTGTTTTCTTATTTCTTGGTGGATCATTTGGATACATAACCACCTGTACATAAAAATAAACTAAGAAAGCTTTTATTCTATAACTACTTCTCACACCCATACACCCACTAGAGATCAGAGCAATTTTTACAATTATGCTATGGGCTTGTTTATTCACCATCATGTCATCATTTATGATCAGCCCATTAAGGCCTCATGCACACTGGACGTTTTTACAGCAGCTGTTTTTTTCTAGTCATTAAACTCTCCATCGTGTTATCCTATGTGTCCATGCACACATAGATTGTTATCAGCAGTTTTGGGCAGTAACATTTTTGAGCAGTAAAAAAAACCCAAACTAGTGGGTTCTGAGAGATGTTTTTCAGCTCTAAAAACGATATTGCAAAAACGTTACTGACATTTTTATAACGTTAGTTTAATGTCCAGTGTGCATGAGGCCTAATACATACATAATTTTTTAGGCAAGACAAGGCTTTTGTTTAGTGCTATTGTCTTTCATGATTTTATCTTCTATATAATCCAAAACATGAAAAAAGTAACAAAATTAAAAAAAAAAAAAAAAAATGAAGCAAAATAGATGCAAAAAGTAACAACTGATAGCTAGGAACTGCCAACCAACGTCAAGGAGAAACAGCAGCAATATTAAAGTGGTTTTAAACCCCATTGAAACAAAAACAAAAAAAACTTGCAAGACAAAAAGGCATAGTGAGCTAGTATGCATAGCATACTAGCTCATTATGAATTACTTACCTGAGATCGAAGCCCCCGCAGCGGCTGGCATCTCCCTGGGGAGTTATTCCCGGATATCGCAGCTCCGCCGCTGTGATTGGCCGGAGCCGCGATGACATTGTGCGCACGGGAGCCGCCGGGAAAGGCACAGTACAACTGCAGCAACGGCATGTACTTGCCATTGCTTCAGTGCGCATGTGCTGATGACGTCGGCACATGCAGATACAGGGGATATCTCCTAAACTGTGCAGATTTAGGAGATATCCAGTGCAGCTACATGTAAGCCTAATTATAGGCCTGCCTGTAGTATAAAGTGGTTGTAAAACGGTTTACAACCACTTTAAGGGCTCATGCACACTGCATCTCAAAGAAGCGCAAAGAAGCTACTCCTACAGACTTTTGAACTCCCATTTTTTCTGTCTGGAAACTCCCCTCCATGTTAAAGTGGTTGTAAAGACAGAAGGTTTTTTATCTTAATGCATTCTATGCATTAAGATGAAAAATCTTCTGTGTGCAGCAGCCCCTCTCCCTCCTGACTGGCTGAGACACAACAGCAGCACCATTGGCTTCCACTGCTTTCAATCAAATGAGGAGAGAGGGGGGCAGGGTGGGGCCAAACTGCGGCTTCATGTTCGAATAGACACACAGAGCTGTGGCTCCGCTTGGCTGCCCCCACAGCAAGCGGTTTGCTGTGGGGGCACTCAACAGGAGGGAGGGGCCAGGAGCATCGACGAGGGACACGAGAAGAGGAGGCTCCAGGCTGCTCTGTGCAAAACCACTGCACAGGGCAGGTAAGTATAAATATTTTTTTTTCCTTAAAAATAACAAACAACAAGACTTTAGTATCACTTTAACCAATGTGTCCATGCAGACTACAGCTCATAAAAAAAAAAAAAAAAAAAAAAAAAAAGGGAAGAAGCAGCTGCTTTTACAGGCATTTGAGCTTTTATTTCTCTGTCTAGGTTCAAATTGGATCGATTTGGCATGCAACTTGACATGTCAAATCGGTAGCAATTGCCGGCACCGTCCGAATTGGTGCAACACTGATTCCCAAAAGTAGTTTCTGTACTACTTTTGGCGACTTCAGGGAGCGATTTCCAAAGACACTGTCCCACTGTCACTGGGAGTCAAAATGAGAAAAAGTAAAAAATATTGAGTTGTCAACAGGTATTAGAGCTGCACAATTAATCATCAAGAATCCTTATCGCGATCTTGACTAAAGTGTTTCACAATTCTTTCTATGCAAAGAATTCTCTCTGCTCTTCTGAAGCCACAGCCATCAAAAGAAAGGAAGAGAAAAACTGGGCAGTCTGCCAAGAAACAAAACATTCTTTATCAGTTAAAGTGGGGTTCCACCCAAAAAAAAAAAAAAAAAAAAAAAAAAAAAAAAAAAACTACATGAAAAATCCTAAAAAAAAAAAAAAAATACAAAAAAACATTTTTTTTTTTTTACTCACCTCTAAATGCCTGTTGCTAGGGGTCCCTCGTAGTCTGCCTCTTTCAGTGCCTGGGCTGGTGACATCACTTCCGTCTCAGCACAGGAAGGGCTCAGCTCTGCTCCCTCCCTCCTGTCAATCATCTGGGACCCATTACAGGTCCCAGGTGACTGAGCGGCCAATCACGGCGCGGCGCCGCTCGCGCATGCGCAGTGGGTGCCAGGCTGTGAAGCCACAGCCCTGCGTCAACAGTTGCAATGCCGGCACCGCTGAACGGAGGGGGAGACGAGCGGGGCTTCGATCCCCAGCATCGCTGGACCCTGGGACAGGTAAGTGTCCAATTAAAAGTCAGCAGCTGCAGTATTTGTAGCTGCTGACTTTTAATTTTTTTTTTTTTTTTTTTACTGGCCCTCCTCTTTAAGTATAAACATTGTAATAATTTGTCAATAGAATAGACTTCCTGTGTAAGTGAAAAAAGTTTAACCACTTAAACACTAAACCTTTTTCTGACATTCGTTGGTTTCAAGTTAAAATGAATTTTTTTTTTTTTTAGCTAGAAAATTACTTAGAACCCCCAAACATATATATTTTTTTAGTAGACACCCTAGAGAATAAAATGGTGGTTGTTGCAATATTTTATGTCACACTGTATTTGCACAGAGGTCTTTCAAAATCTAACCAGTAAAGTTAGCCCATTTTTTTTTTTTGTATCATGTGAAAGATTTTACATCGCGAGAATCGTGAGAGAATCGTGATCTTTTTATTCTAAGCAAAAAAATTGTGATTCTCATTTTGGCCAGAATCGTGCAGCTCTAACAGGTATAGAGGGATATATTCCAATGGGGACTCTCGTTGCAGTGACAAATGGCTAAAAGAGAATTTATGTCACTGAGGAGATCTCCCCTTACTTCTATGGGGTTGACGGGATGGAAGCCGAGGGGAAAACTCTACAATGGGAGACCGATGAGAAAACGGAAAAAAAAAAAAAAAAAAAAAAAAACAATACACTCTCCAAAGAAAGTTTGGGGTTTACGTATGCTTCAATTCAATTTGTGAATTAATATATGTATTTAATTTTAAAAAAATTGGATTTTTATAACAGCTTACCTGTAAAATCCTTTTCTTGGAGTACATCATGGGACACAGAGCCTTAAGTAATTACTCAATGGGTTACAGGCCACCTTCAGGTGATGGACACTGGTATACCCAATCCAGGAAGTTCACTCCCTATATAACCCCTTCTCCTTCCAGGAGCACATCAGTTTTTGTACCAAACCAATATACTTAAATCTAAAAAAAGAGAGGGGGGGGCCTATGTGTCCCATGATGTACTCCAAGAAAAGGATTTTACAGGTAAGCTGTTATAAAAATCTTATTTTCTTTATCGTACATCATGGGACACAGAGCCTTAAGTAATTACTTAATGGGATGTCCCATAGCAATGCTACTTGAAGAGAGGGAGACACAACCCGGAGGGTACCCCCAGACTTGAGGACCTATACTGCTGACTGCAGCACACTGCTCCCAAAGGCGATATCCTCATACCTCCTTACATCACCTGATAAAATTTTATGAATGTATGCACTGAAGACCAGGTTGATAGAGGCATGATGACGCGCTGCCCAAGAAGCACTAACCGCCCTGGTAGAGTGCACCTTAACTTGAAAAGGGGGAATCTTACCCCTTAAATTATAAGTTTAAATTATGACTTGCCGAATCCACTTAGCAACAGTGGATTTCAACGCTGCCTGTCCTTTCTTAGGACCCTCTGGCAGAATAATAGGATTTTTAAAACAGCTTACCTGTAAAATCCTTTTCTTTGAAGTACATCACGGGACACAAAGCCATAGTAGTTACTATGTGGGTTATAGGCACCTTCAGGTGATGGACACTGGCACACCCTAAGACAAAAAGAGCACTCCCTATATAACCCCTCCCACTACTGGGAGTACCTCAGTTTTGTAGCAAAGCAATACACGTGTTTACCAAAGAAGGGAGGGACCTCTGTGTCCCGTGATGTACTTCAAAGAAAAGGATTTTACAGGTAAACTGTTTTAAAAATCCTATTTTATTATCGTATATCACGGGACACAGAGCCATAGTAGTTACTATGTGGGATGTCCCATAGCAATGCCAACTGAAGGGAGGGAGACACAACAAAAGTAGGGCAATAAGAGACTAGAGGACTTATACTGCTGCCTGCAGTACACTGCGCCCAAAGGCGATATCCTCATGACCTTTTACATCTACTTAATAAAATCTGGTAAAAGCATGGAATGAAGACCAAGTTGCGGCCTTGCAGATCTGAGCCATGGAGGCTTGGTGATGCACTGCCCAAGAAGTACGCTTTAATATGAAAAGGTGGAATTTTCCTTTTCAAACCATTAGCTTGAACAATCACTTGACGAATCCACTTGGAAATAGTAGATTTCGACGCTGCCTGTCCTCTTTTAGGACCGTCTGGCAACACAAACAAAATATCTATTTTTCGATTCTGAGCAGTCACCTTCAAATAGACGTTGACTGCTCTCACCATAACAAGAGAAGGTAGTGACCTTTCTTCCACAGAGCGAGGTTCTGGAAGAAATGAAGGCAGAACAACATCCTGGTTTAAATGAAAACCTGACACTACCTTTGGTAGGAAGTTAGGATGAGGCAGTAATACAACCTTATCCTTATGAATAATCAAATATGGCTCTTTACAAGAAAGAGCAGCCAACTCCGATACTCTTCTTGCAGAAGATATGGCAACCAAAAAAAATGTATTTCCTCATCAAAAGGACCAAGGGAATATCTCGTATTGACTTAAACGGCTGTTTCTGTAATGCCGACAGGACTAAATTTAAGTCCCAAGGGTTCAGGGGTGACCTAACTGAAGGATTAATCCGGGACATTCCTTACTGCTCAAGTTAGAATATGGTTCACCTCTCTCTGCCTGAGACACTCTTGGTGCCCCCTTAGTGATTGATATAGGTCACAGCTGTGGCATTGTCGGATTGGATCCTGACCAGACAATCCCGTAAACCTGAATGTCCAGGCCTTTAGAGTAAGACGCACTGCCCGAATCTCTAGGATATTGATGGGCAAGGTTCTTTTGGCTCTTGACCACTGTCCCTGGACAGTTGTCTTTTCTAGTACTGCTCCCCAGCCTTAAAGGCTGGCATCTGTTACTACTTTCCAGATAACTTGTCTGAAGGATTTTCCTTTCAGCAGATTCTGAGTTAGTAACCACCAACTGAGGCTTTGGGACACCCTTGAGGGCAGCCGCATTGGCAAGTCTAAAGCTTAATTCGTTTTGTTCCAAGCAGACAGGATACTGTTTGCAACAGTCTTGAATATAATTGGGCATAGGGAACTGCTTCGAATGAAGCCACCATGGTTCCTAGCAACCTCATGCAAAGGCGAATGGAGGGATCGCCTTTTGACCTTTTGACCTGACCATCTGCACCAGCTCTCTTATGGAGTTGATCTTTGCCTGAGGCAAGAACACCTTTTCCTGGGCTGTGTCTATGATCAGACCCAGCCTTTTTAGCGGTATTAAGGAAGATTTCTCTAGGTCGAAAATCCAACCCAAACTTTCCAGGTAACTTGTTGTAATGCGTATGCTTTGCTCCAAACGAGCAACCGACTGGTCTATTAGCAATAGATTGTCTAGGTACGCTACAACTGTTATGCCCTGTGCCCTTAACCTGGCTAGAGGTGGGGCCAGCACTTTTGCGAACACCCAGGGTGCTGTGACTAGCCCGAAGGGCAGGGCTACAAACTGGAAATGCTGCTGTTCTAACTCGAACCGCAGAAACTTTTGGTGAGCGGGAAATATAGGAACATGCAGATATGCATCCCTGATGTCGATAGATGCCAGAAGTTCTCCTCCTAGAAGGATAAAAACTACTGACCTGATCATCTCCATGCGAAAGGAGCGGATCTTCAGGAACTGATTTTGATTTTTTAGATCTAGAATGGGTCCGACATATCCATTTGGTTTTGGTACCATATAAAGATTTGAATAAAACCCCAAACCTTGCTCTTTTGTGGGGATCTGTATGACCACCCCTTGAGATATTAATCGGTCTAGTGCCCGAAACAGAAATTGTCTTTTCTCTGGGAACACTTGACCTCAGGAAACGAGACTGTGGAAAGTCCTGAGATTCCAGCTTGTACCCCAGCATTACCGTGAAGATGACCCATCTGTCCTGAATTTCCTCTTGCCAGACTTCTGAAAACTGCAGAAGTCTTCCCCCCACCTTGGAGAGGCGAGTTGCCTCTTCATGAGGAGGCTTTAGGATACTGCTTTGCAGGTTTCCGACCTCAGGATTTCTTTTGAGCCTGGGTATGACCCTGAGGTTTTTTTCTAGAGTCTGACGGCGGAGGCCGTCGCCACTGCCTAGAGGTGGAAGGCCCTGGTGCAGGGGAAAGAGCCCATTTAAATGAAGGGCGTTTATACTTTCTTTTGACTGGCAAAAAGAGTACTTTTCCCACTAGAAGTTGTTTGGATATATTTGTCCAAATCTCCAAACAGCGGCTCCCCATGAAAAGGGAACCCAGTTAGGTTTTTAAATGGTGCTTCGGCTGACCAATTTTTTTAACCACAGGATTCTACGCATATGTACAAGCATAAGCGTAAGGCGGGATGCCTGGTGAATAGAATCTTTAAGGGCATCTATGGCAAAGCATAATGTTTTTGGTAGTTCAGCCAATTTCCGGGCCTGTTGTGCAGGAACCTCTTTAAGGGCCTGTCTAAATTGGTCCTTTAGGGATTGACAGACGCCTATTGCAGCGACTGCAGGTTGAGTAACGGCACCAGCCAAGGAAACTTAGATTTTAACAGGGATTCCAACTTCTTATCGGTTGGACCCTTAAGCATTTGTGCATTGTCTACAGGACAAGTTAGGCTTAAGTTAGGCTTTTATTAACACTGGAAATCGCAGCGTCAACTGCTGGCACTTTCCATTTTTTGGTGAATTTCTCCTCCAGGGGATAGAGAACTGAAAATCTCTTAGGAGGGAGAAAATGCTTATCCAGGTGATCCCATTCAGCAAAAATAAGCTGTTCTAGTAATGCATGGACAGGAAACGCATGCAAAGGCTAAGAAGGTTTTAAGTGAACCCAAGGAAGAAACCAAGCTTTCAGGAGACTCCGTTAGGGGTAGCATGAAAGTGGAACGAACCATCTCCGTAAAAGATTGTATCATGCACAGATCACTCCCATTCTTAAAAAGCCCTCACTGGACCCTACCGACCTGAACAACTTAAGACCCATCTCATTACTCCCATTCACCTCTAAACTTCTAGAACGCTTAGTCTACAACCGTCTTAGCTCCTACCTCAATGAAAATAACCTTCTTGACCCCTTACAGTCTGGCTTTCGCTCGCAGCACTCCACGGAAACTACCTTACTAAAACTCACTAACGATTTACTAACTGCTAAAACCAACAGCCAGTACTCCATACTCCTACTACTTGACCTCTCTGCGGCCTTTGATACTGTTGACCACCCGCTCCTTCTCAATAAACTACATTCCCTTGGCCTCCGAGATTCTGCTCTATCCTGGTTCTCTGGCTATTTATCACAGCGCTCCTTCAGTGTCACCTACAACTCTGTCTCCTCTTCTCCATTGCCCCTTTCTGTGGGGGTCCCCCAAGGCTCGGTTCTTGGACCCCTTCTCTTCTCTATCTACACCTCCTCCCTTGGTCACTTAATAACTGCCCACGGCTTCCAATACCACTTATACGCTGATGACACCCAAATCTATCTGTCTACTCCTCACCTCACTCCTTCAGTCTCCTCTCGCATTACTAACTTACTAACTGACATATCAGCATGGATGTCGCACCACTTCCTTAAACTAAATCTCTCTAAAACTGAGCTATTAATATTCCCCCCTGCCCGTGCCCCCCTCCATGACTTTTCCATCAAAATCAACAATGCAACCATCAGTCCCTTCCCTCACGCCAGGGTACTCGGTGTAATCCTAGACTCTGACTTGTCATTTCAACCTCAAATCCAATCGCTGTCAAAAGTTTGTAGAATTCACCTCCGTAACATCTCTAAAATTCGCCCTTTTTTAACAAATTAAACCACCAAGCTCCTCATTCACTCCCTTGTTATCTCTCGCCTTGACTATTGCAACTCCCTTCTCATTGGCCTACTGCTCCATAGGCTATCCCCTCTTCAGTCTATCATGAATGCTGCTGCCAGACTTATCCACCTTACCAACCGCTCAGTGTCTGCCAACCCTCTAATTCAATCCCTACACTGGCTCCCAATCACCCAGCGAATTAAATTCAAAATTCTAACCACAACATACAAAGCCATTCACAACTCTGCCCCAAGCTACATCACTAATCTTGTCTCCAAATATCGCCCAAATCGACCTCTCCGCTCTTCTCAAGACCTCCTGCTTTCAAGCTCTCTCATCTCTTCCTCCCATGCTCGTCTCCAGGATTTCTCCAGAGCCTCTCCCATCCTCTGGAACTCGCTACCTCCATCTATCCCCTACTCTTGCTACCTTCAGGCAATCCCTGAAAACTCATCTCTTCAGGAAAGCCTATCATGTCTCCAACTAATCTCCTACCACTTCCACCAGCTCATTCCCCACAGTTACAACCTTTTGTACCACTTGCCCCACCCTATCAGATTGTAAGCTCTTCTGAGCAGGGCCCTCTTAATCCTATTGTATTGTATTATAACTGTATTGTCTCCCTTTTATATTGTAAAGCGCTGCGTAAACTGTTGGCGCTATATAAATCCTGAATAATAATAATAATAATAATAAAGTATCAGCAATTTCTCAGATTGTGAGGCTGAAAAAGGTTCATCTACCGTTGTTTCCTCCGCAGAGGAATCATCGGTTTGTTTTTCCTCCTAATCACCTGAGGGTAACACCTCATCCTGTGCCCACTATTCCCCTTGCAAAGGTTCTGAAGTGGAGGAGGGGGATCTAGCACGCTTCCTATCCATTTGAATGGAGGATGTGATTAAAGCCACTAATCTTCCTTCCAGACCCTGCAGGGTGGAGGAAATTACATCTTCAGTCACATATACAGGGGCTAAGATGCGAGAAGCAGTTGCACCATCAATTTGTTCCAATGGCTCACCCTGGCTTGCCATAATTGGTAATTCAGGCGAGGATGACAGCGTGGAAATGCGACTCAAGATCCTAGCACCTGGGGGTGAAACCTTTTTGGTCTTTCTGGTGTCTTTTTTGGCAGGCATAGTCCTAAGCACAAAAACAGAGGCACTATACAATTGCACTTAATCGCTGAATATAGTCATGACAGTAAAGCCGCTATAAAGTTAAGGCTAGTGCTGGGAAAAAGCGTTCTTCCTGTATCAGGAATGCCAGTTTGCAACCCTCAAGTGCTCCACAGCTCCTGTGCCCCTGTGTGCAGACTGCTTGTTTCCTCCTCGTCAGCCGAGGAGAGACAGTCCCAGTTATATTATCTTTGCTTGCCGTGCATCCTCGTGGACGTTGCATGGCGCAGCGCTTAGGCCCCGCCCCCTCCATAAACCCGTCCCCGTTTAATTTTTTTTAAATGTTCCCGCGCTCATGCGCAGCGGCTTCCGGGTCTACAGACCCAACATGAGGGGGGAGGGGAGGCAGAGCCCTGTCAGCAGCAGGCAAAAGAAAAAAACAACAGTAGTAACACCGGGCCCTCCGCACCCCCCCAGTGGCGGGGGGGGGGGTACAACACTGATGTTCCCCTAACCCTCCGGTCACTTCGGGGGGGAGAAAGCATTTGGCAGATTTCTTTACCTGAAAAAAATCCCCTTGCATATGCTGCTGCGGCTACACAGAAACTGACTGAGCTTTACAGTGAAGACAACAGATTAAGGTATGTGCATAGAATTTCCACTAATGGAAGAAAGCATAGGTGGACTTGATATCGGGGTTCCATTCCCTTGGACCTGTAAAAGCACCCCACCAGGAAAGCTTTAGGAAATGTAGCAAGACCTAAGCCCTGGGTCCCAGGGTCCAGCCCTACAAAGAGAGGCGTTACAGGCAAAACCACATGCTTCGGATACGAGGCCCCAGGTACCATTTACTTTGGCCTCAGTGGCACTTTGGATGGATCTGGTCTATGGAGGCTATTTAAATCCAGCATGGATCCCTCCTGGAGCTCCTCAGAGCACATCTTCACTCGTGACCAACACCTTAGACACTGGCAAAAAAACTGATGTGCTCCTGGAAGGAGGAGGGGTTATATAGGGAGTGAACTTCCTGGATTGGGTATACCAGTGTTCATTACCTGAAGGTGGCCTATAACCCATGAATTACCTAAGGCTCTGTGTCCCACGATGTACGATAAAATACAATCCCCAAATGGGGTACTCACATGTGCAAGGTGCGTCAGTGCACCACTCTACATAAGACGTATAGATACCGATATGGTAAAGGTATGGTATGTGTCAAAATCCCAGGCAGATAAACAACCTCTTGTTCCGTCCTGGCCCCTCGCAGAGTGGTGCACTGACGCACCTTGCACATGTGAGTATCCCATTTGGGGATTGTATTTAGTTGTTTAAATAAAATTTTAAAACGATATCACACCATCGAGTTTTTCTCTCATATACACTCGAGATACTGCAGTGTGTACCTGGGATCCAGCAACCGGCATAGAACCCTGAGGTGGTTCATACGCATGTTTATACTAAGCGTAAATGCTGAGTCACACGCTCCAAGGTGAGCACGCATTACTAGGAGGTCACCGGATTGCACCAATGCATGATCTGCAGCACGAAGGGATATTGGAGCATGCCAATAACAGCATAATTGGATTTCACGCACAAAGCACGTTAAATACGTTTTATCGATTGAACTATTCACAGGATTGTTATAAAACGACACAAAAGCAATTGTTTGGAATTTATTTATGCATATGTACTTTTTGCACATTTTTTAAGATCATCACGGTTTTACAACAAGTTTGTCACATTTTTTCATTTATTTATTGTTTGTCACTGAAGCACTTTTTTAGTTATAGGGGGATTGTGTATGCCCCCAGTGGACAATACGAGTAACACAGGTTGTTTAGGATCACATTAATAATTATTCACATATGGTTATTGTTATATATACACACACTTGTTCATTTCATTTGATTATTTATATTTATTAGTACATGTGCCCTGTAGGTGTACAAGTTGATAGTCAATGATACAGGTTTGCATGGTGTAGCACGCTTTAGCGCAGCATAAAATTTATCTACTTTGCCATTTGCGAGACGTGTTTAAACGCATGAAGCTAAGCAGTGGTTTCCATTAGGCACAGGGGTACAGTGAGGCTCACAGGATTTTGATTTTTTGGGAATACAGAATGCACTCTATGCAGCAAACCATCAAACTGTTGAAGACATTGACAGAGCATTTTGATTTGCAAGAACCCAAAGCAGGTACAGGGGTCTTCCACCTTAGATGTCTTAATCACCAGCTACATAAGGCTGTCCATGGTTTTCTTCTGCCAAAAGTAAAAATGCCAATCACTTACACAGAATGCACCTAACATTTGTGCATTATAGCCAATGCTCCCGGAGAGAGGGTTTAGTCAGAATCAGAGTAGGAATCAGGACATGGAGATGGACACTTCCAATGAGATGTGGGACAGTAAAAGGTGGCCCTGGACACCCGAGTTACAAATCCTGCTAGAACCAGGAGGTTGATGATACTATAAAATAAGAAGTGCATTCTGCAGCCCCATGGGAGGGATCAAAGAAAAAAAATCAAAAGTGGAAACGGAGGCACATTGCTAAGAAGAGGACCTGCAGGCTATACAGAATGACTTTACCTGAGCGCTACCAAACTTAAGGTTGTATAGAAATGGATAATATAAAACACAATACGACATAGACAACCAGGAAAGCATAACCCCTTGTCAAGTTCAAGGTAGCAATTTATCTTGATAAAAAGGGGTGTCCACCCCTAAATATTGTCTTATGCTATGTACACACGACCGGACTTTCGACGGACCAAATCACGTCAGACTTTGACGGACTTTCGACGGACTTCCGTCAAATCGGGCTTGTCTACACACAATCACACCAAAGTCCGATGGATTCGACCGTGATGACGTACGACCGAACTAGAATAAGGAAGTTCATAGTCAGTAGCTGCCCTAGCGTCGGTTTTCGTCTGTCGGACTAGCATAACGGATTATTCGACCAGACTCGAGTCCGTCGGAAAGATTTGAATCATGTTCTAAATCTAAAGTCCGTCACATTTTCAACAGAAAAGGTCCGCTGAAGGTCCGATGAAGCCCACACACGGACGAATTGTTCGACGGATTTGTTCCGTCGGACAAGTTTGGTCAAAAAGTCTGGCCATGTGTACACGGCATTAATCCCAGATCTCTTTCTGCTACCTGGAGTCTGTTGTTGGTAACGTATTCTGCTGACTGTATTTCACTTTACTTGTTTGAGGCACTCCTTTTTTGCTGCACCTGCTCCTGTTAGGTCATGCAGCTGTGGAGGAGCCTCTCCACAAAAACTACTGGCCCCTTGAACCTCCTCCATCCTGTGGTTTGTAGGATGCTACATTTTTGCACCCCCTAGCAATGTCTCTGGGCTGTTTAACTTGTGCCCATGCTCATCGCGCTCTCTCCTTCTCTAGAGGAGTTGAGCCACTGCAGCTGGAGAAGATGAGAGCGCTCTGAGCATACACACAGTTTGAATGTCCTGAAGTGGCAACTAGGGGGTGCGCAAACGTAGCATCAAGCCCATCTTGAAAGCAGCAGGACAAAGGGAGAGCAAGGGGGTTGGCAGTTTTTGCAGAGAGGTCCCCTCACAGCTGAATGTGTAGTAGGAACAGGGGCAGCACTTGAAAAAGGAACATGTACTATTCATGGGATAAGGAACTGTATAGGGGCTTTTTGGAAAATATTGGAAGGTGAACTTGCACTTTAAATCTATGCTCAATGATAAATTTACCACAGCGCTGTCACTTTAGGAGCATGAACGTTAACCTTGGACTGCTAGTTGTTCATCAAATACCCAAACCAGAAACTTTAGGCAGTTGTTTGAATTAGTCATCACTATTCACAGTGCTGTCCTCATCATGTTATCAATGACACAGTGTTACTGCCATACACATCCTTATTACTTATGCATTTATGTGAAAAACAACACACAAAATAAAAGACCCAATAAATTCCAGAAAATGTCTCTTGCAAAGTGTCTTGTGCCTAAAGTGCTCCAAAATATGTCATCATAAGGTGCCCCAGACATAAAAAGTGATTCAGTGCTGCTAATCTTGCTTCACAGTGCTGCATGCATTGCTCTGTACCCAGTGTCACTCACCAGATGCTTTTGACTTTGTGCCTCTCAGCATCAAAGTCTCCAAGGCTCAAGAAGCAACACTGTCAATGATTGCATGATGAGGACAGCTCTAGGAATAGTTACAGTTTAAATCTATGCTGTCTAGCTTAGTTCCATATGGTGCTGATTTCTTTGTGCTTTACTGTACAAATGAGTATAGTATTTTTTTATGGCTTTATACTAACTTTTTCATGTTGACAATAAATACATGAATTGATCTTTTGGTGTACTGACTCTTTCATTAAGGGAGCTTTCTAATGTAAACACTACAGCATTTACATTTGTGATCACTGTGATTGGTCAACACAGTGACAGAACATCTCTGGAATCTGCTTTGTACACTGTGACTGAAGTACTATATATAAATGGGACTGTGGAAATAGGTGTCTACCACTTTGCTGTTTGTAGACGTATGGCATACCTAAAGCAGAACTTTACCCCTAAGGGCCGATTCAAACTGCTGCAATGCGGGAACCCTGCAAATCCACTACGGGTTCCCGCATCGCATGTCTCCCGGCGGCAGTTCACACTGCCCTATGCGAACTGCTGGGAGTGTCAACTAAAAGTTAATGACACCCCCAAATCAGTTCACATATCGCAGTGTGATCTGCAAACTCGGACAGGATTCTGTTGCGGATCAAAAAAAAGGGTCCTGGGCGAGTTTGATGCAAATTCAGCCATATGATCTTTATGGCTGAAATCGCACAGAGATCACATGTGATTTGCACTGCAGTGCGAATCACATCAGATCTCAGACATCGCACCAGTGGGAACAGCCCTTAAGGGGAAGTTCTGCTTTATACCTCCCCTCTTCTTCTTATGGAAGTTTTTTGGGAGGAGGTACTCATTCCTACTTCCAGTTGGAGCACCTAGGAGAATACATTGAAAGTCTTCTGGGGCGTGTTACAGGTCCCGGCAGGCTGCAGACTGTTCAAATAGCGCAGTGTGGCTCACACGTGCACAGTGGAAAGCCAGCCGTGAAGCCACAAGCATACTAGTGCCGGGGACCTGAGGACCGGAAAAGAACTGGCCCAGGTGAAGACAGCACGGGATCCTAAGACAGGCAAGTGTTTGACTTCTAATTTTTTTCCAAACAGAGTGAAGAACCACTTTAGTTGGTTAAGGATCCATTGCTGGTAATGGAAAAAAAAAGAAAAAAAATCAGGAGTTTACAATTTAGTAGGCTTGGTGTGAAATTCCAAAAGACTACTGTCAGAAAGAGAAGATACATTGTGGCAAGTTGCAAGATAATGAAAAGTATTTCATACCTGACATTGGGATCTCCACCCTTCTGCAAAATCATTGTCAGACATCTGAGAGCGCTCTCACTTTCCTTCCCTGAAGCTAGATGAATGGCTGCAATTCCATCTTGTAGGACTAAGTTTGGATCAGCACCACAGTTTAGAAGATTTTCAACTTCCCTGAGGTTAAATAAAAAAAAAAACACAATGAGAATATATTCCATCAAAAGAAAATACACCCAAAAAACTAGTAAAAGGGGAATAAGTTTGCTTTTAAAATATGGAGATCCCCCTATGGCGGTCTTCATATCCCTGTGATTCCCTACTGTGCTTTCAGTTGAAATCAATGAAAACACATTAAAATCTATGTCAATGTTCAGTGTGAAAGGTCAAATCATCAATGCGCACTGACGTGTAATTTAATTTATTTAAACGGAAAAAAGGGTATCAAAAAGCATAGGTGCATGTCCAGCCTAAATGATGCAATAAGTACTGTGACCTTCGTTTAAAGGCATACAAAAGATAAAAAGACCCTGTAATTTCTGATTTGCTTTTTTTTTTTTGCAAATATAAAGTTTATTAAACTCCAAACAAGGGCGAGGGCCCCACATTACATATATTGACACAGAGACAAAACCAATTACATTTGTAGTTTGCAGAGGAAAAGTATGCATTACAAAACAAGCTATGATGAGAGACGTGAAGGATTCGAGCATATATTAGTTCTGATAACATTCACTCTGTGGCAATCTGTATCCACTGTGGGAAACATCTCATTTGGGTAATCCTCACAGCGGTGGCTAAACCTCCAGGTCATTTCAAAGTAGGAGGGCGTGAACCCATCGGGTCAGCCCAATAATCGTTGACCCTCCTGAGAATATATGAAGATATTCCAATTATCCCAGGTCTGCTTATATATTTCTTGCTTATGTTGTGCTGTAAGTATCAGGTCCTCCATCTTCTTAATTTCCTCTACTCTCCTGAGCCAAAGTTTTATGGGTGGAGGGAGGCTTTGTTTCCAGAAAATTGGAATGCATCCCTTCGCTGCGTTGAGTAAATGTCGGACAAGCGATTTTTTGTATGTCTTAATAGGGATCGAGGAGAGATGAAGGAGAAAAAATGCGGGGTCATCCGGGACGACATAATCAGTAAAAACTTTTGTGTGATGCGTCTAACTTCCCCCCAGAAGTCTTGTAACTTAGGGCATGTCCAAACATGCATCAGAGATCCCTCTCCCTCCGCACACCGCCAGCACAACCCAGAAGTCTCTGGGAAACACTTTTTTAGTCTGACTGGCGTCAAATACCATCTGGTGAGCAGTTTAAAGTTAGATTCTTGTGTTTTAGTGCAGAGCGAAGATTTGAGGGAGAGGGTAATGACTCGCGTCCTTTGTGAGGGTGAGAAGGTGCGGTGTAGATCTTTCTCCCAGCTTGTCAAGCAAGCTAAATGAGGCTGTGTTAATGGAGTAATCAGCAAACTATACGTTTGCGATAGGCTGTGTGCTAGTGGGGTATTTTCTGAGCATAGGGCCTCAAACGGAGTCTGTTCTCGCGTAAAATTTTGCGGAGCTGGGAGCGAATGGAGAAAGTGATGTAGTTGCACTGCTTTCCAAAATGGGAGTTGGTACATTCCCGTTGGGTTACAAAGATCTGAAATGGTTGGCCACCTCCCATTGCAGATAAACTGAGCTGCACAGTCCCTACCTGAGTCTCTAAGGGAGGAGAATTCTGCTGCACCCAACCCTGGTTCGAATTTTGGGTTGCCTAGTATGGGGAATAGAGGAGAATTCTTTGATGTAAGGTTTGTGTGGAGGTTAGATTGGTGGCTATTTCTCAGAGTAATCCCAATGAGTGGGTGAGATTTCAGCTCACTTGGAAGATCACGATAGCACCATAGTGCCCCCCCTAGTGGTACACTCGACTGCGCTTGTTCAAGTTTTATCCAAAGTTTGGATGATCCATTTCTCCTCCAGTCGAGTATACGTCCCAGATGAGAGGCCATATAGTATAAGCGTATGTCAGGTAATGCCAATCCCCCAAACTGTTTGGGGAGAGTCATCTGTGAACGGCGCAGTCGGGGTCTTTTATGTGCCCAAACAAATCTGGTGAAGAGAGCATGGATCTGCCTGAAAAAGAAAGGGGGGATGTGAATCGGTAAGGCTTGGATAAGATATATGAATTTTGGTAAGATACTCATCTTAAAGGAGATTACATCTCCCAAACCAGGAGTGGAAACCTGTGTGCCATTTGTCTAATAAGGTCCGGGTCTTCGTCAAAAGAGGGGGGAAATTTAGGTCGAATGTTCGTGTTGTGTCAGGAGGGATGTATGTACCTAAGTACTTAAGTGCGGTTGAAGTCCACTTAAAACTGAAATTTGATTGGAGCTCAGCTAGGGTCGTGGGAGGGACCGAGACGCCCATTGCTTCAGATTTTGAGAAGTTTATCTTCAAATTAGATATTTCTCCATAAGTTCTGAACTCTCGCATCAAATTTGGGAGAGAAATTTTAGGGTTTGTGAGGGAAAATAGAAGATCATCGGCATATGCTGAAATTTTGCAGTTTATGTTACCTACTTGAAGGCCTGATATGTCTGGGTTTGATCTGATCTTATGTAGGAAGGGTTCAAGGGAAAGGGCAAAGAGGAGGGGGGATAGGGGGCACCCCTGTCTCGTACCATTTCTGATGGGGAAGGGGGAGGAGAGTATGCCATTGACCTTCACTTGGGCAGACGGTATCGAATAGATACTGCCAATCCATTTCATCATCCTATTTCCTAGGCCGATATGACGGAGGACAGAAAACATGTAGTCCCAATTCACCCTATCAAAGGCTTTTTCTGCATCGGTGCTAATAAATATGCTGGGGATATTGTTGGCCTTTGCTATGTGGACGAGGTTGAGTACTTTAATCGTATTATCCCTAGCTTCCCTAGTGGGAATAAATCCCACTTGGTCTAGATGTATTAGGGATTCAATATGTTGTGCTATCCTGGATGCTATGATTTTTGAAAATAATTTGAGGTCCACGTTTAAGAGGGATATGGGTCTATAGCTCCCACAAAAACTGGGATCTTTTCCCTCCTTGTGAATTAGGGAGATATGGGCTTTAAGAGTTTCACTGGGAAAGTGAGAACTTACTCCCAGAGTGTTAAAAAATGCTACTAATCGTGGGCCTAGAACTGGTAGTAGAGTCTTATAATACTGGACTGTGAACCCGTCCGGGCCTGGAGCTTTACCTGTTTTCATGGAGTTTAACGCTACCTGCAGTTCCTCTAGAGTGATTGGTTCATCTAGTAAGTTTTTAGTTTCTACTGATAGTGGGGGGATTTGGGCATCTGAAACATATTTATCAATGTCGGCCTGACTGGAGGGGGAGTTGGGGAGATTGTATAAACCTGAGAAAAAGGTTTCAAATCCCTGTGCTACTTGCGTCGGAAGGACGGCTTTCTTCCCGTCTGGAAGTGTGATCTGCGGAATGTATGAGGAGGTTTTAATTGCTTTAACCGACTTGGCCAGAAGTCTACCACACTTATCTCCTGACTCGTAAGACATCTTACGACAAATTTGTAGGGCAGCCTTTGCTTTATAGAGCAATAGATCAGTGATTTGAGAACGCAAGGTCCGCAACTTCGTCTCAAGATCGTGGTGAGGGAGCCGTTTATGTTGTAGTTCTGTTGCGGCCAGTTCGGAAAGAAATCTGGAAAGTCTCACATTTCTTTCCCGTTTGATGGCTGCCCCATGTTTAATAAACACTCCCCGCAGGATACATTTGTGAGCCTCCCATAATATGCCAGGGTCACAATCCTGTACATCATTTTCTTGGAAGTATGAGTCTATTGCTTTGGACACCTCTCCCAGCACCTCCGGGGTTTGGAGCAGACTTTCATTTAGTCGCCAGAAGATGGACCTAGGGGAAAGTCTCTAACTGAGTGTATACGTGAGATGAATTGGGGCATGGTCTGACCATGTGATTTGACCAAGTGTGGTAGTTTCCACCAGGTGGAGCTGGTCATGAGGTAACAAAAAGAAATCAATCCTGGAGTATACTTTGTGTGGGGATGAGTAGAAGGTATAATCCCTCTCTCCCGAGTGTTGGAGTCTCCAAATATCAATTAGGTGGGCGTTGTGTAGGGTTTGTGCGATGCGTTTCCGATATGAGTACAGTAATGAGGAGGTGCCAGAGGAGGTGTCCACTGAGGGGGCTAAGGGTACATTGAAGTCCCCTCCTAGTATTAGTTGGCCTACTTTGTATTCCATCAGTCTCTGAATGGCCCGTTTGATAAAGCTGTCTTGTTGTTCATTGGGGGCATAAAGAGTGGCAAGTGTGAATTGAGCCTCTCCCACTCGTCCTTTAAGGAATAAATAGCGTCCCTCAGGGTCCGCCATCACCTCCTGGAACTGCCAGGGCAGCCTATTGGAGATCAATATCGATACTCCTCTAGATTTGCCACTGCCGTTCGTGGAGTGGTAAGCATGTGGAAAGAATCTATTTTGGAGTACTGGAGATTTGTTAGTTTTAAAGTGAGTCTCCTGAATGAATGCAATATCAGAACGGGATTTTTTAAGCTCAGTGAGTAATATGCGTCTCTTCTCAGGGGTGTTTAGACCCTTAGTGTTCAGGGACGTTACCTTAAAAGGTGTTCACCGCCATGTCTTCGAAAGGGGTAAAGGGATGGGTGACAGGGATCTCACCTAAGTAGTGAGAGGGGGGGGAAAGAGAGGGAAATAGGGAAAGGAGAAAAAGAAAAATAACAGTAAAAATAAGTAAGGTGTAGAAGCAGCTACTTTGCAACGTAGCCCGACTGTCTCACCTAAATTATTAAAACTAAAGTAGTAAGTACTTACTTAACTTACACACTTCACCGAAATCTCGGGTGTATGTAATGGCCTATGTGGGGTGTGGGTGGGTACTGCCCGCGGATGAGATCCCGGCATCCCTCCCCATCCTGATCATCATGAGAAGCAAATACTGTAAATAGTAATTAGTAGAACAGGAATAAGATATATTCAACTATAACTAGTGGACGGTTTCCTAGAGAAATAGTCTTGAGGTTCCCTCCCGTCTGCAGTGATCATTTAACCAGTGTTTCCTGGTAATCCATATTAGGTGAGCGCAAGCTTCCACCACAGATTACTGTTCAGCCAAGAGGGTTCAACTCCGTCTCGCTGATGGAGACGAAGTTGTCCCATGAGACCAGCAACCACAGGTCTCTAGAGCTGCGTGCTACAACCGGCCCTCCTTCTCAAACCACCGCAGACGGGGTAAGGGAGCTCAGTACATCCAGACCTCGCCCATATTGCAAGATATATAACGTCCCCTCCCCCCCCCCTCCATCCAGACACTCCCACTCCCTCCCCACCAGGTCGAATACCTATATGTATAAGTATGTCATCGTTCTCCTTCAGAGCGATCTGTGGAGAGAAATCATTTTACTGCCATATTATCTCCCCTAGTAACTACAACAATAATAGAGAGTAAAACGTAAACTCAAACATAAATTAACTCGGTAATCCTGAAGTAATGTTGACATTTTACCGCACAGATAACCTCTAACGTAGCACAATTGCGTAGGGTACAAGTTCTGTTCACCGCAAGTTAGGTATCTGTTAAGTGAGTCATCCAATCATCTGTCTTCTTCTGGGGGGAATGAGAGATATACGGATGAAGGCATGGGACAGGCTCGGTGGCAGGGCCATATTGTTCAAATGGTGTTGGATGAAAATGTTAAGGCATCAGTGAGCCTAGGAAGGTAAATGAGCGGATGTAAGCAAAGCCTGAACTATAGCTTGAGATGTAGCGTGGTAGTCTATAGAACTAAGTCAGATCAGGGTTATGAGTAAGATAAAAGGATGTGGTAGTCCTGCAATGATAGGCACCAACACTGCTGCTTCAGACTCATACGGGGAGGGGGTGACATCCACAATGCAAAGTGTGTCTCCAGTGAGTAGGGGGATAAGGATGAAACAAATATAAACTATAGATAATTGGTGATTAGTTCCATATTTGTAGTGAAAGAGGGGCAACAGAGACTACTCACACTTCCCGATGGTCATCTTGAGAGAGAGAGAGCGGGGACGTCGTCTGCTTCTCTGTGGTCTTTGCGGTCTCGGTGCCTGGTTCCGCAGCGTGTTGGAGCGGCCTGGGGCTCTTGGGAGATATTCCAGCCAGTTGGGAATTGCAATCGGATCCGCTCCTAAAAAAATCGAATAAGGCCGGTAGGGATTCCGGGGATCGCAAGAGGAATGGACGCTTGTCTTTAATGAAGGTGACGGACAGCGGGAAACCCCAGCGATAGGTGGCATCACAACGCCGGGCTAAGTCTAGGAGAGGTTTCAGGATGGCTCGTCGGATTAGAGTTGATCTCGATATATCTGGAAGCAGCTTCACAGACGCCCCATCGAACTCCAGCTCTCCCGACTCCCAGGCTCCCCGTGCGATAGCCTCCTTGTGGGTATAATGATGTAGGCGGCAAATCACGTCTCTGGGTCTAGCTGGGTCCGTCGATCGGGGGCCCAGGGCTCTGTGCACTCGGTCAATTTCGATCCGTTCGGGGAGATGATCTCCCGCCACTCTCCGGAAGATGTCTGTGACTGTAGCGAGCAGATCTGCTTGGCCAGTGGATTCTGGGAGGCCTCGGAGCCGCAGGTTATTTCTACGGCTCCTATCCTCTATTTCTTCCACCCGTAGCTGCAGTTCGATCGCAGAGGAGGACTGATCGGTCTGCCGAGACTCCAGGGAGGATACTCTCTGCTCCAAGACGCTAGTGTGGTTTCTCCGGACGATAAGCGCGTGTTTAGCAATTGCACTTCTTGCTTTACTGCGCGGAGTTCCTTCCTATGAGCTGCCTCCACCTTCCCCACTAGGGCCTCAATGTCCGCCCTCGTTGGTAGTGCTTGCAAGATAGCTTTCAGTTGGGCGTCAGCTCCTACCATGAACGGCTGGCGTGGAGACCTATTCGGATCCTCCTCTGTTGGATCAGGTGAGTTGGTAAATAGTTTCGGGCTTCTGGATCCCTCCGAGATGTCAGGAGTTACCATGCGTTCTGGGGTCTGTGAGCGGGAGCTCCATGGGTCCGCCATTTTAAGTTCTGGGGAACCGGATCAAGACCTGCCAAAAAGTCTCTGTAAATCCCCTAAAGCTGGAGTGTTAGGAGCAAGGCTAGTCTTCTTGTTCCTCCTATCTGTCCGCTTCTTGGATGTGAGCATTTTGTAGAAATAGAGCTGAAATCACCAAGATGAGTGAGGAGAGGCCGGGAGCTCCGTGCAAGCACGTCTTTACTCGGCCATATCCAGACCACGCCCCCTCTGATTTGCTTTTAACTGCTTACAGAGCGGAAGATTTGGCTGCGTAATGACCAGGCCATTTTTTGCGATATGGCACTGCATCACTTTAACTGACAATTGCGCGGTCATGCAATGCTGTACCCAAACAAAATTGATGTCCTTTCTTTCCCACAAATAGAGCTTTCTTTTGGTGGTATTTGATCACCTCTGCGGTTTTTATTTTTTGTGCTATAAAACAAAAAAAAGAGCGACAATTTTGGAAAAAAAACAATAATTTAACTTTTTGCTATAATAAAAATCCCCAAAAATGTTTTTAAAAAACAAAATTTCTTCACTAGTTTAGGCTGATATATATTCTTCTACATATCTTTGGTAAAAAAAAAAAATCAAATCGCAATAAGCGTTTATTGATTGGTTTGCACAAAAGTTGCAGCATCTACAAACTTTGGGAAAGATTTATGGCATTTTTATTATTTCTTTTTTTACTAGTTATGGTGGTGATCTGCGATTTTTAGCGGTACTGCGATATTGTGACGGACAGATCGAACACCTGACACATTTTTGGGACCATTGACGTTTATACAGCGTTCAGAGCTATAAAAATGCACTGGTTACTGTGTAAATGTCCCTGGCAGAGAAGAGGTTAACACTAGGGGGTGATCAAGGGGTTAAATGTGTTACTGAGTTAGTGTTTCTAATGGTGTGGGGTTAGGACTGACTGGAGGAGGAGACATATTGTTGTTCCTACTTACTAGGAACAAACTATATGTCTCCTCTCTCCTGACAGAACAGGGAATTGTGTGTTTATACAAATACACAAATCCCCGTTCTAGCTCTCATTCCCACAATCGTGGGTGGTCGGCGGCTGTCGCGCTCGCCGGCCACGAGCATTGGGACCCCCGCCGTGCTGTGGACGGGCCTCCGGCGGCTCTTAAAGGGGAGGACATACCCGTAAGGCGATTCGTGGGAACGTCCCACTTTGCCAACGTATATCCGCGTGAGCCGGTTGGCAGGTGGTTAAAGTTACCAGCTCCAGAGACATCACCCTGTTCCAGGCGTCACTCTGTATTTGGACACTGACTGGAACAAAGCATGCAGTCAGTGAAGTCGATAAAATAGGGGCCGATTTTCTAAAACGGGAGAGTGCTAAATCTGGTGCAGCTCTGCAGAGAAACCAGTGAGCTTGCAGGTTTAAGCCTAGGTTCACATTGCTGCGGGTTAGAAATCAGCTCAACTCGCACAATTTCAAACTGGCAATGTAGTCCGACTTCGGGGACGATTTAACAGACATTTGTGCGGGTTCCTGCAAAGATGTCTCTTCAAATCGCCCCCAAAATCTCCAAAAGTAGTACAGGAACTACTTTTGGGAATCGGTGCGGCATTGCACCGATTTGGATGGTGCCATTGCCAGCAATAGCCATCGGTTAGGCATGCCAAATCGACCCAATGTGAACGGGGGATTATTGTCAAAGCTTTATTGAACAAGCTGAAGTTAGAAGCTGATTGGCAACCATGCACAGCTGCACCAAAGTTTTCACTCTCCAGTTTTAGTAAATCAACCCCACAGTTTAAACTTTCACAAGCCCAGGCTTAAAAGGGGTTGTAAACCCTCGTGTCTTTTTTCACCTTAATGCATCCTAGGATTCAGGATCGAGGGAAAGATGAATACAGCAATTTACAGAGACATCCTTGATGAAAACCTGCTCCAGAGCGCTCTGGACCTCAGACTAGGGCCAAGGTTCATCTTCCAACAGGACAACGACACGAAGCACACAGCCAAGATAACAAAGGAGTGGCTATGGGACAACTCTGTGAATGTCCTTGAGTGGCCCAACCAGAGCCCAGACTTGAACCCTATTGAACATCTCTGGAGAGATCTGAAAATGGCTGTGCACTGATGCTCCGCATCCAACCTGATGGAGCTTGAGAAGTCCTGCAAAGAAGAATCGGAGAAACTGCCCAAAAATAGGTGTGCCATGCTTGTAGTATCATTCTGAAAAAGACTTGAGGCTGTAATTTGTGCCAAATGTGCTTTAACAAAGTATTGAGAAAAGGCTGTGAATACTTATATACGTGATTTTTTTTTTGTTTTTTATTTTTAATAAAATTTGCAAACATTTCAAACAAACTTCTTTCATGTTGTCATTATGGGGTATTTGTATGACACTAATAAAATTTCAAAAATTTTACCTTTTTGTAGTTTAATACTGTTGTGCCCTTAAAGTCCCATTGTTTAGTTCCTTGATGCCCTTAATTATTATGGGGTATTGTTTGTAGAACTCTGAAGAAAATAATGAATTTGAAGTGTAAGTTCTCCTTTACAGAAAACCTGAGGCCAGCTATCACTGCTAGGAGACATCGGGTCGCTGCTTTACCGGACCGGGAATTTAAAATCCCCAGGCTTTCTTTTTAATCCCCCACTGACAGGACGGGCTAGGCAAGTTCCGATTGGTCTGCAGCGTTCCATGCAATTTGAGTGCCACCCATATGTACCTTTACAAGATACATTTAGGAGAATAAGGCGTGGGGATTTCAAATCCCCGGACCGGTGAAGCGGCGACCTGATATCTCCAAGAAGGTGATCGCCAGCCTCAGTTACAGTGGGTCAGGGGGTCCAGTGTAAGTTCACCTTACAGGTTTTCTGTAAAGGTGAACTTACCCTTTAATCCATTTTGGAATAAGGCTGTAACATAACAGCCTTGGCCTCGCCAAGGATCCAGGGTTCTCTGAAAGCAACTGTACTCTGATATGCAATAAATGACAGAGTGAAGGAAAGACTACAATAAGTCCACCTAATCCAACCGTGCCCTCCATCACGTTTAAAAAAAAAAAAAAAAAAAAAAAAAAAAAAACACACACACACACACACACACACACACACACAAACAGCCAAAAGCAGAAGGAGCAAGCCGACCTTCAACATTCCTGTTGCAAGTTCGCATTTGCATATCAGACTGCACTGGATTTTTGGCGTCCTCGTGAAAGCTTTTGTGGGTATGTGCAGGAACTTGGAGATGTGGGAAAACTTTCTTCTTTACCCAATGATGGATCTGGGCAAAACATTGGTAGGACAATGTCCTGAGAGCAATGATAAACAGAAGAAAAGTTCAGAAGAAATCCCAGATCTATCTTTAAAACCATTCTACTGTATCTGGGAAAATTGACCTTACAACCAAACTCTCTGTATATTTTGAAAATTCAAAAAACACTCCTGAAGCAGCTACCTGTACTTTGAGAGTGCTGACTGCCAGGCCCTTGTCGGCACCATCTTGTAAAAACTCCAAAATAGAAGGGAGGTCCTCCAGTTGATGACCAGAAGAATTGGACCAGCAGTCCATACTTTATCATAACTAGCCCTAGTTACTTGCAACTCTCAAGAAGAGTAGAAACTAGCCACTCTGAATTTCTTTTGTAAGAGCTGTTCCTCAAAAACTAAGCTACGAGTCTTACTCTAGCTACCTCCGGGTAGCATAAGGGCCCTTGAAGCAGCAAGACTTGTCTGATTAGAAGAGGCCAATATAGTTTGACTGCCAGACAGAGAGTGAAAAACCATGCTCTTTTGGGCCAGAAAGGCGCTATGAAGATGACTGAAGTTCTTTACTTTCTGAATTTTCCTTAGCAGTTGCAGGATCAAGTGAAAGAAGGGAAAACGCATAACAAAGATGGAAATCCCAGGGTTGTGCAAGAGCGTTTATCCCTATTGTACGTTTTTCCCTGTTTAGAGAAAAGAATAGTGGGGTTTTTGTATTCTGTTTATTTGCAAAGAGGTCCATTTGAGGACTAGCCACTTCTCCGTAATCTGGGAGTATACTTCTAGATTTAAAGTCCACACTGCCTCCCACACCTGGGGCCTGCTCAGGAAGTTAACCACAAAATTCAAAGTCCCCTTGAGATGGACTGCCAATAAAGATGCCAAATGGGCTTCTGCCCAAAGGAGGACTTCCTCTGCCAGAATCTGCAAAATTCTGCTCTTTGTGCCCCCTTACCTGGCCATGGGTGTAGCATTGTCCGAAAAGACTTAAAATATGATGCCTTGTACTGCTGTGTGTGGTTTGTGGTTACCTTTTCTGTGTTGAAACTCAATAAAACCTACCCTTAAAAAAAAGGAAAAAAAATTTGAGGAATTCCCTGCTGAGACTTTGTCCAGGCACTCTGCGCTATTTTCTCTTCTAAGTTAGCACCCCCGCCCCAGGAGTAGGCAGATACTTCAACAGAAGAGAGCCATAAAAGGCCTGCTGTAGAGCTGCAAGATTAATCATTAAAAAAATAAATAAATAGTGATCTCGATTCAACCCCCCTCACGATCTCTATGCACCTTTTCCCTTATGCATTCATGTAACAAGTGCAGAGAGTTCTCTGCTCACTCAGCTGTCAAAAAAAACAGGCAGCCTGCAAAGTTTTTCACAACATTGTCAGTGCTGGGAGATACCTATAAACATTGTAACATTTGGTTCATTTCAGAGATCAAAGGAATGAACTTCGGGCTGTAAATGAGGTCAGTTTACCCACTTAGGCTTCATGTACATGAGACGTAAAACCTTTCCTGAACAATGGAACTTGACAGCTAGTAACCGATGTTTAAAAACTTCCATTGTGCTACGCTTACATGCCGCGTTTGCGTTTAGAAGCGTTTTTTTGCATTGCAAATGGTCAGAAATGTATCTCCATTAATGCCTATAAACGAAACACGGCTAAACGCGAGTTACTGCGTTTACAAGCATTTGGTGTTTCAAATACCTCTGAACATCTGTTCTGAACACATTTTTTTTGCTTTACAAAAAATGCTTCTAACCTCAACTGCCTGGAAACTACTATAAACGACTCAGTGTACATGTGTTGATAGGATAAGAGAGGAGAGTTCAGGGGCAGCTGAAAAAAAAAAAAAAAAAAAAAGACACCCAACTGCTCCAAAACGTCTGTTTACCAGCAGCAGTGTACATGAGGCCTTAAAGACTAAACCTTTTTTCTGACACTTGTTGTAAAATCAGTATTTTTTGCTAGAAAATTACTTAAAACCGCCAAATATTATATATTTTTTTTTTTTAGCAGAGACCCTTGAGAATAAAATGGCAGTTGTTGCAATATTTTATGTCACACTGTATTTGAGCAGCGGTCTTTCAAACGCAATTTTTGGGGAAAAAATACACTTCAACTAATTTAAAAAAAAAAAAAAAAAAAAAAAAAACAAACTTAACCACTTCAGCCCCAGACCATTTGGCTGGCCAAAGACCAGAGCACTTTTTGAGATTCGGCACTGCGTCGATTTAACTGACAATTGCGCATTCGTGCGACGTGGCTACCAAAAAAAATTGACCTTTTTTCCCCACAAATAGAGCTTTCTTTTGGTGGTATTTGATCACCTCTGCATTTTCTATTTTATGCGCTATAAACAAACAAAAAAAAGGAGCGACAATTTTGAAAAAAAATTTACTTTTTGCTATAATAAATATCCCCCAAAAAATATATTAAAAAAACATATGTTTTTACTCAGTTTAGGACGATACTTATTCTACTACATTTTTTTTTTTTTTAAACCAAAAATATCGCAATAACCGTTTATTCATTGGCTTGCGCAAAAGTTATAGCATCTACAAAGTAGGGGATAGTTTTATGGTAATTTTTATTAATAATTTTTTTTTTTTTTTTTACTAGTAATGGCGGCGATCAGCGATTTTTTTTTTTTTTTTTTTAACCATAGATTTTTTATTGGATTATTCAGTTTACACGTAATATATGAAACATTGTGTACATCACAATCTGTATACAATGTACTTATCAAATATCAAACTTACAGATATAGGAACATCGTGTTCACGTGAGCTACTTACATTTCAACAAAATAAACATGGCCTCAACAGGAGGCAAAGCCTGTCACCCCTTCTGGGTACACACTGCGATCAGGCTCTGCAAAGGTACAATTATAAAGTAGCCCTCCTCGGACCTTTTTGAGGGTCTCCGGAGATAGAGTGTACAGTACGTTCGGTACGTGTAGTTTCGATAACTAGTAAACAAACATTGATAAACTTTCAGTGCTTCGTTATACACATATGCATAAACAGGAGTGGGTACATATGTACAGTAATTGTAATTGTAAGGCAACTCCTAGTATGACCATTCCTATTGATTGGTCCCACCACCGGGCGATCAGCGATTTTTATCGTGACTGCAACATTATGGTGGACAGATCGGACACTTTTGGCGCTATTTTGGGACCATTCACATTTATACAGCGATCAGTGCGATTAAAAATGCATTGATTACTATGTAAATGTGACTGGCAGTGAAGGGGTTAACCAGGAGGGCGCGCTGAAGGGGTCAAGTGTGTCCTAGGGATGTGTTCTAACTGTAGGGGGGATGGGCTACATGTCTCATGACATTGATCACCGCTCCCAATCACAGGGAGCTGTGATCAGTGTCGTGTCACTAGGAAGAATGGGGAAATGCTTGTTTATATCAGCATTTCCCCGTTCTTCCTCTCCGTGAGACAATCGCGGGTATTCCCGCGGACAGCGAGTCCGCGGGACCCGCGATCACACTCACCGGGCTCGCGCGCCCACAATGCCACGTCTTAAAGGGCAACGTACAGGTACGTTAATGTGCCTGTCCGTGCCATTCTGCCAACATATATCGGCGTGAGCTGGTGGGCAAGTGGTTAAACAGTAAAGTTAGCCCAATTTTTTTGTATAATGGGAAAGATGATTTTACGCCACAAGAATCGTGATCTTTATGCCCCCCCCCCCCCCGCCCGCCCCAAAGCACCAACCCCCTCCCACCATGTTGAGAGCAAGTGGCCTGGTATGGTTCAGGAGGGAGGGGGGCGCTCGCATGTCCCCACCCCCTTTCCTGACCTGCCGGGCTGCATGCTCGGATAAGGGTCTGGATTTTGGGGGGGACCCCACGCTGTTCTTTTTGGCACCTCAGAGCACAAGTCGCATTCCAAAGTCTGATCAGTTAACACGATGATCCGACTGTAATGATAGTCAATAGGGATTGACTAATTATCGGTGCGGCCGATATTCACTTTTTTAGAAGTATCGGTCAAAAAAACTGACCGAAATTACTGATATTGCTTCAAGGGGTTTTACCGGGGTGATTCATGCATGATCCCAGTACCGCTCTCTAGAGCGGACGGTTGGCTTTATTGTAATAACAACCGATGTGGCACAGCAGCCGCTCGACTGTTATTACAAGGAACTGGAGGGGACGTCCCCCCCACTGCCTTCCGACGCTCACCCGGGCTCTGCCGTCCCACTGGGAGGCCCGGGCTACCAGCCGGCACGTCCACTGGCTGGCCGAAGACCCGAACAAAGCCAGTGCTTCGTTCGGGTCTAGGATCTAGTAATCCGGAAGCAAAGTCATGACATCTCTTGCCGGATTACTGGCATCTTAAAGGCTCCAGTTTAAAAAAAAAATAAAGTATTCAAAAACTCTGATCTTGACATTATGAATACTTTGAAGTGCAGCAGGCCTCAATTGCCGGGAGGGCGTCCATCCCATGCATTAACTGTCTGTGTGTGTCCCTGTGGGTCACGCGCAATGCACTCTGTGATCACCGAGTCTCTTAGACTCGGCTGATCACAAATCGGAGTAAGGGGCCGATCCCAGCACCTTAACATGTGATCAATGACAGCTGAATACGCGATGTAAACAGAAGATCGGTAATCTGAATTTTTTTTTTTTTTCCCACTCACGCTGTCAGTGTAAGGGAAAAAAAAAAAGAGAGAGATTGATGGCTTCTGTCAGAGGGTCCCTCACACAGAGAGCTGTGGCTGCCTCATCTGTGCCCACCAGTGCCACTTACCTTTGCCCATCAGTGCCACCCATTAATGCCCACCAGTGCTGCCAATTAATGCCCACCAGTGCCACCCCATCAGTGCTGCCTCATCAGCACACATCAATGAAGGAGAAAAATTATCTGTTTTCAAAATTTGTTTTATAACAAACTATGAAACAGTTTTTTTTCCCCCAAAAAAATATCTGTCTTTTTAGCAAAAAATAAGAAACCCAGCAGTGATTAAATACCACCAAAAGAAAGCTCTATTTGTGTGAAAAAAAAAAAATGATATAAATTTTGTTTGGGTACAGCACTGCCGGTGCTGAATAGCAAAAAATGGTCTGGTTATGAAGGAGGTAAAACCTTCTGGAGCTTAAGGAGGAAGTAAACTTCCTTCCTCTAACATTTACCTCTAGGTAAGCCTATAATAAGGTAGTGTAAATATCTTCTAAACGTGCACCATTTAGGAGATATTTACATTACATGCAGTCAGAGACATCCCTGGCGTATGCGCTCTAAAGGAACGGCCATGGGTTGCGTTCCTCCGGAGCCCTGTGCCGTGAACGGCGGTTTTCACACTGGAGTGACATCATCATGGCTCTGGCCAGTCACAGAGCCGGAGCCCGCAAACCAGGAAGCAAGATGGGTGAAAATGGAAGCGGCTACAGTGCTGAAATTGCGAAGCTGGAACAGCTTCGTTTTCAGGTAAGTTTCACATAATTCGAGAAAAGATCTTTACTGTTCAGATACCCTCCACGCTTTACACTTCATGCCCACAGGTACAATCATTACTTCCCTCTTTCAGCCCCACCACTATAGACGAGGTTGCTAAACTACTTGTTAACATCCACCTTACCACCTGCCCTCTGGATCCTGTACCCTCACAAATGCTACGTTCACCCTCTGGCTCTACACTCTCTAAACCACATCTTCAATCTCTCCCCCTCTTCTGGCATCTTCCCCAACTCTCTAAAACATGCACTTGTCAGACCCATACTTAAAAAGCCCTCACTAGACCCATGCAATCTTAACAACCTATGCCCCATCTCCTAGCTCCCCTTCTTATCCAAAATCCTTGAACGTCTGGTCTACAACCGACTGTGTGTCCACCTTGCTGATAAAAGCCTTCTTGATCCCCTTCAGTCTGGATTTCATCCTCAACACTCCACAAAAACTGTTCTCCTAAAACTAACAAACGATCTACTAACGGCCAAAACAAAATCGACACTATTCTGTACTCCTACTCCTGGACCTCTCTGCTGCCTTTGATACAGTTGACCACCCCCTCCTGCTCAAAAAAACTCCACGCCTTTGGTCTCCATGACTGTACTCTTTGCTGATTCTCTTCCTACTTATCCAGCAGCACCTTTAGTGTTTCTTACAACTCTACTTCCTCCTCTCTCCTTCCTTTCTGTGTTGGGGTCCCCCTGTTCTTGGACCTCTCCTATTTTCAGTCTACACCTCCTCCCTGGGTCAGCCTCCCATGGCTTCCAATACCACCTCCTCTACGCTGACGACACCCAAATCTATTTCTCTACCCCTCAGCCCACTCCCTCTGTCTCCACACGTATCACTAATTTACTATCAGATATATCAGTCTGGATGTCATACCACTTCCTCAATCTATCCAAAACCGAACTTTTTAATTTTTGTTTCCCCATATGCCCCTTTCCCTTCCCCTGATCTCTCTGTCAAAATCGATGGCACAATAAGCCCATCACCGCATGCCAAGGTTCTAGGTGATGTCCTGGACTCTGAACTCTCCTTTAACCACTTAAGGACCAGCCTTGTTTTGGATTTTAGGTCTGTACATGTTTAAAACAGGTTTTTTTGCTAGAAAATTACTTTTTTGCAGGAAAACATTGTATATGGTTTTTCTTCTAACACCCTAGAGAATAAAATGGCGGTCGTTGCAATACTTTTTTTTTGCACCGTATTTGCGCAGCGGTCTTAAAAGCGCACTTGTTTTGGAAAAAATTCACTTTTTTTGAATAAAAATTAAAGTTACGTACCGGTAACGTCTTTTCCTGTAGTCTTTCAGGACAGCCACAATAGAGAGATAGTCTCCTCCCCTTCCTCTGGAAACACTGCGCCAGCCCATAAATTCTCTCCTTCCCTTCCGGACCTCAGTTCTTTCAAGAGTACCTCCGGCCAGCTGGGGAGACACAATAACACATTAATAACATACCAATCAATATCATTACCATATTGCGTTCTGGTCTTTAATAAGACCCCCCCCAAGCTTAGGGTGGGTAACTAGGGCTGTCCTGAAAGACTACAGGAAAAGACGTTACCGGTACGTAACTTTAATTTTCCCTTTTCGTCATTTCAGGACAGCCACAATAGAGAGGATAATCGAGCACTTACCAATTAGGGTGGGACTACAGCTTGCAGAACTTTTCGCCCAAAAGCCTGCTCACCTGCCGCCACCAGGTCCACTCTGTAATGTCTAACGAAAGTGGAGTAGCTGGACCATGTCGCTGCCTTGCATATTTGCTCTGGCGTTGCTCCAGGCTTCTCTGCCTGGGAAGTTGCCACTGCTCTGGTGGAATGTGCCTTTATGACTCTAGGGATCTAGTTCCCTGCTAAAGAATATGCCTGCCCAATAGCTAATCTAAGCCACCTGGCAATCGTGCGTCGGGACGCTCTGAGACCCTTTCTGGCCCCAGAAAACAAAATAAATAGACAATCAGACTTCCTTATTGTTTTAGTCATCTCTAGGTATTGTAGGATACACCTTCTTACATCTAAAAAATGAAATTTTAGTTCCCTTTCACCTGAAGGATTGGGACAAAACGAGGGCAGGACTATTTCCTGGCTTCTGTGAAAGCCTGACGCCACTTTAGGCAAAAAAGCTGGATCAGTCTTAAGGACTATCCTGTCTGGCAAAATAAGACAAAAAGGAGGTCTAATTAATAACGCCTCAATTTCGCTGACCCTCCTGGCAGTTGTCACTGCTACTAAAAATACTGTTTTTAGGGTAAGCTCCCTTAACAGGCACTTGTCCAATGGCTCAAAGGGATTTCCCGTAAGGCTCTGTAAAACCAGAGATAGGTCCCATCCGGGAAAGGGAGGACCCCTGGTAGGTCTCTGTCTTGACAGTGCCTTAAAGAATCTGACCACCCATGGATTGGTAGCCAGAGACTTCTCCAGATAAGCACTGAGTGCTGAAACCTGACTTTTAAGGGTACCTACAGATAAACCCTTGTCCGCTCCACACTGCAGAAACTCCAACACAGCTACGGGACTCTGCACCGAGAAGGAGTTTTCTATGCACCATTTGTTGAAAAGGAGCCAGACCTTTTTGTAAATCCTACGTGTCTCCTTTTTCCTACTGTTGAGGAGGGTAGAGATTAAGCTCTCTGAAAACCCCTTGGATCTTAATATACCCTCCTCAGTAGCCAGGCCGCTAATTTCCACTGCTGCACCTGTGGGCAGAGGACTGGACCCTGCGACAGAAGATCCTTTCGAGGTGGAAGGAAAAGGGGCGGCTCCGCTGCTAACTGACTGAGGATTGAAAACCATGCCCTTTTCGGCCAATGTGGAGCTACTAGAATGAGAGAGGTGCTCTCTAGTTGAAACTTCCTCAGAACCGCCGGTAACAGCACCGGAGGAGGGAAGGCGTAGCATGTCCTGAAATGCCAATTCTGAGATAATGCGTCCACCCCCAGTGCTCCTTCCCCTGCATTTAGGGAGAAAAACCAGGGGGTTTTCGCGTTGTCTTTTGAAGCGAAAAGATCCACTTCCGGGGGTCCCCATTTCTTGGATATGAGATTGAAGACCTCCTGGTTGAGGGCCCAATCTCCCTCCTTTAGACTCCTCCGGCTGAGGAAATCTGCGATTATATTCCTCTCCCCTCTCAAAAAAACCGCTGAGAGTGAGAGGGTGTTGGACTCAGCCCAGCTTAGAATATCCTTTGCTAGGGCCAACAGACTTCCGCTCCTGGTGCCTCCCTGCTTGTTTATATAGGCCACGGTGGAGGAGTTGTCCGACCGTACCTGTACATGGTGGCCCTGGAGTTCCTTTTTGAAAAATCTGAGGGCTAGGCCTACTGCCCTCAGCTCTTTCCAGTTGGAAGACCTTCGCAGTTCGTCGCCCTTCCATGTGCCCTGCGCTAGAAGGGATCCCAAATGTGCCCCCCAGCCTTTGCCACTTGCGTCCGTGGTTACGATCTGCGGGACTGGGATAAGCCACAGATGTCCCTGTGACAAGTTCACTTCCTTCCTCCACTACCAAAGAGATCTTTTTATTTGATGGGGAACCTGTACTAAGGTGTCTAGATCCCTCTGACTGTGGTCCCATACTCTTAGTACATATGACTGCAGGGGACGAAAATGTAATTCTGCCCACTGCACCGCTGGAAGAGTAAACGTTAGAAGGCCTAACGTTGACATTATGGACCTTTTTGACACCAGATGGTTGCACTGGAGGGAGAAAACTGCTCTGTCCAGCTTTAGAATCTTTTCCCTTGGAAGGAAAACTCTCAACAGCGTAGTGTCCAGCAGGTATCCCAGGTACACAATGCGCTGTGAGGGAATGAGACTGGACTTTTCTAAGTTCAGCAGCCACCCCAACCCTGTTAGTACCCACTTTGTTAGATCGAGGTCCTTGATCAACTGTTCTGGGGATACTGCAAATAGGAGCAGGTCGTCCAGATAGGCTATGACTGACACCCCCTGGAGTCGCAGGAAGGCCAACGCCTCTGCCAGTACCTTTGTGAATATGCGGGGCGAGGAGGATAGCCCGAAAGGCAGTGCTTGAAACTGTAGATGCAGTATTGTACCTTTCAGGTCTATTGCTAACCGGAGAAACTTTTGGGAGGATCCTGCGATAGGGACATGTAAATATGCGTCTCTGAGGTCCAGAGACACCATGTAACCGTTGTGTGGCAGCAGGGCCCTGACCGTAAAAATTGACTCCATGCGGAATCTTTTGTAGCAAATTGACCTGTTTAAGGGTTTTAAATTCAGAATCAACCTGAATTTCCCTGAGGGTTTTTTCACCACAAATACGTGGGAATAGAACCCTTCTCCTTCCTGCCCCTTTGGTACTCTGTGAACTACGTTCTGAATCTCCAGTTCCTTCAGGGCGTCTACCAAAGCTTCGGCCCTTGCTGTGCAGGTGGAAAGCTGCGTAACAAGGAACCTTTGGGGGGGGGCTTTGAGAATTCCAAGAGATACCCCCTTCTTATGACCCCCAGGATAAATCGATTGGGTGAGAGGGTCTCCCACTGTGGAAGGAAGGCCCCCAGTCTTCCTCCCACCGTGCCTAGAGAGTCATTGATCTTTGCGGGCTTTCTCAGGAGGGCGAAAAATCGCCCCTCCTCTGCCCTTGCCTCTTTGGCCCCAAGTTTTCTTCCCTCATTTGGGAGATTCCTTGCCTTTTTTCGGACGAAACCCCTTCCTTGCCTGAGCTGGGGCTTTCCGTTTAAGCGGAAAGGACTTCTTTTTGTCCGCTGTACGGTCTAAGACCGTCTCTAACCCAGGGCCAAAGAGTAGATCACCTGTCAGGGGTATCCCGCACAATTTGACCTTAGAGGCGGTGTCCCCCGGCCAAGTTTTCAGCCAGAGCGCTCTTCTGGCCGAATTTGCCAGCGCCGCTGATCTGGCCGACATACGGACTGACTCTGCCGAGGCGTCTGCAATGTATGCGATTCCTCGCAGAATCGTGGGGAACGAAGCTAGGATAGTTTCCTTGGCTGTGCCAGCTTCAATATGCTCCTGAATCTGGAAAAGCCAATGTTCTAAATTGTGGGCTACCACAGTAACAACCATTTCTGGCTTTAAATTACCCACAGTTGAATCCCACGTCTTTTTTAGAAGTGAGTCTATCCTCTTGTCCATGACATCCGACAAGGCCCCCATATCCTCGAATGCCAGGTCTGTGTGTCTAGAGACCTGAGAGAAGGCGGCGTCCAATTTGGGATTTTTATTCCAAATGGACCCTGGATCCTCTGAAAATGGGAACCTTCTTTTAAGGGAGCTAGAAAAAAAGGGTTTCCTCTCAGGATCCTGCCACTCCTTTTTAATCGTTTCCACCAGAACTTCATGTACTGGAAAAACTTTTCTTTTTTGATCTCCCAAGACCTTATACATAAGGTCATGGAGGGATAGGGGTTTCTTATCCTCGTGTATACTGAGGGTTGTATATATTGCCCCTAAGAGGTCTTCCACCTCATCCAGGGACAATTTATACCTGGAGATTTTTCTGGACTCCCCGTCCTGGTCTTCCCCTTCTGACTCCTCATGGGAGTCAGACGTGCCACTGTCCGGTTGCCTCAGCTCCACCCCGGAAGGGCCTGACATTTCCTCTGCCATAACTAAATTAGAAGATCTGGCAGGTGCAGAGCCCTGAGCATGAGGCGGGGTTGTATCCTGCTGAATGGGTTTAGAGGGAAGCTGAAACGTCTCAAAAAACGTTTTAAAGGATGAAAAGGTGGATGACAGCTCCTTCACAGAAGCTGCCAAACCAGACTGCTGTTCAGATTCCCATTCCTTAACCAGGGAGTCTATGCATTCTTTACACAAAACCTTAGTCCATGCTTCCCCTAAACTGTCTCTGCAAGAGGCACACTTCCTTTTAGAGACATGAGTGGACTTTGTTTTTTCTGTAGATTTCTGAAATTACATACAAAAACCACATATTACATTCAGCATGTTTAAGTGGAAACAACCCTGGGAGTGTACCAGAACCACCTTAAGGGAACTGCGCGCACCCCTCCACCCCCTGACCACCCAGGGGGTCTGCCCCCCCTCTAAGTAAGGAACCATACATGAGGAGGAGCAATCCTTAGATAGAGAGGACCCTTCCCCAGGGAACTCTTACCTTTGGAAGGCTGGAGATAGCGTCTGTATGAGTTGCAGCATCTGCCTCAGACATGACTGCAGGTGGTTGCCTGTGTAGAGTCTCACACTGTCTCCACGTGTAGCGACTCACTCCAGCCTGAGCCCGGCCCCCTATCAGCACCGCGACCCGGAACCGGAAGTCGCGGGTCAAAGGGAAAGCGTCCGCCCCCCCCCCCCCACCCCCCCCCCCGCCAGAAATGACCTCACCCGTCGTCCGGCCCGCTGGTTCCAAATTTTGTGGCCTGTACAGAGTACAGGGAGAGCGGACAGTCTCCATGCTGCGGCCCTGTGGACGCGATAGGGGTCCCCCACGACCTGATGCCGCGCTCAACAAGGAAGGGGTGGCTTCAGCTGCGGTAAGCACCGCCACTCTTTATCCTGGAAGCCCCTGCTTCCCTAGGGATGTTTCTTTAAAAAGAAAGGCCACAATCTCCCTGACTGCACCCGGCCTGGTTCCTCTGCACAGTGTCTCCCCACCGGAGGAAACACTAATAACTGAGGTCCGGCAGGGGAGGAGAGAATTTATGGGCTGGCGCAGTGTTTCCAGAGGAAGGGGAGGAGACTATCTCTCTATTGTGGCTGTCCTGAAATGACAAAAAGGGAAAAAATAAGACAACAGTAAAGTTAGCCCATTTTTTTTTATATTGTGAAATATAATGTTACGCCAAGTAAATTGATACCCAACATGTCACGCTTGAAAATTGCGCCCGCTCGTGGAATGGTGTCAAACTTTATGGTACAGAGGAGGTCTAGGGCTAGAATTATTGCTCTCGCTCTACCAGTCGCGGCGATACCTCACATGTGTGGTTTGACCACCGTTTTCATATGCGGGCGCTACTCGCGTATGCGTTCGCTTCTGCACGCGAGCTTGTCGGGACGGGGGGGGGGAGGGGTTTAAAAAAATATATATATTATTTATTTTATTTTTACACTGTTTTAAAAAAAAAAAAAAAATGGTGTCACTTTTATTCCTATTACAAGGAATGTAATAGAAAAAAACATGACAGGACCTCTTAAATAGCAGCAGTGTCATGGAGACGAGTGGGCGCCATCTTAGCCTCACTCGTCTCCAGACACAGGACGGAGACAGACGCGATCGCCTCCGCCGCTACCAACGGCTCCGGTAAGCGGCTGAGGGCACCGGATCACGGTGGGGGGGGCCCCTCTCCCGCCACCGATAAAAGTGATCTTGCAGCGAATCCGCCGCAGGGACCACTTTTATCTGAAAGTCGGCCACCGCACGAAGACGGGGATACCGGGGTTATGGCAGCTAACTGCTGCCATAACAACGATATCCCCGTTCAAAGTTTGGACGTACATCGTTGTGCGGCGGTCGGTAAGTGGTTAAAGTGGATGTAAACCCGAAATTTTTTTTATCATACTGTAGAGTATAAGATTTCCTATCATTTGAGCCCAGTCTTGCCACACAGAGTTAATCCAGCTCTGAGCAATCCTCTTTTGTTGTTCAGTGAGATAAATCTTGACAAACTGAGAAAAACTTTGTCAAATCTTCCCCCTTGCTGTGAGTGACAGGTGATTCACATATCTCATGCTGTAGCCTAAGACATGCATTATTTTTTAATTCCCTCCCCCACTCCTTTCTTCAGCAGCTCTGCAAGGATTGGCTGTTCCACACCTCAGCATGATTTGGCATGTTGAAGTCATGTGGTTACTTTCCTGTCTTTTCACTGGATGTTAGAGATCATAGCAGAAGTTCAGTGTAAGAAATACACAGGAGAAAATGAATATTGACAAGGGGAGTGTAGAGGTGGGCGGGGAGTCTACTGACATCACGACTCCACCCACCAAGCTCCAGACAACAGACCCACCCACAGAATCTGCAGTTTTTCGGGTCTAATAGACAGAGGAGAGACATTTGACAGGTAAAGATACATGCAGGAGGCATATATATCCTTATAGATAACTCCTATGGCAGTAGTTTAGAAAGGATGACATTGGGTTTACATCCACTTTAAGTACCACATCCAAATCTTGCCGCCTCAACTTCTCCAAAATATGCCTCTTTCTAACCAATGACACAAACAAACAAAGCTCTTAATTCACTCGCTGGTCATCTCTCACCTCGACTACTGCAACTCCCTTCTCATTGGCTTACCTCTACATAGTCTATCACCTCTTCAATCCATCATGAATGCTGCTGCCAGACTCATCCACGCTCACCCAACTAATTAAATTCAAAATACTAACAACTACTTACAAAGCCATCCACAATTTAGCCCCCAGCTACATCACTAGCCTAGTCTAAACATCAACCTACTCGTTCTCTTCGTTCCTCTCAAGACCTCCTCCCATGCTCACCTCCAGGACTTTTCCAGAGCCTCTCCAATCCTATGAAATGCCCTACCCCAATCTGTCCACTTATCTCCTACTCTATTCGCTTTTAGACGATCCCTGAAAACCCTTCTCTTCAGAGAAGCCTATTCTACCCACACCTAACAACTGTATTTTCATTTTCTCCATATGATCATCCCCCACAGTTATTACTTTTTGTTCCACTTGACCCTCCCTTCTAGATTGTAAGCTCTAATGAGCAGGGCCCTCTGATCCCTCCTGTATTGATTTGTATTGTAACTGTACTGTCTGCCCCATGTTGTAAAGCATTGCGCAAACTGTTGGCGCTATATAAATCCTGTATAATAATAATAATAATAATAATAATAATAATAATAATAATGTGCTAGTGTGTGATGCATAATAGCATATTATGACTTTACCATGAAGGAAGATTAAAAAACATTTTTTAAAAAAAATGGTCCAGTGGCATACAACCGCTTTAAGTGGTTAATTTAAATAGGCAAAATATGAATTTATTCTGGCCCTTTGAAATGAACGAATGCCCAAGTGCTTAAATGAATTTAGGAGCGTCAGGCGTCTTCTCTGCCTAAATGCTCCTTCCCCTGGATGTACTGGCAGTGTTTCTTTTGTTTTTTTTTCTGCATGTACACAATGGATAACATTGAGGGGTGTTTAGAGGCAGAAAAAAAAACCCAAGAAGCCTCTAGCAGTGTTTTTAATGTCCTACTTATGCATGAGGCCTACATCAAAAATTTGCTGTCAGATGTACTTTACCAGCCATGACCACTGAATACAGTAAAACTGCACAAACCAGCTAAAGAAAACAACTTCAAAATAACAAAAAGAGAATTCGCTGAAAATTGGGCAGCTGTGCAACGGAACCAATCAGCTTCTATCTTCAGCTTGCTCAGTTACGCTTTCGGAATGAAAGACTGAAGCTGATTGGTTGCCGTGGACAGCTCCTCTAGTTTGGATACATTCCCCCCTTCCTATTTTGGTTTCGCTTCCATAAACTATACACACAGACGGAGCTGTAAACACGTCCGGACATGTCATTCCATTAACAAATACGCACAGGAGGTGACATGACAGAACGCTCGCTTTAGGTCCTATAGTAAAGTCAGGAAGCTCTAGTCACAATGTACTCCCCGGTTGGACTCTTACTTGACGTCTTCATTCTCCACCGCTTCACACAGCTTCCTAGCCAGAGCCGCCATGCTCAATTCACAGCGAGGAGACCTCAGGACTGAGCGGCGAGTTAATAGACAGATGACCCGAGTTCAGTGTGTTCCGACTCCATCACCGTACGTTATTATTCACCATTGTATACAGTACACACAGGGCGGTCATTCAAACTTCCCTCGTCAGCCACCTTACTCCGCCCACACAAACACATGTGCCCGCCCCCACGAGTAGGCGAAGCTCGGCGTACACTACGCTCGTAGCCCCGCCCTACTCTGCCCAGACACACCCATGTGCCCGCCCCCATCAGTAGGCGGTGCTCGGCGTACACTGCGCTCGTTGCCCCGCCCTACTCTGCCCAGACACACCCATGTGCCCGCCCCCATCAGTAGACGGAGCTCGGCGTACACTGCGCTCGTAGCCCCGCCCCTGGCCCAGCTGAGCTCATCAAGTCTTCTCGCACACACAGCAGTGGTGACAGGAAGACGTGTGTTCTATCACAGGGACGGCTCTAGCACTGGCTGCTACTGCTGTGTGCACTGCTATGGATTCTTGTTATTGCGAGAGTCTCACCACACAATACGGTCACAGCCAGCAGTATGTGGTGACCATACTGTGAATTTCCAACATGAATTTGTCAATTTCCAGGAGGACTAGGCAGTGTTTTTTTTTTTTTTTCTTGGGGGGGGGGGGGGTGGCAAACAACCACCCCCTGCCTGCTGTTTGCCACTTACCCCATCTAGGTAAGGCGGGCAGCGGCTCTGGTGTCCTCTGCAGCTTTCGCCATGCGTCTCCTCCCCCTAGGCGTCCAATAGGATCGCCTGACGTTTTAGCCAATCGGGAAACGGGTCTCGCGACCCGCTTCCTGATTAGTGGGGAGGAGATAGTGAAACACTTTTTTGTGAAATGGTAGAGGTACCTCGTTACCATTTCACACAGGGGGGGAGGCCGGGATCTGGGGGTCCCCTTGTTAAAGGGGGCTTCCAGATTCCGATAAGCCCCCTGCCCGCAGACCCCCCACAACCACCGGACAAGGGTTGTGGGGATGAGGCCCTTGTCCGGGGGGCTACCCCGAAAAACCCTCCCCATGTTGAGGGCATGTGGCCTGGTACGGTTCAGGAGGGGGGGGGCGCTCTCTCATTCCCCCCTCTTTTCCTGTGGCCTGCCAGGTTGCGTGCTCGGATAAGGGTCTGATATGGATTTTTGGGGGGACCCCGACGCCATCTTTTTTTAAATTTTGGCGCGGGGTTCCCTTAAACAGGTCTGGTATGGATTTTGAGGGGGGATCCCCACGCCATTTTTTTTTTTAATTTGGGTAAATGGTTTTCCTTAATAGCCATACCAGATCTGAAGGGCCTGATATGGAATCTGGGGAGAACCCCACGCAATTTTTTTTTAAATTTTGGTTCTGGGTTCCCCTTAATATTCATACCAGACCCAAAGGGCCTGGTAATAGACTTTGGGGGAATCCCATGCCGTTTTTTTCAATGACTTTTATCTGTATTGCCGAGACCCGACAATTCATTATAGCAGCGAGTTTTTTTAAATGACTTTTTTTCCTTTAGAAATGTCAAATGTGCCACTTTACAGGCATACTATAGACACCCCCCAGGTAAGAAATTTAAAGGAAAATTTAACTTTTATTGTTTCACTTTAACCATTATTAAAATCACTGCTCCCGAAAAAACGTCAGTTTTTAAAACTTTTTTTGCATTGATACATGTCCCCTGAGTGAGGACCCAGGTCCCCAAACATTTTTTATGACAATATCATGCATATTAACCTTTAAAATGAGCACTTTTGATTTCTCCCATAGACTTTTAAAGGGTGTTCCACGGCTTTTCGAATTTGCTCCGAACACCACAAATTGTTCGCTATTCGAACAACCAATGTTCGAGTCAAACTCATGTTCGACCAAAACATAAAGCTCATCCCTAGTGTGCACCAGTTGGAACATGGCAGCATGTTGGTCTTGATCTTTTTTTTTTTTACTTTTATTCTACATACTTTTTCAGAGTAGTTCAGTGTTACCACAGTGACACAGTACTGCTCTGGAAGGAGGTAATCAGGGATTTTTTTTTTTTACACTGTTTTTGCTTATAAGTGATGATCACTGTTATAAGCAATAGTTAACATTCAAATATGGCCTCCCATTTATGATGGCTTTGCTTACTGTTGACATGCTGTTATTGGCTACAGCTAATCACATGGTACAGTGTTGTGATTGGCCATGTGATAGCTGTGGGCCAATCACAGCATCACAATAGTAAGCAAACACAGTCATGAATGGAAGCCATTCATGGCTGTTTTGTTTACATTGTAATCATGTGATTGCTATAACCAATCATAGTGATCACATCCTGTCCCATCCGCTGTGTCCTCTTTAGCTGCTCAGATTACTTTTCCCAGCTTTGGAATTGCCAGCTGAAAAAACTGATACCTCATTGATTGTTGCAGCAATGACCAAGAAAATACCTTTCCTATCCAGCGACGTACCAGTACGTCACTGGACGGGAAGCGGTTAATTCTTATGTGAATCAGTCTCCAAGGTGGTCTTTTATTGACCATAGGCTCCTGTTGCTGTCAGTCAAACTCCTGTGAGGAGGGAGCGGGGGCCTGGCTTACTGGTGCTGTGTGGGTCTATGGACCCACACAGCCTGGCTTGGGAGTGTGCTAACATGGGTACCCTCTTAGCACCTGACTTGCTGAGGGGGCATTCTGAAGAAGAAGGAGGAGGAGACAGCACCAGTGGGGACTGCCAAAGATGAGGCAAAGGGCCCTTCTGTGCAATACCATTGCACGGAGCTGGTAAACATAACCTCTTTTTTTCTATGTGCCTTAGTGGTAATGGGACCTCATGCCCCTACACAGTAGTGAAGCACACTGTGCTGCTGTGCAGTGACATACTGTAACACTGTGTGACACTTTAAAGCAGAGTTCCAGTCACCCAAACTTTTTTTTCTAAAGACTGCTCTGCATTAGTCCAAACATATACATTAACATTTACAACATGTCATCTGTGTTGCACTTTTACTTTCTTTTAAAATAGTTTTTTACTTACAGATCTCAGAAGCAGACAGGTTCCATTTTAGCTGTGGGCATCTGAAGCCCTCCTGTCTTCATTTCTGGTATTTCCGTGCAGCTGCCTACCCAGCATGCACCTCCCGATCTTGCGCATTTGCAGTAATGCCGCTGAGTATATAAACAAAAAGTGTAGCGCTATGATGTGTCAATCGGCAACACTAGAATGTGTTGAGTAACAAACAGTGTAAATCAAAACGTTGGGTCATGCTAGACCTCATGTAAAGGACAATGAACCAGTGAGAAATCCACTATTCAAAGGAAACCACTATTATCATGTCCTCTGTGATAAGACAATGTGGATTGAATGTGCATCACACAACTTAAGCCCAAACCCTCAGAACACAACTCCAGCATATAGGGGTAGGGATAAGTAACAAGTCTCTGAGGTGAGGACAGTTCGTTTAATCAAACGGAGACATCTTGGAGTATAAACATATAGCTCATAATATCATCTATTCTTATTATTGATGGACTCTTCCAATGATCAGCCAGGTATGAAAATAATATAAAATGCCCTTACCGGACGCGGTGGACTCACAGGCCGTACGGCGGTGAGTCATACGAGCTTAAACCGTAAGACACGGTAGGGTTATAGGTGTTCGTGGTCCGCAATCGGAGGATCCTGAGAAGAACTCCAGTCACAAACAGTCTCCCAATTCGTCCTCCAACACTCACTTGGATCTCAGACAGTTTGAAGTAGGGGGAATAGGAGAAAGAAGGCTCCACATAGTGTAAATTCCAATTTATCAGGGGATTTATTGTATAAAAAATTCCAACGAAAACTTCCAGATAAAAACAAAATTCATAAAAACGTAAAAAGTTGTATTTAGCGCAGTAGACAGATGGTTTAAGGTAGCGTCCTACACCCGACGCGTTTCGTCTGAAAAGACATCAACTGGCGCTGAGTGGCTCTCCTTCTTCCAGACAGGTTGCCAGGATACTGTGCCTGCATTCCACATTTTTTTTAAGGCCACCTACACCACATACTCACTGGTTGTCAGAGTCTGTAGTGTGAGGCCAGGTTGCTGAAAGGGCGTCCCTTGCAGCTGAGTGCAGCGCTCCCCTGGGACTGATACAGGGGATGCGATGCCCAAAGGTGCACGGGTTCGCCAGGGATGCTGCAGGCTAGCTGGTTGGCAGTAGGTAGCTGGAGTGCGTTGTGGCAGCCGTACGGAGAGAAGTCTTGAGTATGGAACAGCAGGGTAAACCAGGAACAGGGTCTGCAGCCAGGCCAGGAATCAGGTACCAGAAGACATTTTGAGAGAAGTACAGGAACAAGCCGGGTCATACACAGAGGACAGAGGATCGGAGAGTAGTCAGCCAAGCCGGGGTCAGAGCGAGGAGATAAGCAGGGTCACAGGTCAAGCCAGGCAGAGGTCAAACCAGGGGTCGTCAGAGTATACAAGGCACAGGAACACAGGAAGCTGTTTGATAATCCAGCAAACTGCAAGTGTCAGTGGCGGGTTTAAATGGGCCGGGGGGTGCCTACAAGGTCAGGGCGTGCGTGCACGTGTGCGCGCACCGGTGCGCGCAGACTGCCGTGGCCTGGCTGTCGCGCATTTGCGTGCGCGCAGGCGCACGGAAACTCGTCTGGCACAACCATCACGGTTACTGGCGAAATGGCCCATGGCCATTTCCCTGACAGTCCCCCCCCCCCCAAGGGGCAGCCTCCGGATGCCGGGCCCATCTTTCTGGGTAACGAACTATAAATCTCTGCATGTATATTGTCTGCAGGTTCCCAATAACTTTCTTCTGCTGGGTAACCCTTACACTTTATAAGAAATTGAATGGTCCTACCTCTCCGGCGGCAGTCCAGGATGGCTTCAACTTCGAACTCTGTCTCATCTCCCACAGAAACTGGAGGCGGAGGATCTTCCTCTCTTCCTGGAAAAGGACTAGAGATAACAGTTTTAAGTAGGGAAACATGAAACACAGGGTGCACTTTGTAAGAACTCGGAAGTGACAGTTCGAAAGCTACTGGGTTAATCTCCCGTCTAATCTTAAATGGGCCAATAAATCTTGGTCCCAATTTCCGGGAGGGGCAAGGAAGCTTAAGATTTGCCGAGGAGAGCCAAACCTCATCTCCAACCTTAAAGCTAGGACTCTCTCCCCTGTTCTTGTCATATTGTTTCTTGTAATCCTCTTGAGCGTTTTGCATGGTTAACCGGAGGGTTTGATAATTAGCCTGAATGGAATTTATCCTGTCCTGAACTGCTGAGATTGAGGTCTCTGGAATGACGTTAGGTAGGAATGAAGGATGGAAACCAAAACGGTGATTGATTGGTGGTTGAGTGTAATGAATTATTGTATGCGAACTCCGCACAGGGGAGTAACGAGGACGTCATCCTGGGAAATGGAGCAGAAACAGCGTAGATATTGCTCTAAGGTCTGATTAGTTCTTTCAGTCTGACCATTGCTTTGGGGGTGATAGGCAGAGGATAGGCATAATTCAATAGACAGGACCTTGCAGAGCTCTTTCCAAAATCGGGAAGTAAATTGGACCCCTCTATCAGATACAATGCTGTCAGGAAGGCCGTGAAGTCTGACTATCTCCTTTATGAACATTTTTGCTGTGTCTGCAGCAGGAGTACCTGTCATGGGCAAGAAGTGTGACATCTTGGAGAAACGGTCCACAACTACTAGGATCGTTGTGAACCTTTTGGAGGGAGACAGCTCTACTATGAAGTCCATAGATATATTTTTCCATGGTTGTTCTGGTACCGGCAAAGGACGTAGCAGACCCAAAGACTTAATGTTGGACCCCTTGTTTCGCTGGCAGGTGGTGCAGGAGCTAACATACTTTTTGCAGTCAGATTTCAAGGTAGGCCACCAAAAGGATCGCTGAATAAGATCCATGGTTTTCCATACTCCGAAGTGGCCAGCAAGTTGGTGGTCATGTGATGTTTGTAAGACCTGAATTCTGGCTTGTTGCGGGACAAAGATCTTGTCCCGGTACCAAAGATACCCCCCTGGTTTTTTAAAGAGGAAGTCTCTGGTTCCTGGCATTGGAGGGAAGCCTGTTCAAGAGAAGACCTTAGATCAGGTTGAATCAGAAGAAAATTCTGTGGAGACAAGATTGTGCTGGATGTTGTTTCTTCTGGAGTATCAGGGAATATTTGGGATAAAACATCGGCCTTTCTGTTCTTGGAGCCAGGGTGGTAGATGATGTGAAAATTAATTTGTGAAAAGAACAGAGCCCAGCGAGCCTGATGGGGTCTCAGGCGTTTGGCGTTGTGGAGGTACTCGAGGTTTCTGTGATCAGTGAATATCATTATAGGGTGCGTGGCCTCCTCAAGAAGGTATCTCCACTCCTCTAAGGCTGTCTTAATGGCCAGAAGCTCACGGTCACTTACGTCGTAATTTCTCTTGGGCTGGCTCATCTTCTGAGAGGAGAAGGTCATGGGATGAAGCAGAGACTTGGGTCCCAGATGCTGTGAAAGTACTGCTCCTGTAGCTACCTCCGAGGCATCGACCTCCAAGATGTAGGGCAGGGCAGGATCAGGATGTTGAAGAATTGGTGCAGAGGCAAACAAAGACTTCAGTTTCTCAAAAGCAGATTGGGCTTCGGAGGACCAAAGGAAACGAACATGTAGGCGGGTTACTTGGGTTATGGGTGAAATGATGGAAGAAAAGTTCCTTATAAATCTTATATCGAAGTTTGCAACGCCTACAAACCTTTTTGTAGGCTTCTACCCCCTTCTTATCTGACGGAGTTGGCCAATCCAGGATTGCCTGCACTTTCTGTGGATCCATAGCTACACCGCCAGTAGAGATGATTAGCCCTAGGAATTGTATTGATTTCTTTTCAAAGTCACACTTTTCCGCTCTCGCGTAAAGTCCATGTTTACTTAGTGTGAGTAATACTGTTTTTACGTGAGTCCGATGGAGCTCCAAGGTGGCTGAGAATATAAGGATGTCATCCAGATAGATGATGACGAAGTAGTCAAGGTATTGCTGGAAGATGTTTTTTACGAAGTGCTGGAATGTAGCCGGAGCGTTATAGAGCCCAAATGGCATCACCAAATGCTCAAAGTGTCTGAACCTCCTTCTGAATGCCGTCTTCCATTTATCGCCCTCACGAATGCGAACGAGGTTGTAGGCACCCTGGAGGTCGAGCTTGGTGAATACTTGGGCTGAACGAAATCTCTGAAAGAGTTTGGGGACCAGTGGAAGTGGATATCGTTTTTTTATGGTGATCTTATTCAATTCCCTATAGTCCACACATGGTCTTAAAGTCTTGTCTTTTTTTTTCGACAAAGAAAATGCCGGCACCGGCAGGAGAGGAAAAAGGACGAATGAAACCTTTTGCCAGGTTTTCGTCTATGTATTGTCGTAGTGTTCCTAATTCCACTTCATAGAGGGGGAATATATGGAAATCTCGGCCAAATGGAATCTCAGCCCCTGAAAGCAATTCCATAGGACAATCATATGGCTGATGTGGTACGCCTGGGGTACATCCTGGTTAATGGAGGATACAGACTGGACTGTCAGATAACTGGTGGTATCTCTGGATTCAGGGATGAGGCAATGTTGCTGGCAATAGGGGGAAGTGAACAGGACTTCCTTCTTGATCCAATCGATCTGGGGGTTATGGGCTTGGAGCCAAGGAATACCTAAGATATTTGGAGACATAGGTGAGCTCAAAGCGTCAAAACGTATGAAGTCCCGATGGCCATTGGGAGAAATAATAAGGAGAGGGGTAGTCTCTTGAGTAACAAGGCCAGACTTGGGTAATGTGCCATCTGCTAAACAGACTTCCAGACCCCGTTTCTTGTGGAGAAGGGGCAACCTAAGGTTTATTGCCAGGTTCAAGTCCACAAAGCAACTGCATGCTCCAGAATCGATTATGGCCTTGAGCCGGATCTCCTCTTCTCTGAACTGTAGCATGATGGGGAGAACAAGTTGTGAGGGAGAAGTTCCGGAAACCTGGAAATATACTGGAGAGTAGGTGGGTGGCTTCTTGGGCCTTCTGGGGCAGTCACATAGGTAATGTCCGTTCCCACCACAATAGAGGCAGAGATTGGCTAGGATACGAATGCATCTTTCATCAGGGGTTAGTGCAGAACATAACAGGCCAATTTGCTTAGGAACTGATCCAGAGGTGGATGTACTGGCGGGCCTGCAGGTCCGTGATCATTCAGACTGTCACTCTCGCAAACGTCGATCCAGTTGGATGGATAATTGGATGAGACCTTCAAGTGTAGTAGGGATCCCGATCCTGGCCAACTTGTCTTTGAGAGATTCAGAGAGTCCTAGGCGGAACTGGTGTATTAAAGCTGCCTCATTCCAGGCTGTGTCTGCAGACCACCGACGGAAGTCCACGGTATAGTCCTCTACTGGTTGCCTACCCTGCTGCAGAGAATGCAGGGCGGCTTCAGCGGTGGCAGTACGCTGGGGATCCTCATAGAGTTGTGCCATAGGCACCAGGAATGCGTCCACCGTGCTAATGACTGGACTCTTTTGTTCCCATAAACTGTGGGCCCAGGCCTGAGGTTTGTCGGACAGTAAAGAAATGAGAAACCCGACTTTAACGGTCTCTAAAGCAAAAGTCTGGGGCTGCAGGGCTAGGTACAATAGGAAGGCAGTCCTGAAGGATCTGAACTTCTCCCGGTCTCTGGAAAATCGCTCAGGAACGGGAACTGGAGGAGGGAACATCATCATAGGAGCCACAGAGGAAATAGAAAAGACTATCCTTCTGACCCCAGCATTTTTCATTCTTGTGCCAATCATTTTTGGCTACTACTGTCGATTGATATGTAAACCACTTTGTTAAATCAGAAATTAGTGATCAATAATAATATCTAGTTAACATCAATAATTTTGTGACAAGAAGTATGTTGAACAATGCTATACCTGACTCAAGCTGGGCTCCTCCGCATCTTTTTCCTGGGTGGAAGGCCCAGGTTGGACTTCAGAAGCCTCATCTGATGTGGAAGGAAGTGTGGAAGGAAGAGTGGAAGGAAGGGTTGAGAGCGATGGCCTGATTTCAGTCTGGTCTGACAAAAACCGTAGTCTGTCATAGTACCACAGCCTGGGGACCTAAATGTCATTTGCTACTGCTCCTGATCTCATGGGATCCTGGACCTTTTTGTGCTCCCTATTATATGTGCTCCTCAGGCCACCAATTTTGCACTTCAAATAGGGGATGGTTGCCGTGGGAATCACCAGCTTCACCAATTCCAGCAATTGATCCAGCGCTGCCTTCCTCTTTATTTTATTATTATAAAAAGGGTGTTTCACCTGCCACAGACAGGGCAGCTCCCTGTATTTATCAATGAAGTTGGGGAAGAAGTCATGATCGTTGAATCTATCCATTTTATCTGCAAGACAAACCCTAATGTCAGGCTAAACTCTCCTAATCTTGTCCCAATATAGGCCTCAATCTATAAGCAGTATAGGCCACTGATGCCCCAAGTTAAAATTGTACCTTTGTTAGTACGATCGGCGCTTACACTACTCCATCCTCCGCTCACAGATTGTACATACGACGCACACGTGCTACGCTTTATATACACTGCGCATGCGGGAAACTCCGCCCACCCCTGACCTTCTTTCTAGTATATTCCCCGCCCCTTCTTTTTTGGCCCAGTGGGAGAGCACATGGCGGAGACAGAGCAGGTGCATGCAGAGGAGAGCAGCAACGATGAGGAAAGCCCAGAGCCACAAACGTCACGATCCAGGAGGAGATTTAAGGCCTCAAATATGGCCTTTGTTGAGATGGTGGACATCTTGAAGAGGGCCGATTATGAAGGGAAATATGGACCGTATAGAAACCCAAATGTGAGAAAGGCCAAAATCATGAGTAAAGTTGTGAAAAGTCTGCAGAAGAATTTTGGGGTACGACGATCCAAGGATCAACTGAGGAAACGATGGTCAGACCTCAAATTGAGGGAGCACGATCAGTACAGAAGAATCAAGAGAGTGCTGCAAAAGAGTAAGTATTTTGTCATGTGTTCCTATTATTATTTTTACTTTTGTGCTACTCCATGTGCTTTTCTTCACTGTTGTACAGTTTAAAATGGCATTTAAAATGGCAAGTTTCAGGTTCGTGGGCACAGTAATCGTTTGTAGTAAACATCGTTCGTTCGCTCAGTAAACAATGTTTTTGGCAGATGCAGGTTAACTACATTTGTTCATGCCTGTTTGTATTAAAAGAAGTTTGTTGTCCAGATGGGTTTGTAACTAGAATGAAATGCAAACTTGATTCAGTGTAAGGATAGGACACTCAGCAGCTGTTTTTTAAACATCTGGACTCAGGAGCACTAGTGTGGAACACCAGAACAAGCAGGTGCTCCAGTGGATACTAGGGGTCTCTACATGTGTGATACTTTACCAAAAAAGGTAAGTATTCCAGCTTTAAGAAAGGGAAAAAAATCATGTCTTCAGCTTGGAACTCTGCCAAAACTGACAATTGTACGACAGTTCCAAGCAATGTTTCATATTTATATTTCTTGCCTCAAATATCTGTGAGCTAAGTATATTTTTATTTTTATTTAATTCACATAGGGAAGAAAAGACTCGGGACATCTGAGGACACCAGGAACCCCAACCTCCCAAAGAAGTGGAAGTCACCACACCAAAACCTGAGGATGTGGAGGGAGGAGAGTTTCATGACGTGGTTGAAATAGTGACCACAATAGGTGAGTGTCTGAGACCACAGCTTCAGGTAATAGATGTATGCCTGCATATTTATAATACATGATGTGTTTTATTCTTTTTAGGTGATGTGGATGTTGTGGAAGAAGAAACTCATTTCACCAGTGCAAGTGCACACGTCCTCATCGGGGAGATCATGGTGTGCAATCATGATTTAGAAAAGATAAAGGAAAACATCAACGATGTTCAACAAAAAATGAAGAACATCATTGATGTCTTAGGCAGAATCTAAAACACACAAAATATTGTACCGTTTTGTCGAGGAATTTTTTATTTTAATTCAAGTTTTAAAGTATTTTAAAAGCCAAATTTTGAAGATGCACACAATGTGTCAACATGTGCTATCTGCCATCACGGGATATCAATGTACGTGTTTTGGGGGTGCAATCCCTTCCTCCCAAGTAGGTGAGAGGAAGGGGTTGCACCCCCGAAACACGTCCATTGATCCCCCATTATGGGAGCTAGCACATGTTGACATTAGGCATGGGATCAGGAGTGAAATCCACTTTTGACTCACAATTTGTGTGCATCTTCAAAACATACTCATGTTTCACACTCATTTAACATACTCATGTCTGATATTGCCTTCACTTTTTCAAATGTGAAATGTAAGTTCCTGAGTTGTGTATGTTATGGTTTTAAACATGCCTGTTTAAACAAAAAAAGGATATTTATGATGTCAAACATAAAAATGTTATACACCAAAGATGTTGGTTTGTTCAAAAACCCTTTTCTAATGCACATGTGAATGTGCACAGAGTAAAATGTTTTATATTCAACAATGTGTGGCTTCTTCTTTCAATGATCAATACCAGTTTTTGGAGTAAGTTGGTGTTTAGTTCACAGTGACAATGGGGGTTATTTACTAAAGGCAAATCCACTTTGCACTACAAGTGCACTTTCAAGTGCACTTGTAGTGCAAAGTGGATTTGCCTTTAGTAAATAACCCCCACAGTGCTCTACAATTGGCCCCAATCAGGCCATTTTAGGGGCTCTAAACAATTCATGGTGCTGAAAATGATGATTATTTTTATCATTAATGCATTACATACATTAACAACAAAAACAATGTGTGTGTGTGTAGCAGACCCACAACATAATAGTTAGCTGAAGAAGAGATTGTCACCTCATGTATCAAATAAATTACGTTTGCACTATTGAAGAAAGTGGCCAAAAAGAAAAGCCCATTGGAGAACCTAGGAGACAGCTAAAAGAAACACAAGCAGTAAATCCAATGAAATATTAGTTCATTTTTTTTTTTTAATTATTAAAAAAATGTTTTACACATTTGCTGGCATATCAATGGCCCCCCTACCCGCAAAGTACTCCAGATATTTTTGTCTGACTTTGCGGGCGCTTTGGGAGGGCAAGCCAGGACGGCCAGCTTCAAGTGCCATCAGGGTTGATTGATCAGGAAATCAGGAAATCAGGCCTCAGTCCCAACTGAGACCACATAGTTTGTAGCATTTTTATGTAGGGAATTGTGCATAATGCAGCAGGCAAGCACAATATGGTTGAGTTTATATTCCGCCATGTGGATTGGTGTTAGAAATAGGTGAAACCGGCTGGCCATTATGGCCGAAAGCATTCTCCACCACTCTTCTAGCTCTAACCAGCCGGTAATTAAAAACCCTCTAGTCCGGGGTGAGGGTCCTCATGGGGAACGGCCGCATCAGATGTTCTCCTAGCCCAAACGCTTCATCAGCGACTAAAACAAATGGACCACCCACATTGTCTTCCGCAGGTGGCAAGCCCAAGCCACCATTCTGGAGCCGTCTGTAGGACTCCGTCTGGGCGATGACTCCACCATCCGACATCCGGCCATTCTTCCCCACGTCCACATACTAAAACTTGTATGTCGTCGACACCACCGCCAACATCACTATACTATTAAACCCCTTGTAATTATAATAGTATGACCCTGAGTTGGGGGGTGGGACGATGTGGACGTATTTCCCATCGATTGCCCCTCCGCAGTTAGGAAAGTCCCACCGCTGGGCAAAGTGGGATGCCGCAGTCTGCTATTCCTGTGGGGTTGCAGGAAACTGTGGAGTCAAACAAGAAAAACAAAAAATAGTACTTTTGCACATAACATTGCAAGCAGATTAGACACAAACATTCTTGGCCAACATCAGTATAACATTTATTTTAGGAGTATTTAAAGTTGACAAGTATGCCACGTGGTTTACAAAAAGGGGTAAAAGTACATTAACGGGTACCATCATCCCGAATATGAATATGAACAAGGAGTGGGGTTGAAAGAGAAGGCAGAGCAAGGACCTCTCCAATAGGGTCCTGCCTCTTTCACAAAAATAAAGGGACTATTACGGTACCAAAAGAAAAGAACTTTGTATAAAAAATATATAAATTTATTTCAAAATTGGTGATAAAAAGTCCTACAAGGGACATATATTGTACATAGTCATGATTACACATACACAGACAATGATAATTATTTACAGCATTGTTGACACTAAATTGGTATAGCTAATGCCCACACAGATACATGGACAGAGGTTCTATAGTGTGATACTTGCAGACGTAACCTCTACGGTTTCGCGGTCACAGCCGCTTCTTCAGGAGGCGTCTGATAGCATGTGGTCTATGAAGATGAAAAACAATACAGTATCAACATGACAAGCAAAGTACATACGTAGTTGTCACAGAGTACATGAGTAAAATTGGAGAACATAACTAGGATTTGACATTGAAATTGCACTCACCAAACTATAACCCTGCAGGTTCTCTGGAGCGATGTTGTGAGACGCCCTCAAAGAGGAGTTCCCCCGGGGGCGGGCCAGGGAGGCAGATTGGGGTAATACTATTATAAAAAATTCAATGGGGTGAAGTTATTAAAAATTAATCATTAAAATGGTGTGTTCTATTTAAAGAATCACCCGGACGTGTCAAGGTTGGAGCAGAGAAGAATAGAAAAAAATGGGGGGGAGGGGGGGAAAAAGGGGGAAAGGAAAGAGGGGAGAAAAAGGAAAAAGGAAAGGAGTTGGGGTGGAGTCGAGGGGATTAGAACAGAATGGGGGGTGAGGAGGGGGGAAAAAAAGGACGGAAAGAGAGAGGGGGGGGGAAAGAAAAAGGGAGGGGGAAAGAAAGGGGAGGGAGGGGGGTTGGAAGGAGGAGGGAAGAGAAGGGGAAAAGGGAGGAGGGGGAAAGGGAAAGAGAGGGGGGGGGAATGGAAAGGGGGGAGAGAGAAGGGGGGAGAAAGAAAGAGGGGGGGGGAGGGGGAAGGGGGGTGGGGGAGAGGGGAGGAGAAGAGAGGAAAAAAAGGGAAGAAGGAGTGAAATGAGACAAATATCCCAATGTACCTGATAAGGGGATTAAGAAGCACACAGCACTGACAAAAGAGAGATTAATGGTGGTAAGGGAATTTTTACCTATAATTTATTTTTGCTGTAATTAGAACCCAGACTAGGAGGCTGTTGATACCCAGGGTGACATGACTAATACAGTCAGTGGTCAAGACGCCACACCATTCCTTTGCATGGAGTCACTGTGAGGAATGTAGGTCAACAAGAAAGGTATTATAATTGATGTGAGAAATAAAAAACAAGTTGCAAGGTATTTTGTGCCAGGCAGGAGGGGGAAGGATACCCTACAGAAGTAATGGGCATCCCCGTCCTGCATGGAAGATACAGCATGAGTACTCACAGACGCTCCGGATGGCGTCAGTACGGTGCTGGGTGTCCGTCTGAGACGGTGAACAGCTAAGTCTGGGCATCTTAAATGCCTCCAACCCGGAAGTTCAACGGCGACATGACCGCCGCGATTACTTCCGGGTCCGGTCCTCCACTGTTGCGCAGGCGCGGGAGAATCGCCCGACGCAGGCGCACAGCTCAAAGATGATCAGTGCCGAAGCACTGATCAGAACGAAGCAGCAGCTGGGCTTTAACATAGCCCCGCCCGCCGCCGGAGGAGCGCAAGCCCGCCACGGGGGGAGAATTAACTCCTCACATCCCCCAGAGCAGAGTGGCCAGTGCAATTTCAATAGCAACTCAAGTACAAATAATGTTAGTAAGGAGTAAACTGAGGGAGGGGAGTGATGCATTGTCTCCAACGGCGGGAGCACCAAGGGACCCACAGTTAGGGAGGCATGCATCGCAGCCTGTCCCAGAACAGCATACAAATACATATCGTTACAAACTAAATAAACATCGCTTTAGTTAATAAAGCAAGTAATCTATTAGAGTTTTAAAGTCAGCCACACAAAAGAAACAAACAATAATCAATAAGAAATAACAGGTTTTGTAATATAGTGCAACCACTATATATAAAGAGAGTCCACTTGTATATAGTCATAGGAAAGAGACCTGGAGTTTAGTAGATTAAAGTCCAAAGGTTTTTTATATATGATGTTGGTGTGGTTTTTTATGTGGTTAGATCACGGCAGGGGCTGGGGGAGAAAAATGGAGGTATAACAAATTTATTCAAGAAAATATTTATATGAATGTGCCTCATTAATGCCGGGAGGAACACATGCATTAAGTCGCTCAATCCACAGGGATTCACGTTTTAAAATTTCGCGGTCCCAATTGCCCCCACGGGGGTCTTCAGGGACGACGTCTAACACCGTAAACCGAATATAATCCAAATTAAAGCGATGATGAATACCTATATGGCGGCCTACGGTGGTAAGCTTGCCATTTGTAGAGGCGTATAAATGGTCCCCAGTCTCTGCCGTAACTCTCTGATTGTTTTCCCCACATAGAAGGCACTGCAAATGCAGGTCATAAGGTAAATTACTCCACGCGTGCCGCAGTGGGCTGAATGTTTGGGGAAAAACATTTCACCATTGGGAAGTAGAAAATGTTGTCCTTCTTGAATCCAGGGGCAATGTGGACAGTTGCCACATTTGTAAGTGCCCCTGGGTTCCGAAGGATTAAAAGAAGGAATCCTATAATGGCTATGTGTTAATCTGTCCCTCAAAGAGGTGGCCCTTCTAAAGACCAAGTCGGGGGTGGATTTGATGTATTTTTTGAGAGTGTGGTGATCAGTCAAGATATGCCAATGACTGGACAGTATTTTTCGTAGTTGCTGGTGATGGGTAGAGAATTTAGTAATAATCTTAGTCGTATAAGGTTGTTTAGGACGTGGAGGGCCATATAGTAGTGTTTGTCGGTCTAGAGCTAGGGCCTTGTTGAACGCTTTTCTTAGCATGGTACGTTTATAGCCTCTAGCCAACAGTCGTGTGCGAAGAGCATTGGCCTGTTTGTAGAAATCCCCGTCCTCTGTGCAGTTCCTTCTCAGTCTGAGATACTGAGCAAAAGGAATACTGCGAACCAGGGGACGGGGATGAAGACTGGAGGCGTGTAGCAAGGTGTTACCCGCAGTTGGTTTACGATAAAGGTCCCTAGTTAGGTGACCAGTAGAGTCCTTGGTGATCAAAACGTCCAAAAATGGAATACTTAGTCTATCGTAAGAAAAAGTAAAATGGAGATTGAAGGAGTTGATGTTTAGCTCTGCAATGAAGGTTTGCAACAATTGCTCTGTGCCTGTCCAGATGACCAGAAGGTCATCAATGAACCTGAACCATCCTAGAACATGGTCCAGGAATGGTTCCATAAGGTCATCACTGAAGATCGCCCGTTCCCAACCACCAAGGTATAAGTTTGCGTATGAAGGGGCACACGATGTGCCCATTGCAACGCCTTGGATTTGAAGATACACTTGGTCCATAAATACAAAATAATTTTTGGTCAAAATAAATTCTAAGAGTTTTAAGATGAAGGTATTGGTGGGCCAGGTATGATGGTCCTGTTCCATCAAGAAAGAGGCAGCCGTCCGGACACCCTGCTCGTGGGGGATGCTCGAGTAAAGAGCCTCGACATCAATAGCCACGAGGAGGGCGTCCGGAGGGATCTGGACCCCTTCAATGTGTTTCAACAGGTCGGTTGTATCCCTGATATAAGAAGGTAGTCTCATGACGTGGGGTAAAAGGAAGGTGTCCACCAATTTGCTGGCGTTTTCCGTTAGTGAACCTTTGCCAGAGACAATAGGTCGGCCTGGAGGTGCAGAGAGATTTTTATGAGTTTTCGGCAGAGCATAAAACGTAGGAGTACGTGGGTATTATATATTGATGAATTTATAGGTGTCATCATCGATGAGGCCCTCTAAGGAAGGCCCCACCGATGAGTCCCCTAAATTCATCAATAGTTTGTTGAATGAAATAGTTTTCGACAGGTAGATACCAATTAACATTGGAAAGAATTTTGAGGCACATGGTCTGGTATTGATGATGGGTCATCAGCACCAGGTTTCCACCTTTATCGGATTGCTTGATGACCAAGTTGGTGTTCTTTTGCAGTCTGGTGACTGCTCGAGACTGTTGTCGGGTCAAATTAGAGGGTGATGTTTGCCATCGTTCTCTTTTGAGGGAGAGAATGCATTCGTGCAAAAAAGCCCAGATGGAGGGGCAAGTCAATAAGTCAGGGAAGGCTTTAGACTTCATTTTTAGAGAAGTTTTGGGGGTGGGATGTGAGGGTTGGGAGATACTAATCATTTGGCAGGTAGAAGGGGAGTCAGGGTTTCCATCAAGGGCATCCGACTCGACCTCTCCTTCATCAAAGAGTAACATAAGATCCCTTAATGCTCTGGACTCCGCTATCGTAAAGTTTTTGGTCCTTTCTGCTAGTTCCTTTTCCAGGTTGGCACGTTTACGGTCAGGGTCAAACATAAAGTTGAAAGTCAATTTACGGGCAAACAAATAGAGATCTTTAATTGTCTCATAGATATCGATTGGCTCCGAAGGACAGAAACCTAGGCCTAAATGAAGGACCTGTTCCTCCTCCGGAGTCAGCCGATAAGATGTAAGATTGATGATATTAAGGGAATGTGAATCATTGACGTTAGTGGGGTTAGTTACTCGTGAGACGTGCTTGGGGTTGGGGCCTTTTGCACAAACATGTCCAGATTCCCTTGTTTGGAGGGCTCTGGGCCTGGTTGTACTAAAAAACCGGGCTGTGAAAGGAGTGTTTGGATGTTCGGTTGTAAAAGTTTTGGAATGATGTTGTGTAAAGTGGGGTGGAGAGGACCCGTAGGAGGGGCCTGTCCACCTGGTCTCGGTGTTTGTGGTGTTTTTAATGCTTTGCCATGTTGTTTTCCTTTTTTAGGGTGTTTAGTGGTGGAATTATCACCAGTGAGAGACCTCTTGCGAGGGACACTTGGTGCTCGTGATAAAGTGGGACGGGTAGTGATCTGTGAGGATACAGAGGATATCGATGAGTCAGATTCCGTATAGTCTGTTGCCGTCGGGGCTGGGAACTGCCGATTTTGGCGTTTATGTTTGTGAGGGAATGATTTCCCGGACCACTTGTATGCATAGCCCTCTGAAAATGCCAGTTTGTCCTGGGAGAATTTTCTTTGTTTTTTAATAATAATATCTTTATTGAGACCTTCAATTTTGTCTCGTATTTCCTTCCATTTAGTTGTGAAAGAGCTTGACTCTTGAATGTTGGGAAATTGATTGAGTAGTCTATCAATTTCCGCATCTAGAGATGTCATGTCAGAGCGATATTGAGTAGTCAGCTTTGACATGAGTTCAATGCTACAATTAGTTAAAGTATTTTCCCAGGATTTTTTAAAATCTGCAGAGGGATCTTTGATTGTAGGGAATAATTGGACGCGGAGTCCAAGGGGACACACTTTTTCAGTGATATATAATTCAAAATACTGGATGTGCCAGTGTAAATGGGATTTTTTCTTGAGAAGGTTGAACAACCTATCTAGAAACGTTTTGGTTTCGTCCTCTAGCTGTTGATTGACTAAACATCCTGCCTGTATGGTAGACATGAAGTCCCCCCAGGCAGAACCCAAAACATCCATAACCAAAAATGTACAAAACAGCAGGGAAGAACCCTGACCATAGACAAGAGGGACTCGAACAAAAGAGATTAATTAAATAGGTGGCTGCTACAAACCCAAAAGTAGTCACAGATTAAGAACATACATAGAATCAATTTAACAAGTGGCAAGGGGGGAAGGGGGGGCCCAAAAAAAGGGAGAAAAAAGGGGAAAAGAATGGATCCAAAAGATCCGGGTGTGTTATCCACCCACTATAATAAAGTTGACAAGTATGCCACGTGGTTTACAAAAAGGGGTAAAAGTACATTAACGGGTACCATCATCCCGAATATGAATATGAACAAGGAGTGGGGTTGAAAGAGAGGGCAGAGCAAGGACCTCTCCAATAGGGTCCTGCCTCTTTCACAAAAATAAAGGGACTATTACGGTACCAAAAGAAAAGAACTTTGTATAAAAAATATATAAATTTATTTCAAAATTGGTGATAAAAAGTCCTACAAGGGACATATATTGTACATAGTCATGATTACACATACACAGACAATGATAATTATTTACAGCATTGTTGACACTAAATTGGTATAGCTAATGCCCACACAGATACATGGACAGAGGTTCTATAGTGTGATACTTGCAGACGTAACCTCTACGGTTTCGCGGTCACAGCCGCTTCTTCAGGAGGCATCTGATAGCATGTGGTCTATGAAGATGAAAAACAATACAGTATCAACATGACAAGCAAAGTACATACGTAGTTGTCACAGAGTACATGAGTAAAATTGGAGAACATAACTAGGATTTGACATTGAAATTGCACTCACCAAACTATAACCCTGCAGGTTCTCTGGAGCGATGTTGTGAGACGCCCTCAAAGAGGCGTTCCCCCGGGGGCGGGCCAGGGAGGCAGATTGGGGTAATACTATTATAAAAAATTCAATGGGGTGAAGTTATTAAAAATTAATAATTAAAATGGTGTGTTCTATTTAAAGAATCACCCGGACGTGTCAAGGTTGGAGCAGAGAAGAATAGAAAAAAAAAGGGGGGGAGGGGGGGGGAAAGGGGGAAAGGAAAGAGGGGAGAAAAAGGAAAAAGGAAAGGAGTTGGGGTGGAGTCGAGGGGATTAGAACAGAATGGGGGGTGAGGAGGGGGGGAAAAAAAGGACGGAAAGAGAGAGGGGGGGGAGGGGGGGGGAAGAAAAAGGGAGGGGGAAAGAAAGGGGAGGGAGGGGGGTTGGAAGGAGGAGGGAAGAGAAGGGGAAAAGGGAGGAGGGGGAAAGGGAAAGAGAGGGGGGGGGAATGGAAAGGGGGGAGAGAGAAGGGGGGAGAAAGAAAGAGGGGGGGGGGGAAGGGGGAAGGGGGGTGGGGGAGAGGGGAGGAGAAGAGAGGAAAAAAAGGGAAGAAGGAGTGAAATGAGACAAATATCCCAATGTACCTGATAAGGAGATTAAGACGCACACAGCACTGACAAAAGAGAGATTAATGGTGGTAAGGGAATTTTTACCTATAATTTATTTTTGCTGTAATTAGAACCCAGACTAGGAGGCTGTTGATACCCAGGGTGACATGACTAATACAGTCAGTGGTCAAGACGCCACACCATTCCTTTGCATGGAGTCACTGTGAGGAATGTAGGTCAACAAGAAAGGTATTATAATTGATGTGAGAAATAAAAAACAAGTTGCAAGGCATTTTGTGCCAGGCAGGAGGGGGAAGGATACCCTACAGAAGTAATGGGCATCCCCGTCCTGCATGGAAGATACAGCATGAGTACTCACAGACGCTCCGGATGGCGTCAGTACGGTGCTGGGTGTCCGTCTGAGAAGGTGAACAGCTAAGTCTGGGCATCTTAAATGCCTCCAACCCGGAAGTTCAACGGCGACATGACCGCCGCGATTACTTCCGGGTCCGGTCCTCCACTGTTGCGCAGGCGCGGGAGAATCGCCCGACGCAGGCGCACAGCTCAAAGATGATCAGTGCCGAAGCACTGATCAGAACGAAGCAGCAGCTGGGCTTTAACATAGCCCCGCCCGCCGCCGGAGGAGCGCAAGCCCGCCACGGGGGGAGAATTAACTCCTCACATCCCCCAGAGCAGAGTGGCCAGTGCAATTTCAATAGCAACTCAAGTACAAATAATGTTAGTAAGGAGTAAACTGAGGGAGGGGAGCGATGCATTGTCTCCAACGGTGGGAGCACCAAGGGACCCACAGTTAGGGAGGCATGCATCGCAGCCTGTCCCAGAACAGCATACAAATACATATCGTTACAAACTAAATAAACATCGCTTTAGTTAATAAAGCAAGTAATCTATTAGAGTTTTAAAGTCAGCCACACAAAAGAGACAAACAATAATCAATAAGAAATAACAGGTTTTGTAATATAGTGCAACCACTATATATAAAGAGAGTCCACTTGTATATAGTCATAGGAAAGAGACCTGGAGTTTAGTAGATTAAAGTCCAAAGGTTTTTTATATATGATGTTGGTGTGGTTTTTTATGTGGTTAGATCACGGCAGGGGCTGGGGGAGAAAAATGGAGGTATAACAAATTTATTCAAGAAAATATTTATATGAATGTGCCTCATTAATGCCGGGAGGAACACATGCATTAAGTCGCTCAATCCACAGGGATTCACGTTTTAAAATTTCGCGGTCCCAATTGCCCCCACGGGGGTCTTCAGGGACGACGTCTAACACCGTAAACCGAATATAATCCAAATTAAAGCGATGATGAATACCTATATGGCGGCCTACGGTGGTAAGCTTGACATTTGTAGAGGCGTATCAGATTCCTCACCCCCTCTGATGGCTCATTTTAAAAAATTTAGGGGGGGAGATGTTTTGGACAGGTAACCCTCTCCACTTCATTGAGAGTTCAATGCATAAATAATGTGTGTCACTTTGGCCAGCCCCTCCTTTCTTACACTATTGGCAGCCCACTGGACAGGTAAGAAGTGTCATAATACAAAAATAGGAATACACACTGTACAAATTGAAGTGCAATTTTACATTCTGCAATTACCAAGATAATAGGAGAACAAAACTTTAAACAGTACCATTTGAAAGTATTCAGGCAGGCCCTTGCACTACATGCTTTGGTGAGTTCATCCATAAATATGACCACAAAAGAGCTAGGTATAGTATGTATGAGTTTGGCAAAGTCAGCAGATAGAGGATTGGTATTGGTTGACTTACCGGTTGGGGGGGAGGGAGGGTTCCAAATGAGTTTGGGCCCCAAAAAAAAGCCTCTGCTTTTGCACTCTGCCTGAATTTAAGGACACAAATAACATTTGTAAACATTTTAGGGGGTGTTTAGGGTAAGCACTACAATGAAGCTGACAAAATACATTATTAAGTGACTAGGCTAGGTGTGTATGGGCCTAGGATAGCATGCTGGGGAGGTTAGTGAAGGCAAATATGCATGAAGGACAAAAAAGGAAGTATAAAAACTTCCAGCATGCATGAGGACAAAGAGGACATTCACTGCATATTACAATCGTGGTAATTAGGGAATGATGAAATAAATCCAATACATTAGATACATAGAATGTGATGTTAAAGGAGAAAACTTACCTTAATATAGTCCTTCTGCAGGACCTGAATGATGGCAGAACAGGTCTCTGGAATAATGATCCCCAGAGCCTGGGGGGAGATGCCTGTCGAGAACTTGATGTCCTGCAGACTTCTACCTGTACCGCAAAGTGGCGACGAGCTTTTGTTCCGGAGTGATGGCTTGCTGCATGCAGGTGTCCTGCTTGGTAATATGAGGGGACAGCAAAGCCAACAGACAGTGAAAAAGGGGGTCCGTCATCCAGTGATAATTCCTGAAATCATCAGGATTATTCTCCTGGATCTCCCGCAACAAAGGCATATGAGAGATTGGTCACGCTGGAGCAACCAATTCTTCGTCAATGAACTCCTCCTCCCCCTGTTCATGGACTGGACTTGGGTCAAAGTTAGAACCCCAACACCAAGCCCCTGCATAGCACAAACTCTATGACCAGTACGTAACCGCAACATGGCTTCAAAACAGTCAGCTGGTCAAAACGAACTAACAGAACGGACTGAAAATCAGAAAGGCCTGAGAAGAGAGATCTTAAAACCAGAAACGAGTGGACAAGAACGCACTGAAAAAAAGATACGAACCGACTACACGCACTGAAGAACAGATACAAACCCACAAGCACAAACTGAAGAGCAGTAACGAACTGAAAACCACAAGGCTGAAAAGCGCGAATTGTCTCTCACCAAACTCCTACTAACATTTTGTAACAGATTAGAAGAAGGAGCCCAAAAGGTGGCGCACTTGTTATTGAAATACCTTTTTATATTGCCGTCGTACGTGTTGTACATCAGCGCATTTTTGGTGATCGGAATTTCCGACAACATTTGTGCGACCGTGTGTATGCAAGACAAGTTTGAGCCAACATCCGTCAGAAATAAATCCACGGTTTGGTTGTCGGAAACTCCGATCGTGTGTACATGGCATAAGTGTTCAACCTCCCTAACCACTCGTCCTACAACCCAAAGATGCCACTCAACATTCTCTCCTTAAACGTAAATGGGCTAAACCATCTGGCCAAATGATACTGACTTTGGAAAACTGCCAAAGATCTTCAAAGTGACATTATATGTGTTCAGGAAACTCACTTACTACCTTCGGACACTTCCCTATGTAAAAACAACCATTTCCCCCACCTCTACAATGCCTCCCACACCACCAAAACGAGGGGTGTCCTGATAGCAGTCAGAGACACAGTGGACTTCCACCCTACCAACATATTACCAGACCCTGACGGCCGCTTCATAATCCTGGACTGCTCTATTAAACAAGTGGTTTATACGCTTATCAATGTTTATGCCCTAAACACCCACCAGTTGCAATTTCTCCATAGAGTATTACGCACAGCCCAGCCCATTCAGAAGGGCCACCTTGTCCTTTGCGGAGACCTTAATCTAGTTCCCGACATCCATATGGACACCCACCGCATCTGCATCAAAAAGACGGGAATCACCCCTGAAAAAATGTATCTCCACACATGATATGTTTGACGCTTGGAGGTGTCACCACAGATCCGAGAGAGTCTTCACCTATTTCTCCCCCGACACAATTCTTACTTAAGAATTGACATGTTTCTAACAGATAAATGGCTATTGCAAAAAATATGTGCATGTGCAATCCACACCACGAAGTGGTCGGACCACGCTCCTGTCTCAATAACTATTGAGGACGCCAAACACCACTGTAACGCATTTCTCTGGCGTGCAATTATATACTACAACATACTGATTATACGCCAGAGATTGACCAAATTTCGGAATTCTTTTCACTCAATAATGACTCAGTGGACAGCCCCAAAGTGGTGTGGAATGCACCTAAAGCTTTCATACGAGGTGTATTAATGAAATTAAGCTCTCATCAAAAAAAATAAGAGGATGCAGTGCCTTGATACACTCACATTACAAATTGCATCCCTAGAAACACAACATAAAGCAAATCCCCATCCCTCACAGACAGCACATCTAATGTCCCTAAGAGAGGAACTCAAGATGCTCCTCCTTCACCCCTATGACCTCCTTCAACGAAAGTTGAAAGCTACTACGTATTCCACTTCCAACAAAGCAGGGAAAAAACTAGCACAACGTATCAAAGGAAAAAGATTCAAGACCAAAATATCCACCCTCACACAAAAGAACTACTAACCAACCCAGGACATTGCCAACACATTCAGTGACTATTATAGCGACTTATATAACCTAAAAAAAGACTCCCTGACACCCCAACCCTCCAGTGATGGCATTAACCATTTTCTTCAACAAATCAATCTCTCATCTTTGACTGAAAACCAGTTATCAAGCTTGAATGATCCTTTCACGGAACGGGAAATTCTTGCTACGATTAGCTCACTACCTACAGGGAAAGCACCAGGCCCAGACAGACTGACAGGGGAATATTAGTAAACAGTTCTCCGAGCATTTAACCCCGACACTTAAAAAAGTATTCAACAGCGCTGCCTCCTCTTCTATGTTCTCAAATGAATCTCTGAATGCATTAATAATTACTACCAAAACCAGGGAAGGAGCCGAATACACCCAAAAATTTCCACCTAATATCATCACTCAATCTAGACCTAAAAATGTATGCCAAAACTATCGCAGCACGATTGCTAGACATTATGCCCACCCTCATACACAGAGATCAGACAAGTTTTACTAAAGGCAGGCAGGCACCAGATGCCACTAGAAGAATGATTAATCTGATTCACCACGCAGAATCTAGCGGAATGCCTTCTCTGCTTCTATCTCTGGATGCAGAGAAGGCGTTCGACAGGGTACACTGATCCTACCTCAAATCAGTGCTCCAAAAATTCTTGTTCAGGAGTTATATCCTTGAAGCTATCAAGGAACTATATTCCACCCTATAAGCTCAAGCGTTCGCGGCTGACATGGTTTCTCAACCATTTCCCATAACAAACGGCACCCGCCAAGGTTGCCCACTATCCCCACTTATATTCAATCTACTTATGGAACCTCTGGTGGAACACATCAGAACGAACCTCTCAATGTCAGGTCTAACAATAGGTGAAACATCCCACAAAATTAGCCTTTTTGCAGACGATGTGATCTTGATCCTTACAAACCCAGCTTCTTCCCTGGCAGAAGTACAAAAAACTCTGAACTGGTTTAGTAAGGTTTCCTATTATAAAGTGAATACGACCAAATCATTTATTCTTGACCTAAAACTAGACGCCATGACCAAAAACTTGCTCCAACTACAACACCCCTTCATATGGGCAGATAAGGACATCTCCTACCTAGGGGTCCAACTAACAAAATCTGTTAAAAGCTTCTACTCCTCCAACTTTAAACCCCTCCTCAAGAGAATCCCAACAAATAGCGAAACATGAACTTGCAGCATTTAAAATGATATGCCTTCCACAAATACTGTACCTATTCAGAACCCTCCCCATTCCCGTCCCCATCTTATTCTTTAGATCCCTCCAAACTGTTTTTAACGAGAAAAAAAGAGAGAGCACTTGGATTGTCTTCTCACATTTGAGAGGTCCTACACAGGGGTAAGCAGACCACAGACATTTACCATGTCACTCTTTTCTACCCAACCCTACTTGCACATACTACGTGTGAATCGCTATATTCATTATCAATCAGCTAATGACACCTCTCTATCCTTCTTTCTCCTCTCTTAATTCTGGCTTGCTCTATTTCACTGTTTGTATTGTGCTCATCTACCCTTGCTTGTTTGTTCCTCTTTCTCATCTCAGCATACAACATGGACATATAAAGATACTTACATATTTACATTTTTATCTCTGGTGATTACTTGTAGATTTATATATACTCAATATTGTCAATTGTCAATATTGCTTATTGTATTATATATGGTCAATGAGGCACACCAAGGAACATTATCTCTTTCTTTTTCTTTTTCACATTTTGTACTCTCTACGCTCCTTTATTCACTCTCCTCTTTTCTCTGTTTGCATCCACGCCTACTATGTCATGGATTCTGTTATACAATAGTGATACCACACTATTCATACTTCCAAGTTACTATCAAGTCTTATTTAGATCCAGATACATATATAACTTTCATTACAGTTATCATGACATATGTGGCCACTGGGGCGCTTCAGGATACACTACATTCCTATCCCCTTTCTTCGCCATGTCTGCCTTCTGCCAAGTCCCGGTTCGGTTGCTGCGGGTTACGTCTCTTCAGCTCCCGGCTGGAGTACTTTTCCGCCGCTGCCCCTGTAGACCAGTCCTATGGACCAATTGACCATATTGTAAGTATGGGGTGCCTCTCTGAGGCCACGTGTTTCCTTTCTTTGACCATAATCATCATTGAATGTTATATCTTATCGATACCTATTACTTTTTAGATATCCCGCATATACACCAACTCCTGAGGAAGCGAGCTGAGCTCACGAAACGCGTCGAATATAAAAGTTGTATGTATACATTATGTATCCTATTACTGTAACCAATATGTCAATGGTCAAACAAGTATCTCTGGAAAGGTAAAAGACCCATGTGTGCACACTCAAAACGCATAAAACACAAGTTAGCGGGTGGAACAGGGTCCATCGATTTTAAAGACTACTATCTAGCAGCTATTCTCACCCAACTACCAGGCTGGTTCCAAACCCAATCAAACACTCTATGGGGTCAAATAGAAAACATCTCCCTCCACCGTCCGAATCTAAAGACTTGGTTATTAAGCACTCCTCTAGGAACCATCATCCCGTCCACCATCTCTCCAACCATTAAAGCATCGGTCCAAGCATGGAAAAAAATTATACAACTCTCTGAATACTTCCCCACTACCCCTCCCAACCAAATACCAAAAGAATCTCTTCACAACTTATCGCCTGACCGATCGCTAACACACCGGACACATAAAAGAGTTAACTTTTTACATAATCCTGATACAGGGGACACAACCAAATCTTTTTACCTCCTGCAAAAGGAATGTAATCTTCCCTCATCAGAATTCTTTGCATACATAAGAATACACCACTGCCTACAAGCAATACCACTACCCCTTTATGTCATACCCCCTACTACATGGGAATTCTTAACAAATCCTACCTCCAAAATAAAAGGCATTTCCCACTTTTATAATCTCCTTCACTAAAAGAGCACATTCACTAAAACACTCCCACACATCCAATGGGAGGCAGACCTAGCGCATTGCTACTCTGACAAACAACGGCAACAAGCATTACAAACCATCTATAAAGCTACGAAATGCTCTGCTCTCTGAGAACCCAAAAACTATCACTTAGATGGTATATGACACCTGCTAATATATCATCATTTGGCCCTCAAACCCCTGGCACTTGGAGATGTAAAGCAGCCAAAGGTGACATGATTCATATATTCTGGTGTGGCAGCCATGTCCAGGACTATTGGAAATCTATTTTTAAAATCATATCAGATGTAACCAACAGCCTAGTACACCCCTCACCCAAGCTTGCAGTACTAAACGTAACCATTGAAAAAATCCCCAAACCCTTCAGGCATGTTAGTGGTGGATAGAGCTTACAATTTTTGGGGGGCGCAAACAAACTGAAAATTTCTGAAAAAAAACCCCATCAATTGCAGCCTCACTTTACCAGCAATCACAGCCAATGTGCCATCAAATGCAGCCAATGTGCCCATCAATTGCCGCCACTGTGCCATCAAACGCAGCCCCTGTGCCCATCAATTGCTGGCCACTGTACCATCAAACGCAGCCCCTGTGCCATCAAACACAGCCACTGTGCCCATCAATTGCCGCCACTGTGCCATCAAATGCAGCCACTGTGCCCATCAATTGCCGCCACTGTACCATCAACCTACTGTGCCATATCAAATGCTCCCACTGTGCCATCAAATACTGCCACTGTGCCATCAAGTGCTGCCACTGTGCCATCAAATACAGCTACTGTGCCCATCTTATGCAGCCATTGTGCCCATCTTATGCAGCCAATGTGCCCATCTTATGCAGCCACTGTGCAGCATCGAATGCAGCCACTGTGCCCATCATATGCAGCCACTGTGACATCATATGCAGCCACTGGCCCATAAAATGCAGTCACTGTGCCCATCAAATGCAGCCTCACTGTGCCCATCAAATGCAGCCTTACTGTGCCTATCAAATGCAGCCTTACTGTGCCCATCAAATGAAGCCTTACTGTGCCCATCAAATGCAGCCTCACTGTGCCCATCAAATGCAGCCTCACTGTGCCCCATCAAATGCAGCCTCACTGTGCCCATCAAATTCAGCCTCACTGTGCCCCATCAAATGCGGCCTCACTGTGCCCCATCAAATGCAGCCTCACTGTGCCCCATCAAATGCTCCCACTGTGCCCAATCGAACGCAGCCACTGTGCCATATCAAATGCTACCAGTGTGCCGCCCGCCCGCCATCTGTACTTACCCTGTTTCGGTGGCAATGGGACAGCTCCTCGATGACTTCTCCCATCCTCTCTTCCCATCCTCTGCTATGATTGGACACCTGATAGGCGTCCAATCACAGCTCCTGCCATTTCAGCCAAGCAGGTGATGGTAACAAATCCAAGCACCTGATTGGCGGAGAGATGGTTTAGTGTTAGGAAAGTGAATATTCATTTGCTTTTCTAACACAGCTGAGTGACCTGCGAGCACCCAGCATGGCGCTCGCAGGTCACCTTTTTTAACGTCTATTAGAGCTGATGGCTCTAATCAGGTGCTTAAAGAAAAACCCTTCCGCTGTAATTCAGGCTACCGCCACCCGAAAAGGGGCCGGGCGCCTGAATAAGGGGTGGCAGCGGGGGCCATAGATGCAATGCATGAATCTATCTATTGGTGCTAGAGGGGTGGCTGGAGAGAGGGGGTGGCGCGCATGCACCCTTGTGGACTCACCGCCACTGGTTACAACTCATATACTTTTGTCCACCAGACTAAGCTTAACAAGACTTTGTAAAACTGACCAGATTCCAACCATTGCAAACACTATCGAAGCTAGTGAATCTTCACTACAGCTATGAGACAATAATGGCCGCCAGGAACGGTCAAGCTACCAAAACTCGAGAAGTATGGAAACCCTGGTCACAGTGGTCTAGAGCAGCAAAGTTCATATAACAGTCACATCTCATCCTTATTTCTTTCTTGACCAAGCAATATGAATAGTCCACTCAGGTTTGGTTCTTTCTACTTACAATAAGAAGTTATACAATACACGTGTTATGAGAGTTAAAACTCATACTAAATAAATACAAAGTGGTTCTTCTCTCCTCTTGTGACACAAAAGTGCTCCCATCAGGGGTGTCTGAGAATGAGAGGAACACCACGACCTCGACAGTTATTATTGTGACGATAATAAGGCTGTAGGGATGAGCCGAACACCCCCCTGTTTGGTTCGCACCAGAACATGCGAACAGGAAAAAAGTTTGTTCGAACACGCAAACACCGTTAAAGTCTATGGGACACGAACATGAATAATCAAAAGTGCTAATTTTAAAGGCTTATATGCAAGTTATTGTCATAAAAAGTGTTTGGGGACCTGGTTCCTGCCCCAGGGGACATGGATCAATCAAAAAAAAAGTTTTAAAAACGGCCGTTTTTTAGGGAGCAGTGATTTTAATAATGCTTAAAGTGAAACAATAAAAGTCTAATATCCCTTTAAATTTCGTACCTGGGGGGTGTCTATAGTATGCCTGTAAAGGGGCGCATGTTCCCGTGTTTAGAACAGTCTGACAGCAAAATGACATTTCCAAGGTAAAAAAGTAATTTAAAACTACTCGCAGCTATTGCATTGCCGGTCCGACAATACACATAGAAGTTCATTGATAAAAACTGCATGGGAATTCCCCACAGGGGAACCCCGAACCAAAATTAAAAAAAAAAAAATGACGTGGGGGGTCCCCCTAAATTCCATACCAGGCCCTTCAGGTCTGGTATGGATTTTAAGGGGAACCCCGCGCCAAAAAAATAAAAACGGCGTGGGGTCTCCCCAAAAATCCATACCAAACCCTTATCCGAGCACGCAACCTGGCAGGCCCCATGAAAAGAGGGGGGGAGAGCGGCCCCCCCTCCTGAACCGTACCAGGCCACATGCCCTCAACATTGTGAGGGTGCTTTGGGGTAGCCCCCCAAAACACCTTGTCCCCATGTTGATGAGGACAAGGGCCTCATCCCCACAACCCTGGCCGGTGGTTGTGGGGGTCTGCGGGCGGGGAGCTTATCGGAATGAAGCCCCCTTTAACAAGGGGACCCCTTGTGTGAAATGGTAAGGGCCTACCATTTCACTAAAAAACTGTCAAAAATGTTAAAAATGACAAGAGACAGTTTTTGACAATTCCACCCCTTCCCGTCGACCGTACGCAGATATGCGTATGCCGTACGCAGATATGCGTACTCAGCTTTCCGGGGTTATACCGGGATGATGCCCGCAGCTGCAGGCATCATCCCGGTACCGTTGTTTACAGCGGGCGATCGGCTACCCGTGTATAACAACCGATGCGGCTAAAAGCCGCTCGGTTGTTATACCGGAGGAGCGGGAGGGGTCATCCCCCCCCTCCCGCCGCCTCCCGCCGCTGTTACCGGGCCTCCCGTGCGATCGGGAGGCCCGGTGTCCAATCGGGTACCTTCGGCGTCTGGGGGCGGGCTGGAACGAAGCTGTGAGCAGCTTCGTTCCAGCCTACTTGTTGTAAACGCGGAAGCGATGTCATGACGCCACTTCCCGTTTACTCGGCTGCCAATGGCGCCGAATTTAAAAAAGTACACAGTATTCAGAATCGCCGTTTTCGGCGATCTGAATACTTTGAAGTGTAAAGGAGGGATCGGGGGTCTTTTAGACCCCCGATCCCTCCATAAAGAGTACCTGTCACCACCTATTACTGTCACAAGGGATGTTTACATTCCTTGTGACAGCAATAAAAGTAAAAAAAAAAAAAAATTTTTTAAACACAATTTATAAAGTAAAAAAATAAATAAAATAAATAAAAAAAAAAAAAAAATTTTTTAAAGTGCCCCTGTCCCCGCGAGCTCGCGCAGCGAAGAAAACGCATACGGAAGTCGCGCCCGCATATGTAAACAGTGTTCAAACCACACATGTGAGGTATCGCCGCGATCGTCAGAGCGAGAGCAATATTCTAGCCCTAGATCTCTTCTGTAGCTCAAACCTGGTAACCGTAAAAATTTTTTAAAGCGTCGCCTATGGAAATTCATAGGTACCGTAGTTTGTCGCCATTCCACGAGTGCGTGCAATTATAAAGGGTGACATGTTTGGTATCTATTTACTCGGCGTAACATCATCTTTCATATTATACAAAAAAACTGGGGTAAATTTACTGTTTGGATTTTTTAAAATTCATGAAAGTGTCCCTTTTCCAAAAATTTGCGTTTAAAACACCGCTGCACAAATACCGTGTGATAAAAAATATTGCAACAATCGCCATTTTATTCTCTAGATTCTCTGCTAAAAAAAGATATATAATGTTTGGGAACTCTAAGTAATTTTCTAGCAAAAAATATGGATTTTAACTTGTAAAAACCAAATTTCAAAAATAGGCTTAGTCATGAAAGGGTTAAATGCTTCTTCTATCTTCCTTCATCTTCTTCGTCTTCTGGTTCTACTGGTTCTTTCTCTGGTGTTCTCGTCCAGCATCTCCTCCGCGGCATCTTCTTCCTTTCTTCTCCTTGGGCCGCTCCGCATCCATGGCATGGAGGGAGGCTCCCGCTCTTCTGTTTTTTTTTTTAATTTTGGTGCGGGGTTCCCCTTAATATCCATACCAGACCTGAAGGGTCTGGTATGGAATTTAGGGGGACCCCCACGTCATTTTTTTTTAAAATTTTGGCCGGGGTTCCCCTTAATATCCATACCAGACCTGAAGGGTCTGGTATGGAATTTAGGGGGACCCCCCCCACATCATTTTTTTTAATTTTGGCCGGGGTTCCCCTTAATATCCATACCAGACCTGAAGGGCCTGGTATGGAATTTAGGGGGACCCCCACGTCATTTTTTTTTTTTAATTTTGGCCGGGGTTCCTCTTAATATCCATACCAGACCTGAAGGGTCTGGTATGGAATTTAGGGGGACCCCCCACGTCATTTTTTTTTTTAATTTTGGCCGGGGTTCCCCTTAAGTAGTTTTAAATGACTTTTTTTCCTTTGAAATGTCATTTTGCTGTCAGACTATTCTAAACACGGGAAACATGCGTCCCTTTACAGGCATACTATAGACACCCCCCAGCTATGAAATTTAAAGGGATATTACACTTTTATTGTTTCACTTTAAGCATTATTAAAATCACTGCTCCTGAAAAAACGGCCGTTTTTAAAACTTTTTTTTGCATTGATCCATGTCCCCTGGGACAGGACCCAGGTCCCCAAACACTTTTTATGACAATAACTTGCATATAAGCCTTTAAAATTAGCACTTTTGATTTCTCCCATAGACTTTTAAAGGGTGTTCCACGGCATTCTAATTTGCCGCGAACACCCCAAATTGTTCGCTGTTTGGCGAACTTGCGAACAGCCGATGTTCGAGTCGAACATGAGTTCGACTCGAACTCAAAGCTCATCCCTATAAGGCTGTATGAGTCTTACGAAGTTTGATTACTATGCTATTCTGTTAGTTCACAACGTTGTTTCTAATATTATTCCTGTATGTACACCAACTTGCTGTACGACGAACAATGTTCACATTGTTACCTAGGTATGTTTATGAAAATGTACCAATAAAAAACTATTTAATCAAAAAACGCAGTAGGAGATTTCGCAAGGACTCCTGGAAAAGATGATGCTGCTATCCCAGGAACCCTTGCGAATTGCCTAGTGATGTAATCGCCTAGACAGGGACTGAAGGAAGTTCAGGATAAAGAAGAAAATAAAAGGTATTTCCACTTAGAAAAACAAAAAAACAAATTTGCATTGGAAAAAGAACGAGATAAGGGGATACCATTCAGAGAAAGTGCATAAAATGGGTGAAACTCTGCTTTATATAAAGTTGGGAAAAAAAGTAAGCAGTACGATGCATTGAAACACGTATCACACTGCTGGAGACGAAAGTGTCACTAGCCCTGCAACAATAAAATGTTGTATCTTAATCTGCAGGCTAATGTAGCCTTAGGATTGTAGTCTCTCTTTTTGTGGTTGTAAAGCATATGCAAATACATAACTCTGGCTTTACCTATTTTTGGATTAAAGCGGAGGTCCACTCTCCGCTGCAAAAATTAAAAGCCAGCAGCTACACATACTGCGGCTGCTGGTTTTTAATAATAGGACACTTACCTCTCCTGGAGTCCAGTGATGTTGGCACCGCAGCTAATGTTTCCATCAGCTGACGGGTGCTGTCACCGCCATTGCGGGTAAGAGAACCTGGCAGTGTAGCCTTACGGCTTCATGCTGGGAACCCTACTGCGCATGCGCGAGGCTCTGTTCCTCTCTCCTACTGGCCCAGCAGCAGGGGGAGGAGGAGGGAGCCCCAGCGGTATCATAATACCTGTGTCGTGTATCATGATCCCCCCGCCCAACGCCCAAAGGTGCCAAATGTGGCACTGGAGGGGGGGGGCAGGCAAATGAGCGGAAGTTCCACATTTGGGTGGAACTCCGTTTTAAAGTGTTACTAAACCCACAACAGTAAAATCAGTCTGTATATGCAGCATAGCAGGCTTGTTATACTCACTGTGGAACTTAAGGGGTTAATCCTCTGCATTGTGTAAAAAGGCTGTTTTATTCTGTATGCATAGATCCTCCCCTCCCTGTACTGTCTATCTGGGGAAGGCCAGCTACCACACAAGCAATAGCCAACCTGCATATGCTCAGTTGTGTCTTTTATGCTGGAGAGAACAGCTAGCCAGGTCACATGATATTGGCATCACACATGTGGGCGTGTATACAGGCTGTAGTGGAAATCTCCTCCTACCTGAACTATCAGCACTGAAGAAACTGTGCAGTTTATCATGTAACCATGGTATACAGAGCATCCAAAAAGGTATATAGTGGCAGTATTTTAATGTAAAAAGAAGATTCATAAGCTGTGGGCACTGTGGGGGGGGGACTATTTTCATATCACTGGGTTTAGTAACACTTTGCCAATAAAACCTAGAAACTGATTGGTTACTATGCACAGTTTCTTTATGCACCAGTTTTAGTAAATCTCCCCCAATGAGTGGCGGTATCAGAATCTATGTCTTTTATAATATGTGTACTTATTAATAATTAACTGGTACACTATTTCTTCATGGTCCTTTTTGAAAAAAAAAAAAAGAGGACCCCAGGCAATAAACAGTTAAATATTTCTCTTTTGGCCATGAATTATACAGCAGCCAGAACAGATTCTTAGAGGACGTACCTCCCCCCTGCAGTCAGCCCCTAATTTGGAGCTCTGATGGAAATCCTGGGCTGTTTTGGTCCTGATGGTTCAGTCTGAGCCTGGTGTCTGCAGGCACACAGCTGGTTCAAATGTCTGACTGAAATAACAGCTTGTCTTCGAAATGTCTGATTCTCTCTTAAACAATTCCTGGCCTTCTTTTTCTAAACTATGGATGAAGAGATGGTCGTTCAAAAGAGGTATAGTAAATTCAACACCGAAAAAGAATATAAGTTGCTGGGGGAGTTATTGAATAGCAGAACACGTTTGCTACAAATAATCTTAGGTATCAGGAATGAATGTACATAAAGACAATATTGTATAAAAAAAAACAAACAAAAAAAAACAAAACAGTACTTGATATTTTTATCCAGTGTTGGATGTCTTGTATCAAAAAATCTGTAACTTTACAAATGGTGTGTTTGCATCTATATCATGTTGAGTGCATCTCTTTATGTTTGTTAGTTTCAATAGGAAACATACAGTGTGCACACATTATTGTAATTCTGAACACCGATCGCTTTAATCGCTTTAAAAAATGGTCCAGGTTTGTTTTTGATGCTAGCAAAATTTGGGATATGTACACATCTGGCTTTTCTCATGGAAACTAAAAGGATACAGTTCACAGAATTGCCAGATGCATCTCACAATTCGCAAATGCACCGTACAACAATTGCTCAAAAACAGCACTATTCATATATTAGAATATGTAGAATATTCTTTATTCCTTTTTTGAGATATATTTTTGTTTCACACTGTATAGAAAGTACACTCTTGTATCTAATTGTATTTCTTGTATTACTGACAATAAGAAATGATTCTTTAATGTATGTGATTTTGGCTGATTGGGTTTATTTTGTCATTGCATAACTTACAACAGAATTTGAGAAAATGAGCACATGTTTGCAATTATTGTGAAAAAATGATTTCATTATTGATCCTTTTTTAGGAAATATAATCAGGCAATATTTTGCTGCAGTAAAAGTGTCATTCTTGCCACAGGCCTTGTGCTTTGTCACATATAAGAGTGACTGTGCTGTCATTTGTTTCCTGTGACCTTGGCGTATGAGTTATTTTCTCTTGTCTGCTAGGTACAGCACAAGTGTTTTTCTGATATGTATTGCACTGGATGTAAGTACTACATACCACTTAGCTCTCTAACACTGAGCCTGGGTTCACACTAGTGCGATCTCAGACACCGCATGCATGTGATTCGCACCCGCACTGCAGGTGCCGATCACATGCGATTTCTGAGCAATGCTTTTGCCATACAGTTGTATGGCTGAACTCGCATTGGATTCTCACAGAAAAACAGAAAACCCCCCCCACACACTGGAATCGGATCGCATGGTTGTTCTCACCTATGCGATACAATTCCTGTCCGAATCCACAGTTCCCACTGCGATCTGTGAACCGTTTTTTTTTTTTAGTTTTGACAGTTTAAACCGGTAGTAAAATACTGTGTTTTTTGTTTGTTTTTTTGTTTTTTTTTACTGGAACCTAGTAAAAGCCACAATGTGCTAGTATGCATCGCATACTAGCACATTATGTGAAACTTACCTTAGAACAAAGCCCTCCAGCAGTGAGCTGTCACCGTTGACAAAGCTTCCATCTTCACCTGTCTTCCTTCCAGGTTCTCAGACTCTAGCTATGTGAGTGGCTGGAGCCGTGATTACGTCACTCCCGTGTGGGAGCCTCCGTTAATGGCACAGCACTCTGAAGGAACAGCCCAGGTGTCCGTTCCTTCAGAGCGAATGCCCTGGTGATGTAGCTGGCAGCATGTACAATACAGTGAATATCTTCTAAACAGTGCACGTTTAGGAGATATTTACACTACCTATAGGTAAAACTTATTATAGGCTTACCTATAAGTACAAATTATGCATGGGAGTTTACTCCCACTTTAACTTTCTTTTAATTTCTTTTCATTTAATTTTAATTTCTTTTAATTTAATTTTTAATTAATTTTAATTTAATATTTTATGATTATTTATAAAGATATCAAAATGCATAGAGATGATTCTGGTTGTTAGCTCTTTAGGCAGTCAAACCCCTTTGTAGTATGTTTTCTTATTATTGGGGGATTTATTTATTGTGGTTGATTTGAGGTCAACAGTCATTTTAAGCTTACTATCCCATCCATTGCAACCATTTTGTTCACTGCAAGGCCTCCTGTTAAAAAGAGACACAGGCTTTTGTTTTAGGGGTGCAGTATTTTGTTTTTTCATTTATAATGGGGGTATTTTATTTTAGGTTACCTACTTTGGCAGCAAGACTTTTAGTTAAAACCGTGGACTTTTGTTTAGGGGGTATTATTTTGGGGTTTTTGCATTTATTTTGGAGACATTTTTTCATTGTATGTTTATAGAGCCTTTTTTAGGCTCATTTGGTTTTTTGTTTGTTTGTTTGTTTTTCCTTTTTTTTGTAAACATAACAAACATGTTATACTTACCTGCCCTGTGCAGTGGCTTTAAACAGAGCAGCTCAGATCCTCCTCTTCTTGGGTCCCTTTTTGGCATTTCTGGCCCCTCCCTCCTGTTGAGTGCTCCCACAACAAGCAGCTTGCTATGGGGGCACCCAAGCTGAGCCACTGAAGCCACTGCTGCCTGTGTTCATTTAGACATGGAGCCACGGTCCAGGTCCATCCCCTTTCTCTCCTCATTAGCTAATTGACATTGATTGACAGCAGCATGGCCAATGGCACTGCACTGCTGTCTCAGCCAATGAGGAGGGGAGTCCCGGGCAGACAAGACACTCCTACAACATTGCTGGATAGAGATGGGCTCAGGTAAGTATTAGGGGGCTGAGGGGGGCTGCTGCACACAAAAGGATTTTTATCTTAATGCATAGAATGCATTAAGATAACAAACCTTCTGCCTTTAAAACCCCTTTAAGTTTTGGGTGCTTTAAGTGCAGCATTCACTGGTTTTTGACCAGCTGTTCGTTTCAAGGAAAAATAATACTAAGTGGAAGAACAGTGTGTGCCTAAAGCACCTCACATTATATCGCTCACATTCAATGCACCTTCTATCATCATAAAATAATAAAAGTTAGGCATACACCAGTTAGACGTGTTATCCCTAATTAAAGCTGTGCTGCTACTGGCAAATTTGCATCTTTTGCAGTATCCTAATTCTCATAATAAAACTACTACCTGTGCTCTTTGGCTCTAGCAAATTTAGGCCTAAAATTCTTTAAATTGTTCTGCTGCAGTTTAATGGCTCTCTACCTGCTGCATTTAAAACAATAAAATACAATAGAACATAAAATTGTCCTGCTGTGGACCAATTTTTTCCTACTTGTACTCTTGGTCTCCTAAAAATATCCTGCTGCTGAGCAATTTTATACTGATATATAATCTGTGATCTCTAAATTATTAATGAAAGCCTGGAAAAACTCAATGGACTCCTCTAATGATATATACTAATAGTGTAAATATACATTAAAAAGTTTAAACCCAGAGTCAGATTTAATTTTTTTTAAACATTTTTTAAACATAGATTCATTTTTTTAAACATTAAAGTGAGAGTTCACATTCATTTAAAAAAAGGGAAAAAAGCATGGGGTTCCAGTTAAAGTGGTTGTACACTTCAGACATGAAATATGAACAAAGCACATCCCTCTATAGTGTTTACTAAGTGTCATTTCTGTCCGGTACTTCATTCCTTTGCTATCAGAATGTATCAATTCTGACAACTTTTCCTGACACCAAGAGAAAAATAGTGACATGGGAGGGATCTCCAGCTAATTGACAACCTCAGCTCTGTTCCTATGTGCTGTGTGAAGGGGGTGTCCCTTCCCTATAATCAGCTATCCGAGCTCTCCTCACTGAGCTCTGCAGAGTGTAATTACAGTTCTTGGCCCCCTTTTTCTGAAAGCTCAGACAAGTTTTAAAAACTCTAGACTTTGAATGACTGTAGAGAAGAGAAGACCGCAGATAAACAGGTATAACTTATGTAGAAGGATTTGTTTCATCCCTGTGTATCACCTAAGGTCAGTCACTTCTCTGGGTACAGTGCCTTAAAAAAGTATTCATACCCCTTGAAATTTTCCACATTTTGTCATGTTACAACCAAAAACGTAAATGTATTTTATTGGGATTTTATGTGATGGACCAACACAAAGTGGCACATAATTGTGAAGTGGAAGGAAAATTATAAATGTTTTTCACAAATAAATATTTGAAAAGTGTGGCGTGCATTTGATTTCAGCCCCCCTCAGTCAATAGTTTATAGAACCACCTTTCGCTGCAATTACAGCTGAAAGTCTTTTTGGGTATGTCTCTACCAGCTTTGCACATCTAGAGAGTGACATTTCTGCCCATTCTTCTTTGCAAAATAGCTAAAGCTCTGTCAGATTGGATGGAGAGCGTCTGTGAACAGCAATTTTCAAGAATGGTCGCAGATTCTCAATTGGATTTAGTTCTGGACTTTGACTGGGCCATTCTAACACATGAATATGCTTTATTCTAAACCAAAATAAAGGTGAAATACCGCGCTGTCGCTCTAAATAATATACAACAGCCAACACAGCAAAAGACGGACACAAACAAATATTATCTGGTAAAAGTGCATCGCTAATACGAACAGTCACTAATTGCTAAGAGACCATATAAGTGATGAAAAATACCTATGCATATAATAACTCTTATGTTAATATAAATGAAAAAAAAACAGCGAAGTAATGTCCACCAACGTGATAAGTGAAAAATAAAATTGTAGGTGAAAAAATGAATCAAAATATAAACAAAATGCATGAAAAAATGAAGCCAAGAGAGGGTTGAGTCTATAGGTTGGTTCTGGCAGTTGTATATGAAGTCAGCTGGATGACGTCATTGGAACATCAACGGGAGAACGGTTGAGGAAAGTAAGTATGGAAATAACCACCACCGACAATGAGAAGGCTTACCGGAGTTAATGGACTCCAAAGGGCATACGCCCCTTGAGTCATCAAGGCTTGTGGTGATGCTTTACCCAGGGCTGGTGCTACCACTAGGCAAACTAGGCAGCCGGTTAGGGCGTCCTGCTGCCTAGGGCGCCCGGCCACTAGTGTCCCTACTCTCTTCTTTCTGCAGCAAGCAGCTAAGTCTCAGCATCAGCAGGCAGCTGCCGCTCCATTCACACATAGTGTCAGAGACACAGCCATGGCGGAGGACTGTGTCCCGACTCCCGGATGAATGAAAGCAAGCAAACATTCATTGATGTGCACTGGCAGGCTGCATTGATGGGTGCTGGTGAGGCTGCATTTGATGGGCGCTGGTGAGGCTGCATTTGCTGGGCCCTGGTGGGCTGCATTTGATGAGCCTTTCATTATAAAGGTGGGGTATACATGGGCAGGGCAAAGGGGGTGGAGTCAGGGGTGGAGCCTGGGGGGGCAGCAAAATGAGGTTTCGTCTAGGGTATCAAAAATCCTTGCACCAGCCCTGGCTTTATCGATTGGTCAAGAAACTGTACATCACTAGTCACTGGCACGAATAGAGGACATTTACTCCTTCCTTCAACAGGTTCCCAGTGCCATTACCAGAAATTCTCACGGGGGGGGGGGAGGGCGGGCCGAACATACCCATATATTCACATGATGTAACCAAGAAATGAAAAGAGGTTCTACATAGTGTGATATCATTGCTAAAAAGTATTTATTAAAATAAAGATTAGGAACCTCACATTTAAGTAGAGATAAAAGCGCTTGCAAAAGTACTGTAGAATAACGCAATGACATTAGCAGGGCTCATCCCAATGTCATTGCTCATGGGATGAACCCTGCCAATGTCATTGCGATATTCTACAGTACTTTTGCAAGCGCTTTTATCTCTACTTAAATGTGAGTGTTACTAATCTTTATTTTAATAAATACTTTTTATCAACGATATCACACTATGTGGAACCTCTTTATTTCTTGGTTACATCATGTGAATATATGGGTATGTTCCACCCAACCCCCCCCCTTGAGAATATCTATCTGGTAACGGCACTGGGAACAAGTTGAAGGAAGGAGTGAGTGTTCTTTATTTGTGCCAGTGACTAGTGATGTCCAGTTTCTTGACCAATAGGTAAAGCCAGGGCTGGTGCAAGGATTTTTGACACCCTAGGCGAAACCTCATTTTGCTGCCCCCCCCTTGGCTCCACCCCTGACTCCACCCCCTTTGCCCTGCCCAGTTTCTTGACCAATCAGTGAAGCATCACCACAAGCCTTGACGACTCAAGGGGCATATGCCCTTTGGAGTCATTGTAGCTCTGGCCGTATGTTTAGGGTTGTTGTCCTGCTGGAAGGTGAACCTCCGCCCCAGTCTTAAGTTGTTTGCAGACTCTAATGCCGTGTACACATGGCTGGTTTTGCCGTCGGAATAAACTCTGAAGGTTTCTCCGACGGAACTCTGACGGAATTCCATTTAAGCGGTCTTGACTACACACGGTCAAACCAAAGTCTGACCAAAGTCCGACCGTCAAGAACTCGGTGACGTACAACACTTACGACGGGACTAGAAAAAGGAAGTTTAATAGCCAGTAGCCAATAGCTTCCGTCTCATACTTGCTTCAGAGCATGCGTCATTTTTGGTCCGTCGGAACAGCATACAGGCGAGCGGTTTTCCCGATAGGAATTGGTTCTGTCGGAAATATTTAGAACATGTTCTATTTCTAGGTCCGTCAGAATTATCAAAAAAAAAAGTCCGATGAGGCATACACATGATCGGAATAGACGATGAAAAGCTTCTGTCTGACTTTTTCTGTCGGACATTCCGCTCGTGTGTACGCGGCTTAACAGGTTTTCTACTCAGATTGCCCTGTATTTGGCACCATCCATCTTACAATTAACTCTGACCAGCTTACCTGTCCCTGCTGAAGAAAAGCATCCCCACAACATGATGCTGCCACCACCATGTTTCACGGTGGGGATGGTGTGTTCAGGGTGATATGCAGTGTCAGTTTTCCACCACACATAGTGTTTTGCTTTTAGGCCAAAAGTTTAATTTTGGTCTCATCTGACCAGAGCACCTTCTTCCACATGTTTGCTGTGTCCCCCACATGGCTCCTCGCAAGCTGCAAGACTTCTTATGGCTTTCTTTCAGCAATTGCTTTCTTCTTGCCACTCTTCCATAAAAGCCAGATTCGTGGCGTGCATGACTAATAGTTGTCTTGTGGATCTCTGCAGCATCTCTAGTTACCATGGGCCTCTTGGCTGCTTCTCTGTTTAATGCTCTATTAGCCAGGCCTGTCAGTTTAGGTGAACGGTTGTGTTTTGGTAGGTTTTCAGTTGTGCCATACTCTTTCCATTTCGGATGGCTTGAGCAGTGCTCCATGAGATATTCAAAGCTTGGGATATTTTTTTATAACTTAACCCTGCTTTAAACTTCTCTACAACTTTATGCCTGATCTGTCTGGTCTGTTCCTTGGCCTTCATGATGCTGTTTGTTCACTAAGGTTCACTAACAAATCTCTGAGGGCTTCACAAAACAGCTGTATTTATACTGAGATTAAATTACACACAGTTGGACTCTATTTACTAATTAGGTGAAGGCAATTGGTTCCATTAGATTTTAGTTGGGGGTATCAGAATAAAGGGGCTGAATTCAAATGCAAACCCAATTTTTTTAGATGCCTGTATTTATTTGTGAAAAAAAATTGAAAACCATTTATCATTTTTCTTCCACTTCACAATTATGTTCCACTTTCTGTTGGTCTATCACATAAAATCCCAATAAAATATATTTACATTTTTGGTTGTAACATGACAAAATGTGGAAAATTTCAAGGGGTATGAATACTTTTTCAAGGCACTGTATGTAAGGGTTTACAACCACTTTAAGTTACCACCCAGAGCATGAAGACAGGCAGACACCTCCAGCTTCCACTATAATTTGGATACAGATGTTCAAGCCTGGATGCAAACCGCTCTTGTGTGTGGCTACATGTAAAGAGAATCTGCTTCTGTCAGCTTGCTATTAGTTTAAAAGGCATACGCAGCCGCTACTGATCGCATTACCCGGTCATTCCAGCAGCAAGAATTGGCAGATTTTTCCCCATTCATCTTTCAGGACAGCACCATAGAGAGACACCGGCTCCTCCCCTCTTAGGAAACACCGCCTTCCAATTCAATATTTAAATCTCATCCTCCCAACGGCCCCTCAGTTCAGGTGTTTCCTCCGGTGGGGAGACACTGCTTGGGAACCGTGGCGGATCAGTCAGGGAGACTGAAGCCAAAGATTTGGTGTGAGGAAGAGGGGGAGTCGGGTCTCTCTAGCTCTTTCCCTCTACTATTGTTTATTCAGTTAGGTAAAGGCTGGGGAAGCCATACTTACCTGTTTTTAAAACTGAATTGGCGCGCCTCAGCCTCTCTTGGGGAAAGAGACAGCTGAGGAGGTCCGTGTTTCTTCTGCCCAGGGGGGCGCTGTGGGAAGTGCCTGAGTCTCTCCTGCTTGTGCAGCCAGCGTTTGAAGCTCTATGGCCGGGTCGGATGACGGGTGACGTCAGTTCCGGCGAGGGCGGGCACTTCCGACGATTCCGCGTCTTCCGGTTCCGGACGCGGGGAAAGAAAACGGACCGAGCGTTCGGCTGGTGCGACCCTCTTGCTTTGCTGTAGAGTCAGCTGTCGGGGGAAACGATCGACCACCATCCTCAGCGGACATGTCTGAGACAGAGGTCTCTAGAACTGCTCCAGGAGACAGTAGCACCAGCCATGCTAAGGTAAGTGGAACCCTGGGGTGGTGTTCCCTTACCTAAATCCCGATAGCTTCACGGGTGTTCTCCCCTCACTGGTGGTTGGGGGGAAGGGGAGTGTGTCTGGGACCCTGGTGGTGGTTGGTCCTGGGGGGGGCACTCCTGGTGGTCCTCTGTAAAAGCACTGGTGGGATTGGGCATTTATGGCGACTCTCTCTCTTTCTTTTTCAGAAAGCCACAGAGAAAAGCAAGTCGCCTCATGGTTCAAAGAAAAAATGCCCCTCTTGTAGAGTTAGTATGGGGGAATCCTGGACCAAGGCACTTTGCAAGGAGTGCATTGATGGATTAGTCAGGGAACAGGCAGCAGAACAGGGTACAGATCTTGCTGCATCCGTCAAAGAGCTTTCTAGCACCTTTCAGTCCTTTAAGGCACTCTTTTCTAGCTTCCAGTTGCCGCAAGCCCAAAGCAGTCCTTTACCAGTGCAGCAGAGTGTTACACCTAGCCCAGTGGATACTCCCTCTGTTAGTGGAGAGAGACCAGGGGGCTCCAGAGTGGAAATTGAGGAGGAGCCAGATAGCACCGCTTCAGATTCTCAAAGGGAATCGGATGTGGAGGAGGTGGATGGGGAATCCACAAAAACCTCTCGCTATAAGCTTTCCCTGGACGAAGTGGAGGAGCTCTTGGGAGCTATTCACACCACTTTGGGAATTCAGGAAGAAAAGAAGGTGTTATCGCTCCATGACCAAATGTACAAAGGTCTTGGGGAACAAAAAAGGAAGGATTTCCCAGTCCATGATGTATTGGTTGAGGCCATAAAGAATGAATGGAAAGATCCTGAGAGAAAACCTTTCTTTTCAAGGGCTTTGAAGCGAAGGTTTCCTTTTTCAGAAGGGGAGTCTCTAGTCTGGAATAAGACCCCTAGGCTGGATGCTGCTTTTTCTCAGGTTTCCAGGCAAACAGATCTGGCCTTCGAGGACATGGGGGTTCTTGCAGACCCCATGGACAGAAGGATGGACTCTCTCTTAAAGAAGTCCTGGGATTCGTCACAGGGAAACCTTAAGCCTGCCATGGCGGTCACAGTAGTGGCCCGCAATATGGAATATTGGCTTACGCAGATAAAGGCGCATATTGAGGCAGGAACGCCAAAAGAGACTATTTTGGCTTCCTTTCCCATGCTACTTAAGGGTGTAGCGTATATTGCGGACGCTTCCGCCGAATCAGTGCGCATGTCCGCAAGGTCTTCAGCCCTCACTAATTCGGCTCGAAGGGCCCTATGGCTTAAGACGTGGCAAGGAGACAGCGCGTCTAAAGTTAAACTCTGTGGAATTCCCCTCACAGGAGATCTCTTGTTTGGCCCAGGGTTAGAGACCGTTTTAGACCGGACGGCCGATAAGAAAAAGGCCTTTCCCATTAAAAAGAAGTTTGGGGAGCAGGCTAAAAGAAAGTTTCGCCCCCAGAGAAAGTTTGAAACCCCAAAAGGAGAGCGGCAGAAAAAAGCTTGGGGGCAGAAGGGCAAGGGGCGGGGAGGGGCGATTTTTCGCCCTCCTGAACAGCCCAAGAAGACCCAATGACGGGGTAACCACGGTGGGAGGAAGATTGGGGGCCTTCCTCCCACAATGGGAGATGATCACCTCCAACCAGTTTGTGTTAGGGATCATAAGAAGAGGTTACCAGCTAGAGTTCTCAGAACCTCCTCAGCACAGACTTCTGGTCACCGAGCTGCCAAAGTGTGCAGAGAAAGCGTCAGCTCTTCTATCCTCCCTACAGGAGTTAGAGGAACAAGAGGTGATAGTGAGGGTTCCTGTAGAGGAGATAGGCAGAGGCTTTTACTCCCACATTTTTGTGGTCCGCAAGCCTTCGGGAAAATTCAGGCTTATCATGAATCTGAAGCCTCTGAATGTCTCAATTACCTACAGGAAATTCCGGATGGATTCTATCTATTCGGTGAAAGCGCTTCTTCCCCCAAATTGCTTCATGGCGTCAATAGACTTAAAGGACGCTTATCTGCACATTCCAGTCGCAGAAAGTTACCAGAGGTTTCTCAGACTGGCGGTGAGAACTGGGGAAGGAACGTTTCATCTACAGTTCAAAGCACTCCCCTTTGGACTATCCTCTTCCCCCCGCATCTTCACCAAAGTGATGGTGGAGGTCCTGGCTTTCTTGCGGCTCAGAGGCATCTCTGTAGTCGCGTACCTGGACGACCTACTCCTGTTTGCTCCTTCCCCGGAGCAGTTGTACCAGGATCTTCAGGTAGCAAGAGACAGCTTAGAAAACCTGGGATGGCTCTTGAACCTGGAAAAATCCAGTTTGGTTCCGGCCCAAAAGGTCACCTTCCTGGGCTATGTACTGGATTCGACAAAACAAAAAGTGTTCCTTCCAGCAGAAAAAATCCAGAAGGTGGACAGAGCAATATTACTGCTCCAGGGCAGCAGTCAGATCTCAGTAAGGAAAGCAATGTCAGCACTGGGCTTACTGACTTCCACGCTTCCGGCAGTTCAGTGGGCAGGGCTGCACTTTCGCCCCCTACAGCTGTTTATTCTGAGTGTCTGGGACCACAGTCCAGCATCTCTGGACTCCCTTATATCTGTGCCAAGTCAGGTCAAAAGGTCCCTCTGGTGGTGGAGGAAAGGGTCCAATCTCTCACAGGGCCTGGAGTGGGTTCTTCCAGTGTCCATAACGGTTACGACCGATGCGAGCGGCACAGGGTGGGGAGCACACCTAGATTCCAAGATGATGCAGGGCACCTGGGAAAAAGAAGACGCAAAGAAGTCCTCGAACTGGAGGGAACTGAGAGCAATAGAGTTGGCTCTCAGAGCTTTTCAGAGAGAACTCCTGGGGCAGCATGTGAGGGTCCGTTCGGACAACTCATCAGCAGTGGCCTACATCAACAGGCAAGGGGGAACCAGGAGCAGATCCTTGTGGGGTCTGGCAGAATCCATCCTCAGGTGGGCCGAAGGGAGCATTCTCTCTCTCTCTGCAATACATCTGAAGGGGGAGCAGAACCACGTAGCAGATTTTCTGAGCAGAAAAATGCTGAAGGAAGGCGACTGGGTCTTGAACCAGGACATCTTCGAGATGATTACTCGGAAGTGGGGGGTCCCCTCCGTGGATCTCTTCGCCTCAAAGGCGAATACGAAAGCTCGTCTGTTCTTTTCCCTAAACAGATGGGACGGAGCAGCCGGGGTGGACGCACTAGCTCAGAGCTGGCGTTTCTCAAAGTGTTATGCTTTCCCCCCTCCCGTAATGATTCCAGCAGTTCTGAGAAAATTTCGGTCAGAAGACACAACCCTCATTCTGATCGCACCACACTGGCCAAGGAGGCCGTGGTTCTCCCTCTTGAAGAGTCTGACAGTGGAGCCTCCCTGGATTCTGCCTATCCGGGAGGATCTTCTCTCTCAGGGTCCAATCTGTTGCCCTCAGGTGGAGCGATGGAACCTCGCAGCGTGGCTACTGAGGAAGAATTGCTAAAGGGCAAAGGTTTCTCGGATCGGCTAGTGACAACTCTCCTAAATTGCAGGAAAAGAGAGACGCAAGCCATTTACCTAAAGGTGTGGAAACGCTTTAACAGTTGGTGCACAGAAAGCTCCTTCGATGTACGAAGTTCTGTAGCAGTATTAGAGTTTCTGCAGGCAGGAGCGGACAAAGGATTAGCCCTTAGCACCTTGAAAGGACAAGTATCGGCACTAAGCGTTTTCCTGGAAAAGCCGCTAGCTATAGATCCTTGGGTAGCTAGGTTTTTTAGAGCTTTAGGCAGACAGAGGCCTGTTAAAAGTTCCCCATTCCCAGTGTGGGATCTTTCCTTAGTTTTACAGTCTCTTACAGGGGATCCTTTTGAGCCATTGGAATCCTGTACCTTGAAGTTGATCACCCTCAAAACTGTGTTTTTGGTGGCGATCACCACAGCAAGGAGAGTAAGTGAACTCGAAGCCCTTTCTATTAGGGCGCCTTTTTTTCAGGTTTTTCCGGACCGTTTGATTTTTAAAACGGATCCGGCCTTTTTACCAAAAGTGGCCTCTAGTTTTCATAGGGGCCAGGAAATTATTTTACCTACCTTCTGTTCGAATCCTGTGAGGGAACAGGAGCATATTTTTCACAAACTGGACGTTAGAAGGTGCGTCCTTCAGTACTTAGATAGTACAAAACAGTTTAGGAAATCCGATTCTTTTTTTGTATTGTTTTCAGGGGCTAGGAAAGGGTTCAAAGCCTCTAGACGATCAATAGCCAGATGGTTAAGGTTGGCCATTAGCCAGGCCTATGTAATCGGGGGTTTGGAGCCCCCGGAGGGTATTAAAGCACATTCCACCAGGGCAGTGGCAACTTCTCAAGCAGAATGGGCTGGTGCTTCTCCGGAGCAGATCTGTAGAGCAGCAACGTGGTCCAGTTTTTCCACGTTTGTGAAGCATTACAGATTGGACCTGCTGTCAGCCAAAGACCAAGCCTTTGGGCGTAAGGTGCTGCAGGCAGTAGTCCCTCCCTAAGGTAAGGTGCTCGCTTATCCTCTCTATGGTGCTGTCCTGAAAGATGAATGGGGAAAAACGGAGTTACTTACCGGTAACATCCTTTTCCAGGAATCTTTCAGGACAGCACTAGTACCCACCCAGGTTTTTGATTATCTATGAGAACTCATCGCATGAGAACGTCAGGTAAGATAAAGATTTGTATGACGTATTCTTGTGTCTCCCCAGCTGGCCGGAGGAACTCGTGAAGAACTGAGGGGCCGTTGGGAGGATGAGATTTAAATATTGAATTGGAAGGCGGTGTTTCCTAAGAGGGGAGGAGCCGGTGTCTCTCTATGGTGCTGTCCTGAAAGATTCCTGGAAAAGGATGTTACCGGTAAGTAACTCCGTTTTTTAGCAGGAATCCGGCGGTCGCACCAACCCGGCTGTGTAAAAGGTGCCTTACAGTGTCTCTGATCACCATCACACCATTTACAGTATCTCTGATTACCACCATATCAGTTACAGTGTCCTGATCACCGCCACACCAGTTACAGTGTCCCTGATCACCGATGCCCCAGTTACACTGTCCCTGATCACCGATGCCCCAGTTACACTGTCCCTGATCACTGCCACAACAGTCACAGTGTCACCATAAGGACTTGTTCACATATGCGATGCTCTCTGAAGAGCCATCCATATTCAGATCACTCTTCAGAGAGCATTTGACAGGCAGCGAGGAGGCATTGTATTGCCGCCTCACCACCTGCTTTAACCCTTAGACCCCCGCACAAGCAACTCCATTCACTTGAATTGGTGACAATCAGCAAGAGTACAGGGGAATCATTCCTGAAAAAGCTGCAAAGCATCACAGCCATGGCATGTATTAACCCTGGCCAGTTTATTGACCATGTTTCTGCCTGTTGCCTGGACTGATCCTTTGCTGACCATGTCTCTGCCTGCACCTGAACTAACCCATCTGCACATCCCGCTGACTACGTTCCTGCGAAACACCAGTCCCAGCCATCCCTTGTGGACAACCGCACTCCTCGAGCCACAGGAACTCTTTTGTTCTTCTTTTCTTTAGTCTCCCGTACTTTCTGGCCAGTGAACATGGCATTCCTGGGGGCAGTCATGCCAGCCAATCTTAAAGTAGCCTCACAGAGCTTTTAAGTGCCTCTAAGACAGCAGTATGGGCCCTAATCCTTGGTGGCTAAAGTGGACGTGGTGAATGAACTGCGCTGCTAGCCATGTCACAGGGAGGTATTGGTGGTTGCCTGCTGTTCTTTGGAGTGCCTCGTTCTTTTTGTTGGAAGACAAAAGTCTACACATCATGAGGAGAAGTTGTCACATTCCTTATCAGTAGAGCCCTGTACCTGAACAAATTTGCTCTGATGCACAGAGCAGGCTTCACGAAAGACATTCTCTTGATATCTTCCTCCCTACCCCAATAGACCACAAACCCCAAACAAGATATTGTGTATAACAAAACAAAATTTGCCATAAAACCCGATACTATTGTCCCCAATGACCCAACCAGCCTGGTCTCTGTATAGGAAAGTGCTTCCATCACTACCACCCTTCAATGTGATATTAGTGAAAGCATGGTGATGATATTTCCCTTGTTACTACTTGCCATTTCCCTGCCACCAGAGGCGGCTCTCGAATTAGGAAAATTAGGCGGTCGCCTTAGGTCTCGCACTCACAGGGGCTTCGCGCCTGCCTAATTTGCGTTACTAAACAGCCGTCTCTGATGCAGATGCATCTCAGGAGCTGAAGCAGGTGAGAAGTGCAGCATGTGTCACTTGTGACCAGGGGCAGACTTACAATTCCTGTTGCCGAATGTGTGTTACGAACACACTGCCTGTGCCGACAATACGGTTGCTCCGCCTTTCCATCGCCTTCTCTGGCACTGTAACCTGCCCCCTTTCTCAGCCCGGCACATTTGACTGTTAGAGGATGAGTTGCTGGAAGAGGGCAGCAGGGAGAGGACACACAACCTGCCCTGCTGGGACGGACCTAATGCCGAATATAATCTAGCTGGATGCATGTAGTCAGTAGCAGGGCTTGTTAGGAATATGAGGCATTTCGCTGTTGTCTCCCTCCTTCTGCATGAATGCTCAAAGCTCATCTCTTGCCTAACACCCGCTGATGCTCAGGTCAGGAAGGGAGAGTGGCTGCAGAAAGGAGTGTCTGTGAGGGGAGAAAGAAGAGATGTGTCTAATGCTCTGAATGTGAGGGAGATGTTATCCCCTGACACAGGAACGTCATGCCTGGCTTCCATTGCTTGTCATTCTGTGCTGTCCTGTATTCTCTTAGCTGTGCCTGCCAATGGAAATTGCATTTTTTTAACTGTGTGCTGTAAGGAATGCATGGGGCAATATGAGCCTCTAAATTCCCTGAAACTGTGTGTCTTCTGGGTGACGGGTCTGTGTAGGGCAGAGGCGTCCAAACTTTTTTCAAAGAGGGCCAGATTTGATGAAGTGAACATGCGTGGGGGCCGACCATTTTGCCTGACATTCTTTGAACCATTAAAATTCGGTCTAAGTGTGTTTGTCCGAGCACTAATACACTAATACACTGCCCAACAAGAATTCTCCTGCCTTTGTGACTGTGTGTGGTGAAGAGATGAGCTTGGGAGTGTTATTTGGATATACTGTATTTATTGGATTGTCCACTTGCCACATCGCCTGCCACCAGATGCAGATTGTCATTTGTCACACGTTGCAGAATGTCACCTGCCACATGTTGCCGATTGTCCACTAGCCACGTCCCGGATTGTCACTTGCCACGTCACCTGCCACATATTACTGTTTGTCACTTGCCACGTCCTGGATTGTCACTTGCCACACATTACGGATTGTCACTTGCCACTTCACCTGTCACACATTACGGATTGCTGTGTCCCAGAGTCAGGCAGCAGATTATCAGTCAGGCAGCAGAGAGATATTGTCATCTCTCTGCTTCCCGAGGCTGCCTGCACAGTGAGGGGAGAACTGCACTGCAGGGATGCAGGGAGGGCGTCGGGTGGTGAGAGATGATGTCATCTCTATGCACCCCCGCCTGCCAGCTCCCTGATTGGCCAGCCTGCTCACACATGAGCCGCCCAGCTGTCTCACCGCCTGACAGCCCTCGGAGCCGCCCACACTCTCACCGTGGACCCGCAAAGCTGCCCGCTCTCACCCGCGGGCCCGCAAAGCCACCCGCTCTCACCCGCAGAGCCGCCTGCCTCACCGGGCCCCACTCGGCTGCGGGCCCCATAATTCCGCCACTGGTCAGTGCCCATCAATGCAGCCTAATCAGTGCCCATCTGCAGCCTCACCATTGCCATGAAAGCAGTCCCGCCATTGCCATGAATGCAGCTCCACCATTGCCATGAATGCAGCTCCACCATTGCCATGAATGCAGCACCCACGTTGCCATGAATGCAGCACCCACGTTGCCAAGAATGCAGCACCCACATTGCCAAGAATGCAGCACCCCCATTGTCATAAATGCAGCACCCCATTGTCATAAAAGAAGCACCCCCGTTGTCATGAATGCAGCACCCCTGTTGTCCTGAATGCAGCACCCTAATTGTCCGGAAAGCAGCACCCCCATTGTCATGAATGCTGCACCCCCATTGTCCTGAATGCAGCACCCACATTGTCCTGAATGCAGCACCCTCATTGTCATGAATGCAGCACCACCCGGCGCTCTGGGAATCGTTGGGGGCCACAAAAGATATACATGTCAAAATTACCAGTCGGGCCGTTCGAAACCGGAATGCGGGCCGCGATTGGTAGGCGCGCCGGGCTTTGGAAATGTCTGGTGTAGCGGGTCTGGGAGAAGGACCATCAGTGAACCTTGCTTGATTTATGGTTGTCAGTGTTGGTATGTGGATTACAGTGGCTAATAATACTACCCGGGCTAAGGACAGGGGGAGGGAGCTCTGCTTGTAGGGTCCTTCAGCAAAGCAAAGCATTCCACTGACCATAGACCAGCACATCATAAGTCTATCTGATCACTAAACTGTGACTTGTGGATGTAAAGGAATGTATCATTCACCTTTGTTGTGTTGTTCAGTGCTAGCAGTGATTTACTTGTGGGGACTGGGGTCACTAGTGCACCCTATTCAGTGTGATTACCAATGTTTTATTACAGTGCATCGCCATAAAAAGTGTCTTATTGTTATCTAGACAGATTGTCTTATGGTTCGTCTTACGAAGCTAGCAGCAATATTGCGCAAGTACTTTTACTACAAGAACATTGTTACTCCTCTCCTTCAGTGTCTGCTCTTCGTACATCTGCCATTGAACACAACAGGGCAAACTCACAAAAATCACAGAAAGGTGTGTGTGTATATATATATATATATATATCTATATCTATATATATCTATATATATAGATATATATATATATATATATATATATATATATATATATATATATATATATATATAGATATCTATATCTATATATATATATATATATATATATATACTGGTATGAATCTATACCCGGGAGCTCCCCCTGCTCTAGACCTTAAAGTCACTATACTAAAATGCAGGGCCCTGCAATGAAAAGGTAGTCCTGACGTCTTCAGTCTTCGCTAGCTTTTGTAATTATAATCCGCAAAGGGGTTCCTCCTGGGTGTTGCGCAGTGTAGTATGACACACTAAAACAATTGTAATCCAATAGAGTGACTAGGTGTCTTTATATGAAGAAACAAACATCTAACATCCGCTCTTGAACACTGAAGTCTATTCGAATGGAATGCTCTCCGACTTAATTTGTTCCGTGGGACTATCAGTCCCAGCAACACTCTGTACAGTTCTAAAGATGTGTGTGTAATACTCAAATAAACTTCTGGGTGTCAACCCTCTCACCACACAAAATCCAAGCAGGTGGATGTCTCCGGCTCAGCAGTTCTCAGTTTCGTATGGAGGCACCACCACGCCGTCACACTGTTCCGTTCACAAACGACCAAGAGTCCTCGGTTATCTCCCCATGGGTCTTCAGGCACAATCACGTCTCTTGTTCAGCTCACTGCGATGCAATGGCAGGATACTACAGCTGCTCCGCTCCTTCGCCAGGTAGGCCGCAACCCTGTGGGACACACAGACCCACAGAGTTCTGCTGGCAGGCCAAGCGTCCCAGGAACAAGAGACCTAAAATGGCTGCTGCTTGCCCTTTTATATCCCCCCACAATGCAGTTCAGTTCTGTCTTTGTCCAGGAGCATTGTGGGTGGGTCAGAGCTACAGTTCCAAAGTAAACAATGAATCACTTCCGTGTCACTAAATCCTGAGACATAAACTTATTGTACTTTATCAATTGTCCACAAGATTGCACTAACACAACTATTGTACTAAATAATACACATAGAGCTAGAAACAACAGTTGTCAGCGCTCCTGCTACACATCGTAGCCTCTAAACGAGAACACAGGACCGACAGAGGAGCCTCCCACCAATTCTCAGGTGTTGGAAAGCTACTCTGTGTACCCACAACTGTCACTTTAGTGTCAGGTACAGGTGTGCCAAGGGGTGAAACAGGGGTCTCATTATCCAGATTGACTGAGGAGGAACTAGGCTCATCAGCATTCCTTTTTCTGGTAACTTTTGTTGTTTCAGAACACTCGCCCAATGTATCGTATGTTAGTCTCTTGGGTGGGCGAATGTACCTCTTTCCCCTCTGCTCTTTTGGTGTGTCCTCTATTTCTGGATGGACACTATTTTCTTCTACTTCAGTGGAAGATAAGCACTTCTCAGCTCTTTCAGACAATGGCACAAACTCCGGAGCTTCTGGCCTGAGAGCCTCACTACTCTCTTCGGCTGTTGGTGATGGAACACTCGCTTCAGTTTCGGGTATGTTTGATGACCACAACCAGCTAATGTCCATCTCTCTCTCCTCATTGTCTTCAGTTGTCAAAGCCCCAGACTGGGACCCAGTCACAGGTCATTGTACATCCTCTGATGTAGATGATAACTCCTCCTCGGGGATTATAATGACTGCATCAGTGAGAGGCAAAAGGTGATTCTGATGCCAAGTCTTAGTTGGTCCAGTACTTCCTTCTGGCCTGATTTCAAATAATGGGAATCCTGGGAGCTGTTTACATACAACGTATGGCTGTGATCTCCAGTAATTCGCCAACTTGTGTTTGCCAGGAATACCCAAATTCCTTAATAGAACTCGGTCACCGGGTTGAAGATCTTGGATCCTCACTTTGAGGTCAAAGTTTCTTTTATTTCTACTCCCTCTGCTGTCTGACATAGTCCAGGCCTTCTCATAGGTGACCTTCAGACTCTTTCTCAGCCTATTCGCATATCCTCGATGGGAAGCTTCTGATGCGTGATCCAGAGAGGTTCCAAAAGCCAGGTCCACTGGTAACCTAGCCTCACGCCCAAACATCAGCCGATAAGGTGAATATCCTGTGACGTCACTCTTGGTGCTGTTGTATGCATGTACTAAAGCGGCAATATGCTTACTCCAGTTGGGCTTTTGCTCGGAGGTTAATGTCCCCAACATATTAAGAAGCGTTCTATTAAACCTCTCCGGCTGAGGGTCCCCTTGCGGATGATAGGGTGTAGTCCTGGACTTTTGAATTCCTAATAGATCCAGCAACCTCCTGATGAGTGTACTCTCAAAGTCTCTTCCTTGATCTGGGTGGATCCTCTGTGGTAAGCTGTAATGGACGAAGAACTTCTCCACTAATGTCTTTGCCACTGTGACTGCCTTCTGATCTTTCGTACCAGAATATTTCCTTGCCCACTCAAGTCAGATTCTAGACACAGGAAGTCTATGCAAACTAGATCCATGGGACCTTGGCTTGATAAATGTCCCACTGGGGCTGCCCGTTGTGGCAGCGTCTTCCTCCGAATACACCTATGGCAGGAGTGGCAGTAACTCTCCACTTCTTTCCTCATGTAAGGCCAGTAGAATCTATCTCGTATCAATTGAAGAGTTCTTTCTGACCTAAAATGTCCATGACAATCATGCAGAGCGATTAACACTGTCTCTCTGTGCTTCTCTGGCAGCAACAGTTGCCACTTCTCCTCCGGATCTTCAGAGGGGCCCCTTTGGTAGACCACCCCTTGCAACAACTGCAACCGATCCCACTCTTTGTGTAACAACAGAGCTTCTTTTCGGGCACTTCTCAAAAGTAAATCAGGGTGTTTACCCTCCAGAGCTTCCAATACCAAGCTGCAGAGTGGATCTTCTTGTTGATCTCTCCAAAGATCTTTCCTGGATAACTTAGGTAAACCCTCTGCAGCAATCTGAGAGACATTACAGTAACACCTGGGTACTCCTGCGGTAGTCACTCCAATCTCTTCAGCTCTGGCTCCACCTTTCTCCTGCTTTACTGCTCCTTCACAAAGGGCTCTTACCCCATCGGGGTAACCTTTGACCTCTGTCATTGCCAACAGAGGATATATAACAAAGTATTGAGATGAACTTTTGATATTGACCAAATACTTATTTTCCACCATAATTTGCAAATAAATTTGTTCAAAAATCAGACAATGTGATTATCTGAATTTTTGTTTCCATATTTTGTCTCTCATAGTTGAGGTATACCTATGATGACAATTACAGGCCTCTCTCATCTTTTTAAGTGGGAGAACTTGCACAATTGGTGGCTGACTAAATACTTTTTTGCCCGACTGTACTTACACACACCCACGCAGGTTGAGCTGGATGGACTGGTGTCTTTAGTCAAACTTACCAACTGTGAAATAATACTTATTAAGCTGGCTTTTGATTGATCTACAGATATTTGATCCTGAAGAGACTGTTGTGAGATTGTTGTGTGTGTAGTTACATTATTACATCAGTGTCCATAAGCTTGGTTGTAAGTCACTCTGCTAAACTATGTGAGATTGCATGGTGTGGCTGTGCCCTCAAGTTTTCTGTAATTGCAGCAGTTGGGTGATAGAGAACAAGATGTTCTATCTGACTGCATGCACATTAGTACCAGTGTGTGGAAGCTATCATAGGCAGACAAAAGACAAAAGGTGACTGTTTAAGATTCCAGCTTACAGGATAGCTTGGGGAATCTCTGTGACATGGGCAAACGACCTAAGCTACAACACAACCATCAGAATACACTGTATTACTAACTCTGTAAGTGAGACTGCCTGGTTTAACTAACCTCTAACTGCTAGTAAGAGCAGCATGTGTGTTTGATAAAAGCTTGGCTTGACAGGAGATGTCAGGAATAAGGTTCTTCAAAAGCCTGACGTGTGTGGTGGATCTTAAATATTATTGTGTACTAGTGTTGTTCTATCACCCACTACCAGTGTCTGTATTAAGGGTAACTTTGGGGTTCTTGTGATAATTGACCAGCATACTGACTGATTTCTGAGGATTTGCGAGGGATGGTGAAACCTCATGCATTATCCAGTCTCCCTTGTCCACTTATCTTAAAGTGATTGTATAGTCTCGTTTTTTTTTTTGTTTTTTTTTTTTGTTTTATTTTTTTAGTTAAGTATAACAAACATGTTCTACTTACAGTGCCTTGCAAAAGTATTCAACCCCCTTGGCTTTTTACCTATTTTGTTACATTATAGCCTTTAGTTCAATGTTTTTTTTAATCTGAATTATATGTGATGGATCAGAACACAATAGTCTAAGTTGGTGAAGTAAAATTAGAAAAATATATACATAAAACTATTTTTCAGAAATAAAAAACTGATAATTGGCATGTGCGTATATGTATTCACCCCCTTTGTTATGAAGCCCATAAAAAGCTCAGGTGCAACCAATTACCTTCAGAAGTCACATAATTAGTGAAATGATATCCACCTGTGTGCAATCTAAATGTCACATGATCTGTCATTTACATATACACACCTTTTTGAAAGGCCCCAGAGGCTGTAACACCTAAGCAAGAGGCACCACTAACCAAACACTGCCATGAAGACCAAGGAACTCTCCAAACAAGTAAGGGACAATGTTGTTGAGAATTACAAGTCAGGGTTAGGTTATAAAAAAATATCCAAATCTTTGATGATCCCTAGGAGCACCATCAAATCTATCATAACCAAATGGAAACAACATGGCGCAACAGCAAACCTGCCAAGAGACGGCCGCACACCAAAACTCATGGACCGGGCAAGGAGGGTATTAATCAGAGAGGCAGCACAGAGACCTAAGGTAACCCTGAAGGAGCTGCAGAGTTCCACAGCAGAGACTGGAGTATATTTACATAGGACGACAATAAGCCGTACGCTCCATAGAGTTGGGCTTTATGGCAGAGCGGCCAGACGAAAGCCATTACTTTCAGCAAAAACCAAAATGGCACGTTTTGAGTTTGCGAAAAGGCATGTAGGAGACTCACAAAATGTAGGTGCTCTGGTCTGATGAGATTAAATTAAACTTTTGGCCATTAACAAAAACGCTATATCTGGCGCAAACCCAACACATCACATCACCCAAAGAACACCATCCCCACAGTGAAACATGGTGGTGGCAGCATCATGCTGTGGGGATGTTTTTCAGCAGTCGGGACTGGGAAACTGGTCATAGTTGAGAGAAAGATGGATGGTGCTAAATACAGGGATATTCTTGAGCAAAACCTGTACCACTCTGTGTGTGATTTGAGGCTAGGACGGAGGTTCACCTTCCAGCAGGACAATGACCCCAAATGCACTGCTAAAGCAACACTTGAGTGATTTAAGGGGAAACATGTAAATGTGTTGAAATGGCCTAGTCAAAGCCCAGACCTCAATCCAATAGAAAATCTGTGGTCATACTTAAAGATTGCTGTTCACAAGCGCAAACCATCCAACTTGAAGGAGCTGGAGCAGTTTTGCAAGGAGGAATGGGCAAAAATCCCAGTGGTAAGATGTGGCAAGCTCATAGAGACTTATCCAAAGCTACTCAGAGCTGTTATAGCCACAAAACGTGGCTCTACAAAGTATTGACTTTAGGGGGGTGAATAGTTATGCACATTGACTTATTCTGTTATTTCTTCCTATTTGTTGTTTGCTTCACAATAAAAAAAAAAAATTGTGGGCATGTTCTGTAAATTAAATGATGCAAATCCTCAAACAATCCATGTTAATTCCAGGTTGTGAGGCAACAAAACAAGAAAAATGTCAAGGGGGTGAATATTTTTGCAAGGCACTGTACCTGCCCTGTGTAATGGTTTTTCACAGAGCAGCTCAGATCCTCCTCTTCTCGGGTCCCGCTTTTGTGCTCCTGGCCCCTCCCTCCTGTTAAATGCCCCCACAGCAAGCAGCTTGCTTTGTGGGAATCCCGAGCAGAGTCACAGCTCCCTGTGTCCATTCAGACACGAAGTCGGGGCCCGGCCTCCGCCCCTTTCTCTTGTCATTGGCTGACTAACTTTGACAGCAGTGGGAGCCAATGACGCCACATTGCTGTCTCAGCCAATGAGGAGGGGGGTCCCGAGCAGCAGAGACACTCCTGCAACATTGCTGGATAGAGAGGGACCTCAGGTAAGTATTAGAGGGCTGTGGGGGGCTGCTGCACACAAAAGGATTTTTATCTCAATGCATTGAATGCATTAAAATAAAAAAACCTACTGCCTTTACAATCACTTTAAGTACCCCAGTCTTTGATTCTTGATAGCCATATATATAAATTTTGTTTCTTGGTTTAGAGATCCTTTAAAAGAGAAGTATGGGAATCTATTCTTTAATCATACTTGCCTACATACTTACTGTCTCCTGCTAGCTCTAAGGCTGAGAACTGAGCTATCAAACACTGCTGATCGCTCGGTTCTCAGAGCTCCATAAGCAGAGTGTTGGTGACTGTCCATCCCTGGCTCTCTGCTCTGCCCCCCCCCCCCCCCCCACGCATCCTGAAGCACTGGGCTGTGGAGGGGCAGGAGCTGCCGACTCTCAGGCTCTCAGCAGCTTAAGGCATGTGGGTGGATTCCAACTATATGGTTGCAATCTTTCCCAAGCCTGGACTGGCTCTGTAATGTCAGCTGACAGCAGACCACAGGAAGAGATGTACAGCCAAACAAGCTCCTTTAAGTCTATACTCTGACATAATAGAAAAACCATTCAAAGTATATTGTAAAATCCCCTAATCTATTTACATCATATGTCTGGTCAAGCATGTGGTGCCCAAGCGGGAGATGTTTTGGCCACGCGAGATACACTTGAGACATATGTTGCAAATAGCAGCGGTGCAATCTGATGCACTCGTCTCAAAAAAGCCCACACCAAAGAACTTTTGGAATAACGCGCAGAGACTGCAGCGCCCTGCACATGCGGAGCTTTGGGGTGTGATGCAGTCAGTGTGCTGCCCTTAGGCTGGCCCCTGGAGGGCATCCTGCCTCGTTGGTGATGTGCCTCCTCCTCCTCCTCTCTCCTATCAGGCACCCACGTTGAGTCAGTGACCTCATCATCCCCTCCCTCCTCATCACTGGAGCAAACCTGGCAGTATGCTGCAGCAGTGGGAGCATGACTGCCAGATTGCTGTCCTTCTTGTGCACCCCCTCTGTCCGTGCTCACATTACTGCCTTCATCTAGCTCAGTATCATCATCAGAGCCTTCTAAACGCTGGGCATTCTTCTGGAGCATGTACCCAACACTGTGGTCAAACAGTTCGAGGGACTCCTCAGGAGGACATGGTGGGGCTAGGGAAGGAGTCACTGATGCCATTGAGCCGAGGGAAGAGGCCGCGTTGGCAGCTGCTTTGCCAGGCAAAGTACCCTGAGCATGGGTGAGAGAGGATGAAGAGGATGAGGACGGCTTGGTCATCCACTTGACCAAGTCTTCCGCATGTTGTGGCTCAACACGGCCAGCTGCTGAAAAAAAGGCCAAGCGTGTCCCATGGCCACGTGCTGATGAGGATGCACCGTCTCCATGACCAGCACTGTTGCCTCTAGACACAGAGCCTGCTTGCCCTCTTTTATTGGCTTGTGACTGTCTGCCTCTCCTTGTTGGCCTTCCAGACATACTAATGACCTGCAGTGAGATGTAGCTGCACTAAGCTGGGATATATATATATATATATATATATATATATATATATATATATATATATATATATATATATATATATATATATATATATATATATATATACTCTGATACTGCAGCTAGCAAAATCAACTGCCTGCCTGTAGTATGAGAACACCACCAATCTTCTACAGGTAGCTTTAGATGAACACTGTGCAGAGGTCGCACTACACTAACTTGTAGCTTTAGCTGAACACTGTGCAGAGGACGCACTACACCAACGTTAAAATAATGTAGCTGCCTGCGGTAGTGATAGGATCTGGAAAACACCACCAACCTTCTACAGGTAGCTTTAGCTGAACACTGTGCAGAGGTTGCACTACACTAACGTGTAAATAATGTAGCTGCCTGCGGTAGTGATAGGATCAGAAAAACACCACCAACCTTCTACAGGTAGCTTTAGCTGAACACTGTGCAGAGGACGCACTACACTAACGTGTAAATAATGTAGCTGCCTGCGGTAGTGATAGGATCAGGAAAACACCACCAACCTTCTACAGATAGCTTTAGCTGAACACTGTGCAGAGGACGCACTACACTAACGTGTAAATAATGTAGCTGCCTGCGGTAGTGATGTGATCAGGAAAACACCACCAACCTTCTACAGGTAGCTTTAGCTGAACACTGTGCAGAGGATGCACTACACTAACTTGTAGCTTTAGCTGAACACTGTGCAGAGGTCGCACTACACTAACTTGTAGCTTTAGCTGAACACTGTGAGGAGGACGCACTACACTAACTTGTAACTTTAGCTGAACACTGTGCACTACACTAACTTGTAGCTTTAGCTGAACACTGTTCAGAGGACGCACTACACTAACTTGTAGCTTTAGCTGAACACTTTTCAGAGGACGCACTACACTAACTTTTAACTTTAGCTGAACACTGTGCACTACACTAACTTGTAGCTTTAGCTGAACACTGTGAGGAGGACGCACTACACTAACTTGTAGCTTTAGCTGAACACTGTGCAGAGGTCGCACTACACTAATTTGTAGCTTTAGCTGAACACTGTGAGGAGGACGCACTACACTAACTTGTAGCTTTAGCTGAACACTGTGCAGAGGTCGCACTACACTACCTTGTAGCTTTAGCTGAACACTGTGCACTACACTAACTTGTAGCTTTAGCTGAACACTGTTCAGAGGACGCACTACACTAACTTGTAGCTTTAGCTGAACACTGTGCAGAGGTCACACTAAACTAACTTGTAGCTTTAGCCGAACACTGTGAGGAGGACGCACTACACTAACTGTAAATAGTCTAGCTGCCTGACTGTGGTACTAATAGGATCAGAAGAACACCAGCAATTTTCTTCAGGTAGCTGTAAATACTGTAACAACACAAGCCTGCCTGTCAGTAGGAAGATAATAACAGGAACGGATCTAGCTAAACTGAATACAGTGTATATATATATATATATATATATATATATATATATATATAGATATATATATCTATAGATATATATATCTATATATATATATATATATCTATATATATATATATATATATATATATATATATATACACAACACCTGGGGTGCATATATATACACAATACACAGTAAATGCAGCTAACTGACTGACTGTCCTGCCTAATCTATCTAACTTAAATCAAATTACACTGTCTCTCCTTCTCTGTCTCTCAATGCCGGAACACACTACACAGGGCCGCCATGTAGGCGGCCTTATATAGTGTGGGGCATGTACTAAACCCCCTGAGCCATAATTGGCCAAAGCCACCATGGCTTTGGCCAATTACAGCTCTCTCTACAGACGGCGCTGTGATTGGCCAAGCATGCGGGTCATAGTGCATGCTTGGCCAATCATCAGCCAGCAATGCACTGCGATGCCGCAGTGAATTATGGGCCATGACAAGCCACACGAATTTGGCACGAACGGCCCATATCGTTCGTACAGACGATGTTCCAGTCGAACATGGGTTCGACTCGAACACGAAGCTCATACCTAGTTATTGTTGTAATATGTTGGCCGATTTATGTAGGATATTATATTATTATATATGTGTACACCTACAGTATAATCCAGTACAGTACCTAGGTATGTGAGGCATGGCCTGTTAATCTAATTATGCATTTCAAAGCGGACTTGTTGATCAAAGGGGATACTGGCCAAACAATATTTACTCCACATATCAAAGGGGACAGATAGTGACCCTGTGCTATGTGCATGTTAATATGAAATAATGCAAATTAGGGCAGTTTAGGGAAGTTTCAATAAATGCATCTCTCTGGAAGAATCGGGTTGCTGCTGGAAATTACTCACATTATAATAAATAACTAAATAATTATCATCTACCCACTACTATATCACTACACTACATCACTAAATTTATTGTACATTTATACATTATTTATACATTTATTGAAACTTCAGACAGAACAAAGTCCATAAGATACTTGCAACAGATGACAAAATCCAACAGAGTAAATATGACAATGAACAGTAGCCTTCAGAGAATCCAGTTCCTTCTGTCACCTTCATGGAGAATGAACAAAAAGACTGCCAGCTTATACACCTTATACACCGAAGGGCTGAGCAATTTGATTGGCCGTTTCCATTAGGCCTTTGATCTGCTTCTGTCTTTCAGAGTGACAGATAATACCCCTAGCCATAAACAGCTGCAGTCATAAACTGCCCTAATTTGCATTCTTGTATAGTAACATTAACATAGCACAGAGTCACTATCTACTTTGATATGTGGAGTAAATATTGTTTGGTCAGTATCCCCTTTGATCAACAAGTCCCCTTTGAAATGCGTAATTAGATTAACAGGCCATGCCTCACATACCTAGGTACTGTACTGTATTGTACTGTATGTGCACACATATATAATAATATAATATCCTACATAAATCGGCCAACATATTACAACAGTTATCACAAAGCCCCATTTCTCTCTTTTCTTCCCCTTTGTGGGTTCCAATATCAGTGGGACATATAATAGATGACCTCCCTATTTAAAAGAATGTGATGATTTTTTCTATGCATGAGCAAAACAAACAAGGACATAGGTAGATGAGTTTGCAGTGGAGGCTGTGAATCTATCTGTGGCAGTGTCTGGCAATTGTCTGGACAGGTGAGTATAAAGCTGACCATCCACTAGTAGATTTTCAAAGGAACATTCATAAAAATATTCCTATGAACATTCACATATGCATTCTTTGTACAGTTGATTCATAAAAATATTCCTATGAACATTCACATATGCATTCTTTGTACAGTTGATTCTTGGAAAATTATTATTCTAAAGTACTTAAATTGTGTTTGCTTTTAAGATTCAATTCTGGAATTAATGTAATAGCCCAAGTCAAAAAAATATACACTGTTAGAAATTCAATTATTTAAAAAAAAATGTCATCCTGCTTCTTCAAATGTTCTCGTCACTGGTAAATAAAATGAACGCTGATTTCACCCTACCAATTAGAAAATCGATCAAACTTTCTTAAAACCAACATATTTTGGACTGAAATTCTACTACTGTATGGTCAGCTTAAGACTTTAGAGGGTTCAAATGTATTTAGTAATGACTTTCTTTATAACACAATATCCAGCTGCTACTTTATTTAGCATACTAGAGTATGTCACATAAAAAAAAGGCTCCAAATGCAGATCTATTACATAAAAAAAGAATTTTGAAAATTTCCAAATACAGTTTTGATTTCTTGACATCTAAGGGCAGAAAATGATCCACACCGGAAATCTAAACACTGATTCAAGAAATAAATAAAAAAAAAAAAAGTGCAAAGGCTTGATCTCCAGCAGGCTGCTGAGCTGGGTTGTGTGTTGCTAGTTTTCTATGTGATGTCCTTTTACAAAAGCTGATAAAGGTTAGGAAAGAAAATAATAAGCACCTTTCAATTATCACAGGTGGCATTCACAACATGGAGAAGCAACACAATATGCTCTTACATAATACAAAAACAACCAGTGGTGTATACAACGTCTACAAAATTCAGTTTCAGATATAGTGCAAAATTTATAATTCTCTTGCTAGAAAAATTCATGTCACTCGTTGCTTCTCTTGATTATGAAATTAGTGGAATAATATTCTGTTATAACAATTGTTTATCAGATGAAAGTGGTCATCTGGGATAAATATGGGATGATTTAAATATCTTGTGCTCTTTGCCTCTACCAGGTTACCAGTTAGCATTTATATCAGTTCTCACTGTGGACTACAAAATGCCTTCTTCCTATGTTTTGAGGAAGATGAGAAGGGGAGGTGTTATGTAGTCCTGTTTTCAAATGACTATGCTGTTCCTTCTTAGATACAGAAGAATACGTGGGCGTCACCCTGGATCACCAGGTAAAAAGAGAGGGGGGAAAAAAAGGAAACTAATACAGCCCCCACCTCTAGGGACAGGTAATATATTTAATCTTGGGGTTGATTTAGAAAGGCAAATATGCTGTGCACTTTGTAAATGTTGTTGCACCTTTCCCCAGAAATCAGTGAATGTGAATACCCAATCAGGTGCACAAAAAATGAAAAAAAACAAGCATTTTTGCTTGGACATGATTGGATGGTGGAAATCAGCAGAGCTTCACCATATTCACTAAACTCTGGGGAAAATTAGTGCATCTGTACTTGCAAAGTGGGGTGTATACGTGTAGCGCTAAAGTGTTTGGGTTGATTAACACAACCCTGCCATTGACATAAAAAATAAATCAAAAAATCTTAATACATCAAATTAGGTAAATCAACAAACCATAGTGACTAAACAGATGTGCATGAATTATGAGATACTACATGTGATATACACCGTATGAGTGGCTGAAAACTACAAAAAAATATAAATGAATAAAAATAAATAAGTCCGTGAAGTTCTTAGAAATCCACAATGTGTAATGAGTGATTAAAAGTCCACAATATATAGTGAATAGATTGAAGCTCTTGATCACCGCATAAGTATCCAATATGGTGGATAAAAACTAAAAACACCAGTGTGATAAGGCCACCACCAAGATAGATGTAGGCTTACCGGATGGTTTGAACTCAAAAGAACGTACAGTCTATCAGTCAAACAGGCTTGTGTTGTCTGCCGACAACTAGGATGGAACCTTGGGGATCCTATGTGATTGGAACCCGGAATGTCCTAGAGCTTCATGGGAAATCCGTCTCCGTACAGGTGGTTGTACGTCAGAAGATAGTAATCTATTGAGTACAATGAAAAGTACACAAACTATTTTCCTTTAGTAAATCCACCCCTTTAAGTAGTGCTGTGCTAAGGTAGTAGAAAAAACATGTATGTGTAAATCAAACCAAAAAAACTATGTGAGCTGAAAAGTCTTTTGTTTTTGCAGCTTCTGCAGTTGAAACAAGGGCCTACTATGCACATGCAACTCTAAATAGACTACCAATAAACTGTGCTACTGCTATAAATAAAAATTATATTAATCACATCCAAAAACAAATATATATATATATATATATATATACAGTGCCTTGCAAAATAATTCACCCCCTTGGCATTTTTTGTGCTTTGTTGCCTCACAACCTGGAATTAACATGGATAGTTTGAGGATTTGCATCATTTAATTTATAGAACAGGCCCCCAACTTTAAAGAGAAATTGATTGGGGGTGGGTGGCGCTACCTTATCAGGGTACCTTAATTTACAATTTAATAAGCCTCAAAAAAATCTAAAAAATATATATATAATAATAATAAATGCACCCCTTAATCCCTCTTTAGGTGGTGGATCTAAATGTCCAGCATTACCTGAATAGAATGTGCTAACAGGTTATTCTCATACCCACATGCAGGTGTGCACCATATGGTAAATCAACACAAATAAATTAAGTGACAATTAATAAAAAGTCAATAGTGACAAACCGAACCTAATAGAGTAAATAAAATAATGTCCAAATGTCCAAATGTGCTTGTAAACATAAAAGTGAATTTGAATAGTCCCAACATTAGACATATAGTGCAGGGTTGTTCTTTAGATAATATAGAACTAGTGAAAAATTAATAAAAATGATAAATGATGATGAGCAGCTTTGTGGAAAAAATGAATGAGAAAAATATAATGTAAAGAGTGTAACAAAGTCCAATAGCAAGAGGTAAAAAAACGTCTGTGATAGGTGACTTTCGTGAACACAACTGATCAGATCCAGTGACTTGCGGCGCTCCCCCTCAAAGATCCCCACTCACCAACTCCCTGCACCCCTGCAGGGGTAGTAGGCATGTAGTAGTAGGCTACAGTCAGATGTGTATGGGTCCTCAGGGTACGCAGCTCCAGCTGTAAGGTATCCTTCAGTGTATCCTCATAGAGAAGAAACAGGGCTCCATAGTGTGATACTTTTTAGGTAGTTTATTTATCACAACAATACAAAAATAAACCAAATAAATAAATATAAAGCTTAAAAACCAAGCAGACAGTCACACCGCGTGTAAGCTGTTTCGTATGGAGAGTGCAGGGCCTCTAGAACCGTCAGCCGCGCGGCGTGCGCCTCAGCTGCGTTCCACACTCTCCTACTTCCGCGTGTGACGTCAGTGCGTAGCTCCGTCTTACGCGTTTCGTCATCGACGTTATCAAAGGCGCAGCTAGCGTACCTCGTCCTATGTTATTTAAAGGCAAGCAGTGTATGCGTTCCTCCCACTCTCCTCCCCTGGGTGTGCTCATAATTTCATGTAACCTCCCAAGACAAATCACTCCAGGGCGGGGGGGAGATCCAATAACCATATATGGGAGCCTGAACTTGTATCCCTGCTTGTCATTAAAAAGGCAAACTTAACAACATGATCCTTAACCGCATAGATAGTAATGTTCTACATATCATTGGTGCTCAATTGACCTGTCAAGGTGACTAAGCGATACCAACTCCTACTCCAGACTGTTTGTATGCAGGAATAAGAGGGGAGGATAGGGTGAACCATCCAGTGGGTGAGCCTAGTGGTAGCTTAATATATTGCTGCTCTCCCCATAATGTTAGTGTCATAATACCCCCTAGTCATACGGGATGTCCATGCGAATAAGATGTCAGAATTCTAGATTGCAGAGTGTTCTTACCCCTCACTTCTAGCCCCCTGAGGGGTTATATTCATCAATTTTTACTGCATAGGCCGGATTATGGGATTGGTATCGACATAGTAGGAACAAGACATGTACATATATAAAAACCATACGCATATATAATAATAAAAATAATTAAAAAATTAATTAATAAAATATATATATATAATAAACATAAAAAAACAAAAATTTTTTTTTAAAAAATATATATCAAAAAAATATATATCGAAAAAATTTCCTAAAAAGAAAACAGTATTACGCATAATGGACCCCTATATTCATATGTATAATGGGATAACATACATACTCATATATAATAATATTCTGTATTCTGGCAGGGCACCCAGCAATAACCCCTAGAGAGTGTATACACCCCCTCATGTCCCCTCTTGGGATCAGAACAATATATTGGGGCTCTACATGTATACTCCTCGCCAAAGATGCCCATGTCAGAAAAATACCTTGAGGGCCTGTATACCCCTAGGTTGTATGGTATAGGGAAAAAACCCCACATAACAGGTCATAGGTATACCCTACATAGAAAAGGGGCCCAACTTTGCAGATGTTTTTTTTTCTTATTGTGAAGCAAACAACAAATAGGACAAAATAACAGAAAAAGTCAATGTGCATAACTATTCACCCCCCTAAAGTCAATACCTTGTAGAGCCACCTTTTGCGGCTATCACAGCTCCAAGTCGCTTTGGATAAGTCTCTATGAGCTTGCCACATCTTACCACTGGGATTTTTGCCCATTCCTCCTTGCAAAACTGCTCCAGCTCCTTCTAGTTGGAAGGTTTGCATTTGTGAACAGCTTTCTATTGGATTGAGGTCTCGGCTTTGACTAGGCCATTCCAACACATTTACATGTTTCCCCTTAAACCACTCACCATCCATTTTTCCCTCAACTCTGACTAGTTTCCCAGTCCTGACTGCTTAAAAACATCCCCACAGCATGATGCTGCCACCACCATGTTTCACTGTGGGGATGGTTTTCTTTGGGTGATGTGTTGGGTTTGCGCCAGACATAGCGTTTTCTTTTATGGCCAAAAAATTCAATTTTAGTCTCATCAGACCAGAGCACCTTCCTCCATACATTTTGGGAGTCTCCCACGTGCCTTTTTCGCAAACTCAAAACGTGCCATTTTGTTTTTTGCTGAAAGTAAAGGCTTTCTTCTGGCCACTCTGCCATAAAGCCCAACTCTATGGAGCATATGCCTTATTGTCATTCTATGTACAGATACTCCAGTCTCTGCCTCTCTGATTAATGCCCTCCTTGCCCGGTCCGTGAGTTTTGGTGTGCGGCCGTCTCATGGCAGGTTTGTTGTTGTGCCATGTTCTTCCCATTTGGTTATGATAGATTTGATGGTGCTCCAGGGGATCATCAAAGATGTGTATATTTTTTTATAACCTAACCCTGACTTGTACTTCTCAACAACATTGTCCCTTACTTGTTTGGAGAGTTCCTTGGTCTTCATAACAGTGTTTGGTTAGTGGTGCCTCTTGCTTAGGTGTTGCAACCTCTGGGGGCCTTTAAAAAAGGTGTGTATATGTAATGACAGATCATGTGACACTTAGATTGCACACAGGTGGAAATCATTTCACTAATTATGTGACTTCTGAAGGTAATTGGTTGCAGCAGAGCTTTTTATGGGCTTCATAACAAAGGGGGTGAATACATACGCACATGCCAATTATCATTTTTTTATTTCTGAAAAATAGTTTTATGTATATATTTTTCTAATTTTACTTCACCAACTTAGACTATTGTGTTCTGATCCATCACATATAATTCAGATTAAAAAAAAACATTGAACTAAAGGCTGTAATGTAACAAAATAGGTAAAAAGCCAAGGGGGGTGAATACTTTTGCAAGGCACTGATACATATATATATACAGTATATCAAATAAAATGCTTTCACAATGAACAATAAGTGTATAAGAATAAAGTGCGTCAACAACATTTTTTCATAGGCACGCAATAGGTGATGAATCCGTGCTCCAACACTAATAAACCGTTCATATAAACATAAGTGTCCATTTACTGTTGCCAATATATTATAAAAGTGCTTGTGTTCCCAAAATAAAGAACACATGCAGGACTTCTATCTCACGGGTCTGATTCCACATTGTAACATTTACCCCTCCAGTTTATGGAAAGAAATGCCCACAGACAAACCATCACTGCGCAAGCAGACGTATTTATTAAAATCCCCACAATGACATGTACACCATTGCACTCACTTATTATTGTGCCAATGTATCGGCACTGGTTGTATTCAGCACTGCAGTAGATACAAGGAAGATGGCCGCCATCGCCTCAGAACCCGGAAGCAGCGTGCGTTCCACCAACAGGATCTGACATCACCGGAATTTACGTGATGACTGGAAGTACCTGCCTCTGCATGTTTCGTCTGGATTGGACTACCTCGGGAATGTTTGCATGAAATGTTTATTAGTGTTGGAGCACTGATTCATCATCTATTGTGTGCCTATGAAAAACTTGATTGGGTGCACCTTATTCTAAAACATGTATACATTTTTTTTGGAGTTGAGATATATATATATATATATATATATATATATATATATATATATATATATATATATATATATATATGTGTGTGTATGTATTATTTATTTAAAGCAGCACGGTTTATTGGTATACAATCTATGTAAAAATGTAATGATAATGTTTTAGACAAATATTTTTTAGAAGAATTACTGTATTTAAAATGCACAATAAATGTTTTACAGTAGTGCTACAACCTTTCAAGGTATTTAGTACCAAAATTATGGTCTCGTAACTTTTATTTATAAAGTTTAAAGTTATTTTGAGATGGTAAGTATCACTTTTACGTGATTATCTTTTGAGGTCCCCTGCTAGTGTTGTAGCATATATATGAGGTGTCTAAAAGTTTGATGAATAGTCTGATATCTCAACAGTAACATGGGCCAGGTGCACAAGCATGCACATGCATATCCAGAGACATGTCAAGAAGGGCCACCTAGCGTAGAGTACACATGACCATCAGGGTAAACCCGCTGCGGGCAGTCAACAAAGTGACTGTGAGAGGTAGGGTCACAGTGCAACGGAACAAGGAGTGAACATCAAGTTCTGCTAAAAATTAGGGAAACCGGTGACGGAGACTAATTAAATGTTGGTGCAAGTGTACAGGACGGAAGCCGTGAACAGAAAATATGTTACGACTGGTTCAAACCCTTTTGCGAGGGGAAGGAAACGACTGAGGATGAGCCATGTTCAGTTCGGCCGTCGGCAAGCACAACCCCAGACACGATTGAGCGAGTGCAACAGATACTGGCACAAAATCAGCGACTAACTCTATGATGGTGGAAGAATTAGACATTAGCAAGGACACGGTGCACACCATCGTCTGTGAAAATTTGGATAAGCGGAAGATATGTTCGCTGACAGACGAATAGAAAATAAACGCATGGAAACCTCTGAAGATTTCATTATCATGTGTGACCAGGATCCATACTTTCTGTGAACCATTGTCACAGGGCATGAGACCTGATGCTACCAGTTCGATCCGAAATCCAAGCCTGGCTCAGCGCGGAATACCTGTTCTCGATCATCCACTGCATTCCCCTGATCTGGCGCCTGCGGACGTCTTTCTGTTTCCCTGCCTGAAGAGCATCATGAAAGGCGCACATTTTGCGGACATGGCGGTAATCCAAGAATGTGCGACAGCTGTTCTGCGATCGATTCCTAAAGAGGCCTTTGCTGATAGTTTTCAGAAGCTTTATGAATGTTGCCAAAAGTGTGTTGTGAAGGATGGCGATTATTTTGAAGGCCAATAAAGGTAATTTGTTTGTGTGACAGACCCAACCGGGACAGGGACTTTTGGAGGGGACTGCAGGGTAACCTCTTGCCTACTGACTATAGGTCCTGGCTTCTGAGGGGGCTCCATTCTTTGGGAGGTATGTGCCTGGGGGACCTTTGGAGTCGTTTTGCTGTGGATTTGGGTCCATGTCTCCCCGAAACACATAGACCATGGGTCCTCAACCTGTGGCCCTCCAGCTCTTGTGAAACTACGAGTCCCATCATACCTCTGCATTTGGGAGTCATGCTTTTTACCTGTCAGCCTTGCAATGCCTCATGGGACTTGTAGTTCTTCAACAGCTGGAGAGCCACAGGTTGAGCACCCATGACATAGACTCTGGGATCCTAGGACCTGGATACAGATTTGGGGCCTCTGTGCCAAAGCCAGCAATGACTGCTCATCTTCACCACTTCCTAGACTCAGAGACTCAAAATAGATGTTAATATAATCAGCTCAAAACAAACTGATGCTGGTGTCCACTGCTGTTATGTGTAATCTGTTTATTAAGGTGTCTTTCTCTCATTGTATAATTCCCTATTGTGTGCCTCCTAGGTGTGAATCCCCTTTGTTAATCGAGTCACCTATTGTTCTGGTCTCCTAATCCTCTTGGAGATGTGACTAGCATTGTGTCCACTTTACCTTGTTACCGAACCATTGTGGGATGTTTATGTTTAGGTTAGCTGTTCATTAGATGTACCGATATTACTGTTTACAGTTTGTATTGTTTAGGATAATGTGATCAAGCTCTTATCTGATTTTGTGTGGTATATATTCTGTGTGAGTTTACACTAAAGTGAGTTCCAGCTTGCACCTAAGCTAGTGTCGGGTGCAATATTCAGCTATAATACCTGGTTCAGGAGTGGAGGAAGCTGTATCTTGATGGAGGCACCTAAGCTGGGTGCTAGATGGTCTATCACCGTTTGTATCTTCTGTTTTGTTTGTTTTTTGATACCATTCACCAAACATTTTAGACACACCTAGTATGAGCATTGCCGTGGTGGGGAGGACTGCAGCTCCCGAACCCCAGAATGTATTTGATGTACATAGTATGCACATAATTGTGTGACTCTGTGATATATGAACTAATGTCTCCAGGGTGCTTTAAGAGCAGTTTTTAAAATAGATATGTGAATGTACCTGTGCTTATTGTACATGTTTATGGAAAACCTTGTATACAGTATGCATAGAACAGAACATACCATGCTGGTTTTCTGCACACTGATTTAGTGAAAGTACTGTGTTTTGCCTAAGATAACTTGTGAATGAACTCTTTGCTCCTCCAGATATAAACACTCACATGCACAGAGCAGCTGCATGAATTAAGAGGAACCCTTTCTGGCAGGGCATGAAAGCTTTTCTTTTTTTTTTTTTTACTAAAAGCAGGACTGCTTCTACTTATTCTCTGTATACATATCACACTCTAAACAGAAGTAATGTGGCAGGGGAGGCAGGTGGATACAGAGTTAGATTCAAATAGAATTGACTGGTTACTAGTCAAGTGTTAGACATCTGCAGCCAAACTTGTTGCATGCAATTTAGGGACTTGAACAGTTCAACATAATAACTTTAAAATATATGACATAAACGACTGTTTAAACCAAATATTTAAGAGTCATCATATTCAAATATTCAATAACATGATTATACAGGCCACTTGGGAAACTGATCTGCCAAATTCAACATTGTTTGAGGATTAGCAAAGCTTTGGCAATTCAAGCATTGGTTTTGTGCCAGACAGTTTAATCTTAAAGTTGGAAATTGGGACGACACCTGACAATCTTTTCCCTACTACCTTTCAGCTGTCTCTGTCTCCGTTGTGCCTTCTCATTCTTGTCCAACAGCCATTTATGAATTTACTTGTCGTGTAAAAGTCTTGCACTAACACATGTGCCCGAGCATGCCTGGGCAGATTGTTTGTCAGATAGAAAAGCATACCAACCTCTTTCTAATGAGTCTGGAAAATCTCTGTGTTACAACTGTTATTATCATTATAATAAAAGGAGTCCTATTCTCATTACTCAGCTGAGCTACTGGGAGTCCTCATCACTATGTGACAGTGCTGTGTGACTGAGCAGCCAGTCGCCAAGTAGCGGCACTATCACATTGGAAGAAGGGGAGAGATAGAGAGATATGAGATCCCCATCCCAGGAAGTACAGGGTGTTTTTTTTTTTTACTTCCAGTGGCTGAACAGAGTGCAGGGGAAGCAAAGTATAAGCAGCTATGGGGGCCACCATTATTTGCAAAGGAAAATCACTGGTTCTCTTTAAAGAAAACCTGAACCCTTGCATTACAAAGTTTAAATGCTCATTAGGAGGCTGTAGTAAGGCAGCCCATACATTAGTAATGTATTTTTTTGTTCAATCAACAGGTTGAACAAAAAGAAATGACTATATTTCCCCATCCACACTTTTAGGCTGGATTCACACTAGTCCGGTGCAAATTGCAGCTCTGGTTTCCCTGCGACGATAGAAAATTATTAATTCAGTGTTTTCTCTCCATTGTAGCTGTGGATCAGCTGACCAGGGAGAGGGGGGAGGTGTAGGAGGAGGTGGAGAGAATTCCTTTTCAGATCGGAACACATCTGCAAATCAAATGCGCTCCCATTGAAGATTATGTGCCTGCAATTCGCACTGCACTGCTTAGAAAACGCACACAAATTTTGTGCAATGCAGGGGCACATATGTGAATAATACCCATTGAAAATAACATGTTTTCAAATGTTTTGCGAATTGGATACGTGTAAGCTGCATCCAATTCACAATAGTGTGAACCCAGCCTCAAGGTGGATTGGGGAATCACTCATGCTAAGCTGTTGTGTTCTGATGGCAGGGAAACTTCCCCACCATCTTAATACACTGATCAGCGCTGCCGGCTAGAGCCAGTGGTGCTGATCGTGTGGACATTTTTTTAACAGGTTGGTTGTATAGAAGTCCGTTGGTAGATCAACTTCTGTATAACCAGCCTGCCCCCATACATGGATTGAAATTTAGCTGGCCCCTGGTGAACCGACCAAATTTCAATCCATTTATGGCCAGCTTAAGGTTAGTATTACCTCGTAAAGTGCTTGTAAACCCTTACATATACCCACTGAAGTGACTGACCTCAGGTGTTACACAGAGATGAAAAAAATCCACTTACATAAATTGTACCTGATTATGTGCAGCCTTCTCTCAACAGCCTTCTAAAATACACAGATCAATGGCTGCTCCAGCAGGCAGGGGGCAGGGATCTCATGGCACACACCACACTGGATGGAGAGGAGCTCTTAGTGTAATCTGATACCTGAGGGGAGGGAATGGACACACCTCCCCCTACACACTCTCATAGGAAAACATGGTGGAGCCAGCTGTAATCAGGCAGCTGGATGGATCCAGACAATATGATTGGGATTTTGAGATATCAGCTGACAACAGGCTTTAGCCTGATTTCGGCTGATTCTGGGTCATAGAAGTGCAAAAGTAAGTGCTCTCCTATGACCCAAAAGAGAAGTATGATCAAAAAAGCATTGGTCATACTTCTCTTTTAACCCATGCAGTGTGGAGGGCACCACTGCAGCGCCATTAATTCCAGGAGTTGGGCTTTACGATTACTCCCTTCAGAGGTAGTTTTATTGTTTCAATTAGCAAATCAACACAACATATAATAAGAGCAGAGGCGGTCAAACTCTTATGTCGCATACACACAGTCGGATTTTCCGACGGGAAATGTTCGATGGGAGCTTGTTGTCGGAAACTCCGACCATGTGTAGGCTCCATCGGATATTTTCCGTCAGAATTTCCGACAAACAAAATTTGAGATCTGGATCTCAAATTTTCCAACCACAAAATCCGTTGTCATAAATTCCGATCCTGTGTACACAATTCCGACGCACAAAGTTCCACGCATGCTCGGAATAAAGCAGAAGAGCCACACCGGCTATTGAACTTCATTTCTTTTGGCTCATCGTTCGTGTTGTACGTCACCGCGTTGATTTGTGTGACCGTGTGTTTGCAAGACAAGTTTGAGCCAACATCCTTCAGAAAAAAAACATGGATTTTGTTGTCGGAATGTGTGATCGTGTGTACGCGGCATTAGGATCCATTCACACCATATGTATTGGGTTTGCATTGGGTTGCACCGTCCTAACCCAATATGACCTGCAAAAGACAAGGCAATTTTCCTCGCGTCCTTTGAATTCAGGTCACACCAATGCACTGCTTTTGTGTGCTTAAAAAAATTAGGACATGTTGACTATTTATGCAGATCGTTGCAACAAAGTACACTGCATTGTAATGCACTATGGTGTATAAAAAAGAATGAAAAAAAAAAAAAAAAAAGAATGAAATTAACTTTTTTGACATTTCAATAAATTAACAAAAGAAAGGGTGAACAATGAGATGCATTGCAACAATGCATGCATCACCAATACAAAATGCGCATTAGCAAGTGCACATTTTAGGGAGCATAACATATGTTGCTGGTGCATTTGGGCCCTTAAAAAGTCAGAAGCATCAGAAAATAATAAGGCCCATTCCAACAAGTGACTCATACAGCCCATAAACCTAGGCGATTGTGAAAACTACTGTAAATATTATTGCCTGTATTTCAGATTAACTTGCTACCATAAAACAGATGGCACAGCACATTCAAAATACAATAAACGATCTAATATTTTAAGTGCAGTGAAATAATCCAGGTTACAAAAATAGGACTAATTCAGCACATTACAGCCAGGCATATTTAATAAGACAAAGCCATGTGCGAAGTGTAGTGATGCATAGCAAAAAGACAGAATTAGTATTTCTCAGGTATGACTATAGTAAACAGCACACTGCACTTTTCATTGCCCTATAAAAAAAGTCTAAAGTCGCGTACACACGATCGGACTTTCCAATATGAAATATTCGATGACAGGCTGTTGGCGGTAAATCCGACCATGTGTACGCTCCATCGGACAATTGTTGTCGGACTTTCCGCAGACAAATGTTGGATGGCAGGTTTTCACATTTTCCACGGACAAATGTGTGTTGTTGGATTTTCCGAGCGTGTGTACACAAGTCTGTTGAACAAAAGTCCAAAGTACAAACACGCATGCTTGGAAGCAAGGAAGAGCCAGAAGCCTTTTTCTTTTCTAGTGATTATCAAGAATAATATTACGCTTTTTTTTTTATTTGGGCAAGTTACCACAACACCATTATCCCGTAGTTTTTAAGATCAAAGATACAATTATGTTGGTGTCCCTTGTCAATTTAACATTGTATTTTTTAAAATGTAACTGCCTACTCCCAAACTGTCATTTGAAGTAAAACACATAGGGGGTTATTTACGAAAGGTAACTCCACTTTGCACTGAAAGTGCACTTGGAACTGCAGTCACTCTAAATCTAAGGGGTAGATCTGAAATGAGTGGAAGCTCTGCTGATTTTATCATCCAATCATGTGCAAGCTAAAATGCTGTTTTTTATTTTCCTTGCATATCCCCCTCGGATCTACAGTGATTTTACTTTCAAGTGCACTTGCAGTGCAAAGTGAATTTGACTTTAGTAAATAACCCCCATAGTCAAGTATTATTCTCCACAATTTTTTTTATTGTGCATTAAAAAAAGAAAACAAATAAAATTAGACATGCTATCTGCCAATAGACAAAAAATAAACTCAGTGCTCGTTTGAAGAGAGACCATGGAGGTGTACACAGATCAAATAAATGTGATGAACCTCCCTGGCGGTTTTCCCGAGTGTGGCTTGGGGTTAAATTTCAGCACCATTAGCGGTAACCCCGAGCCACACTCGGGATTGCATTGTAGGATCCTGGTGCGGTATACTTACCTTGTCCCCAGGATCCTGCGATGTCCCCCCGCTGTGTCCTCCGCCCGAAGCCTCTCTGTGCCGGGCTCCGTTCCCTGCGAGCGTCACGACAAATTACAGATTACATTACTGTATGAAATTATTTCACATCCCTTTTGTCTCCAGTGCTTTGTCCAATGCCCTGCATGCAGTTTTATATTCTATATACTTTTTCTTTCTGCCTGGAAACTTGAGATTGTTCATAGCAACCAAAAAGTGTCCCTTTACGTCAAAAGTGGTTTTAGACTAGCTGGAAAACCGCGATAGTAAATTAGAACACTTGCAGAATTGAGCGATAGTGAATTGTGGGGAAATTAATTTTATTATTATTATATTATTATTTTTTATAATTATTTATATTTATTTATTATATTATAATTTATGATTTTGTGTTTCAAACTTCATCTTATCTGGGATATCTACTAGACTCTTGGTAGACAGATTTAAGTGTGTTATTGCTAAGAATTACAGGCCTACAATATAAAACGCCAAATTTCTATGCAAAATAATTGTACTGCTTTGAGACGCATAAATCTGACATAATCATACCGCCAGGGAGGCCACTAAAGTCTCTCAATAGGAGGGACAAAGTCCATAGCAACAGTCTCTAAGATGAAGAGGGAGAGGAATCCATGTACCAGCACTAAGGGCAGCAAGAGCTAGAAGCAGTCTCTGCAATGCAGCAAAGGAAAAGAAACACAGCGCCTCTAAGTGCAGTGTTAGTAAACCATTTAATAAGTCAAAAGTAAAACTACTTACAAAGGGAGCATAAACACAAGCATGATAGTAATCCTGCAGCAAAATCCGGAGGTGGTTTTTCTCCTAAATTTTTTATGGCAGATATATTGATGATATTGTCATTATATAGGATGGACCAGCCACACAGGTGGAGAATTTTGTCCAACATTGTAACGACAACGATATGAGACTCTCCTTTACCTCTGTGTGCGACCCGGACAAACTAGCCTTTCTAGACCTAGAACTATGCCACAAAGGTAGTGATACTTATGCCCATAACTATACAAAATCTACATCAGGAAACTCTTATTTGCATTACCAGAGCTGCCACCACCCTCGCTGGGTGCAGAACATACCTAAGAGTCAGTTCTGTCGCCTTAAGTACAATTGTACCCGCCAAGAGGACTATATCTCACATAGCAATAGGCTTAAACTAAAATTCTTGGAGAAGGGGTATCCTGAGGCATTGGTTAAAGACGTCTTTCTACACTATTTGGACAAACCCACGAGTACATATGCCAGCCGCAACAATAACACAGATCCCCGACCCCTCAGGCTCACCACGAGGTTCCACAATCAATTCAGACAGATGGAACGCATTCTACAGAGACACTGGCCAATCCTCCTGGAGAACCCACATCTCAAGTCTTCCCTGACTGATGGGCCCAAAGTCTCCTATAGGCGAGCTAAAAATGTTAAGAGCCAAATTGCCCCTAGCAAACATAAAGTTACTCGTCCCCAAAAGTCTCTCACCTTTCTCGATACTAATGCCACGTACACGCGATTGGACTTTCTGGCATACTTGGTCCGGCACACTTTCCGACGGGCTTTGTCCACCAGGTGCGCCGGACTTGCCCACACACGACCGGACTTTCTGGCGGGCTATGTCCGCCCGTCTTTCCGACGGACTTTCGCCGGAGTAACGGCGGACTTTCAGAATGAACGGACTTGCCCACATACGGACAAGTCCGTTCATTTTGAACGTGACTCAGGTACAACGGGACTAGAAAAGGAAGTCAATCTTGCCGCTTTTATCGGCGAGATTGACACCTTGCAAGCCTCGTTGCGGGTCATACCAGGCCCTTAGGTCTGGTATGGGTTATAAAGGGAACCCCCTACGCCGAAAAAACAGCGTGGGGTCCCCCCTACCAGACCCCGATCTGAGCACGCAGCCCGGCCGGTCAGGAAAGGTCAGGAAAGGGGGTGGGGACAAGCAATCGCCCCCCCTCCTGAACCGTACCAGGCCGCATGCCCTCAACATGGGGGGTGGGTGCTTTGGGGGAGGGGGCGCCCTGCGGGACCCCCAAAGCACCTTGTCCCCATGTTGATGAGGACAAGGGCCTCTTCCCGACAACCCTGGCCGTTGGTTGTCGGGGTCTGCGGGCGGGGGGCTTATCGGAATCTGGGAGCCCCCTATAATAAGAGGGCCCCCAGATCCCGGCCCCCCACTCTATGTGAATGAGTATGGGGTACATGGTACCCCTACCCATTTACCTAGGGAAAAAGCGTCAATAATAAAACACACTACACAGGTTTTTAAAATAATTTATGAAACAGCTCCGGGGGGGTCTCCCTCCGGCTTCGGGGGTCTTCTTCCGGCTTCGGGGGTCTTCTTCCGGCTTCGGGGGTCCCTCCGGTTCCTCTTCTCCCGGTGTCCGGTTGGTTCTTCTCCGCTCTCTCCGGCCTCTTCTCCCGGTGTTCCAGTTCTTCGGCCGGCTCCTCCACTGTCTTCAGGCCACTCTTTTGCCAGCGGAGGTCCGGACTTCTGGGCTTCTTGGCTTCTTCCCTCTTCTCTTCTCCAGATGTTGACACAATGCTCTCTCCGGCTGGACTGCTCTCTGAGCACTCCGTTGTGACTTATATAGGCGGAGACCCCGCTCCCTTATGATGTCACAGTCCCTGGGCATGCTGGGACTGTGACGTTTTAGGGGGCATGGTCAACATCACCCGATGACCACGCCACCTAAAACGTCACAGTCCCAGCATGCCCAGGGACTGTGACATCATAAGGGGGCGGGGTCTCCGCCTATATAAGTCACAACGGAGCGCTCAGAGAGCAGTCCAGCCGGAGAGAACGTCATGTCAACATCTGGAGAAGAGAAGAGGGAAGAAGCCAAGAAGCCCAGAAGTCCGGACCCCCACTGGCAAAAAGAGCGGCCTGAAGACAGCAGAGTAGCCGGCCGAAGAACTGGAACACCGGGAGAAGAGGCCGGAGAGAGCAGAGAAGAACCAACCGGACGCCGGGAGAAGAGGAACCGGAGGGACCCCCGAAGCCGATGAAGACCCCCGAAGCCGGAAGAAGACCCCTGAATCCAGAAGAAGACCCCCCGAGCTGTTTAATAAATTATTTTAAAAACCTGTGTAGTTTGTTTTATTATTGACGCTTTTTCCCTAGGTGAATGGGTAGGGGTACCATGTACCCCATACTCATTTACATAGGGTGGGGGGCCAGGATCTGAGGCCCTCTTATTATAGGGGGCTCCTGGATTCCGATAAGCCCCCCGCCCGCAGACCCCGACAACCAATGGCCAGGGTTGTCGGGAAGAGGCCCTTGTCCTCATCAACATGGGGACAAGGTGCTTTGGGGTGGGGGGGCCCCGCAGGGTGCCCCCTCCCCCAAAGCACCCACTCCCCATGTTGAGGGCATGCGGCCTGGTACGGTTCAGGAGGGGGGGTGCTCGCTCGTCCCCACCCCCTTTCCTGACCGGCCGGGCTGCGTGCTCGGATCAGGGGTCTGGTATGGATTTTAGGGGGACCCCACGCCGTTTTTTCAGCGTAGGGGTTCCCCTTTATAATCCATACCAGACCTAAGGGCCTGAGATGCCCCGCGCTCGCCGCAATAGGAAAATTTGTTTTTCCTATTGCTGCGAGCGCGAAATGCAATACCCTGCCCTTGCGTTGTATCTGGTCCGTTGTACCAGCATACAGACGAGCTGGCTTTCCTTCGGACCAGCACACAGATGCACACAGAAACTGAGTCCGACGGAAAGATTTAAAACATGTTTCAAATTTAGGTCCGGCGGGCTTTTGGGAAAAAGTCCGTCGGAAAAGTCCGCCGGAGCCTACACATGGTCGGATTGTAGTCCGCCGGACTAAGTATGCCGGAAAGTCCGCTCGTGTGTACGCAGCATAAGGGGATGTATCGGTGTCGCAAACCCCTGTGCCTCACGTGCATACATGTTCGGCATGGACAGAAAAGCCTCACCCACAAAGGTAAAACCTACACCTTTCCACACCTTTCCGGAATTTTTTAATTGCTCTACTGAGTTTGTGGTAGATAGAAAAGGAGATACCCGCCAAGGAAATTGGGACTTTTAAGGCAACAAAGTTCACGATACCGTAAAATGATTTATTCAAAAGTTGTATACAAATATATCATTTTACAATTTCCAAATCAATAAAAACACTGATGACTATGGTGATAGATTCACATATGAAGTCCAGACAGCCCGACGCATTTCAGAACCCAATACGTCCCTTCGTCATGGGCACTTGTCAGGAGGAGATCATACTGTACAATAATATTCAAATACATTAATTAGCAACAATAAATAGTTTTCACAGTCATTTACAAAAAATGGACATACAGCATAGTAGTTACACAAAGAACATACCCATAACGGTCATCGTAGATATTCACTGCTAGACCAGTGGCGAAAATAGACTCACGGACAGGCACTTATGTCAATTAGACACAGTTATACAGGGCGGGCCCCACTCATCCACGCAAGTCATCCAAATGGTACCAAAGGGGGGGGCACATCAATAAATGAAGTTCCTCTTCCTATAGTCTCTCCTCAATATACGATCTATTAAGAAGTTATGGGCAGTGTTTTATTTCTACTTATTAAGAATCAATAACTTCATGTCCAAAGGATAACTCCTTTTAGCAGATATAAATGCATGAAGGATGCAAGACACAATGCCAAAAGTATCCACCTCCTACCTTCATACAATCCTCATCCAAGTAGAGCAGGATAGAGCTGGAAATAGCCCCAGCCCAAAATACACATAAACGTCAATCATGTGGTCTATTCATTTGCGGCTTGGGAATAGATCTGTACAAAAACAACAAAACGAGGGGGGGATGCCTGATAAAGACCATATGCTTCTCTCAATAAATTCCTATTAAGAGGGGGGATTTCCCCTCCAGAAATAAAAGCGTGATATGCATAATAGAAGGTCTATATACAGAAAAGGATACTGAGTTTGTGGTGTACTGCCTCTCCTGCCCATACGGATTGTTGTACATTGTTGTACATGGAACGCACAATACGGGCCCTTAGACTTGATTTGGTGAACACCGTAGATTTGTGGAGGTTGGAATTGATAAGCACAGTGTCCCCCGACACTTTGCAGATCATCATGATCATGATCAACTGATGGTCTGTCTGTTTGGATTCTGGAAGCCATACCCCGATCCCTCCCCATAGCTGAGTGCTTTAAGCGCTTATGTGAGAGGGAGACGTTTTGGATTTATTCCCTGGATACTTTAACGCCAGGGGGTATGAACGAAGAAATTGAGGTTCATACCATCCTATAATCTGCCCTTACTGCTACAATGAGCCGTATAACATTTACTTCATTAGTAGACTGGTCACTTTACCTTTATGTTTTCAAGTCGTCACTATATTACTAGTTTATACTTCATTACCATATTCAATAATTTTCTTCATGTATGTATGTTTTTCAAACATACCTTTATTCCCCTTGTATATGTGTATATACATACATGTATGTATATGCATGTGAACAGATCTATACTTTTTGATTAACTTTTTTAATAATCCCTCATTAATTTCTAATGAACTTTTTATCCCCTCCTTTTTTTTTTTATGTATGTGTATAAGTATATATTTTATTTATTTAGTTTCTTTTTTTTTTTCTTTATAACATAATTTTTATTTTTATTTTATTATTTCAACCTTACTCTTTTTATTAGTTATTGATTTTTATTCATTGGTTTTTATAATCTTACCATCCATCTCCATTTTATTCAAGCGTTGAATGTATTTGAAAGAGTCAGAGTGCCACCTTAGTGGATCATGTGACTGGGCGGGTTTATCTCCCCAACACACATATACCACAACAAAGATGGCATTTTGTGTGGCCTGAGGAAGGAGCAAGCATGCTCTGAATACAAAGCCACCTCCTCTCACCCTGCAGCAGGAAGTGTCGTCATCTCCGATCGCCCCTGTGTTCCCTGCTGTTCTCATAGGCTGCGAATGCTGGAATCCACCTGCACGAGCTGTCAGCTGCACTTCAGAGACACGGACGTTTAGGAGAAAACACCTCTGGATTTTGCTGCAGGATTACTATCATGCTTACTACTCACTCCCTTTGTGAGTAGTCCTACGTTTGACTTATTAAATGGTTTACCAATACTGCACTTAGAGGCGCTGTGTTTCTTTTCCTTTATCTGCCAATAGAACTTAACCAAAAAGTGCATTCTATGCATCCAAAAATATAGAAAATATACCAAATCAAATCATTATTCAACCAAAAAAAAATGTCAAAGCAATAATTGCAAGGCCAATAATAAATAACACGTTATCTCCTCCGATTCCGCAACATGGCTGGTTGACGAACGGCTGTTCAGAAATGAAATGCAAAGTGCGAATCAACATTCACCAAACTTCTACTAACACAAAATTAGCAGAAGGAGCCCAAAGGGTGGCGCTAAATAAACTGGAAAACAACGTAGTACGTCACTACGTTCGTAATTGTTGGCCAACAATTGTGTGGCCGTGTGTATGCAAGATGATGTGGGCCTACGCCCTTCGGCCAAAATTCCACGGTTTTGTTGGCGAACAATCTGATCGTGTGTACGAGGCTTAACGCTAAAGCCTCGTAAACACGATTGGATTGTTGGAAAAAAAAAAGCCTTTGACAATTAGTTTGCAATAACTCCATCAGTATCACCAGCAAAGCAGCTTCATTATTATCCCATTAAAGAAGAAGAGAATTGTGCGCTGCATTTCGAGATTTCAAAATTTGCCGCGTCACGAATGTTAATTCTCCATTACAAACGCTAGTTTACAAGACCGACCGCTTCTCATCCTTGCTTCTGACTTTTTGGACTTTGTACTTTGGACTTTTGTCTGACGGACTTGTGTACACATGCTCGGAAAATCTGACAACAGACATTTTGTCCGCTGAAAATTTTAAAACCTGCTAGCCAACATTTGTCAGCGGAAAATCCAACAACAATTGTTCGATGGAGCGTACAAACAGTCGGATTTTCCGCCAACAGCCTGTCATCGAACATTTCCCATCGGAAAGTCCGATCATGTGTAAGTTAAGAAACATTCGGAGCTGCAAGTTTTGAGTCAAAAAATTTAATCAAGGGTTGTATCTGACTGAAAGGGTAACTCCTTTTTAAGAAGGAAAAAAAATATCAAATAAAAAAACTAATATAGCATATAAAATTGCTACACAAGTCATATTTTAATTGAATGTAATTAACATCTTCCCGCCAGCCATACGCATATATGCGGCTTCTCAGTGGATGGGCTTTAACGGCAAGAGGCTGCATATATGCGGCCCTATGTAAGCATATTTCTGTGCTAAGAACGCATGCTCTGCGGGTAATGGAAAGCTCCTGATGCATATTTGCGATCGTAAGCTTTCCGAATATGTGACCGCTGTCACAACAGTCATGTGATCAGAATGCCCGCCTCAGCCTCCCAGAATTTAGAGCCTCTTAAAGGGCCATGAAGCGGTGGTGGGAAGGGGTTTAATATTATTTTTCATTTTCAATCTGCAGCACTGTAATTTTCTGTAAAATGTAATGCAATATGGCAGCCTGGAGGTGTTCTGTACATAGATGGTAATTAACAGAACTAAACTGCATTTACCTAGCAATAGTGTATAAAGACAGTCCTAACTTGCTATAACAGTCCTGGTTTTGTCACACTGGCCAGTGATTGATGAAAAAGGAAAAAAACGTTGGCCATCAATGTAGAGGTCCATGAATAAAATACAATAGTTCCCAGCAGACAACAAATTAACTTGTATAATGATATTCTGTATACCATACCCATGGCACATTCTCTGGGTCTCTGGACACGTGCTCTGATTCGGTAAAAGTCAAGTTTAAATCAGACAGGAATAGAAGTTGCTGTGATCCCCTGTAGCAAGATCCTGGACCTCTAGAGGCCTAATGGTGACCTCCAGAGTCAGGGAGAGCCTTCTTGGTAGAGTGGGTTACAAGGCATGGTGGATGTAATACAAGCTAAAGTGATGAACGCCAGACAGTTTTTGAATGCAAAGAGATTTATTGTCTCTTGAACAAGAACTGTGGGAGAGAGGGTTAGGACCAGGACACCCTTAAGTAGTTGCAACGACAATTGGTAGACTCGAGACTTCTATAGGTTGACAGCTATACAGTGGAAGACCTCCATCTCCACTTCTGTATAGGTAGGGCTGCTGTCTCCTATGGCAACAAATCTTGTAACAATCACTAACGGTGGTTGTATTTAACTATTGGTAACACAAATAGTTCTCCTCACACTCTACAGTCTCTCACTGTAGGTCTTCACTCACTAAGCTCCCAGTCTCTCATTAGACTCTCATACTCAGTCACCACTGGGTCCCCTGAGCTCTTCCACTTCCATAACTCTGTATCTTCCTCAAGCCCCCCCCCCCCCCTTCCCTGCTGGGTCCCTGGCTTGGCACTCACTGATGCTCCTCAAGCGTCACCTTTGCTGTCCCGCTGGGTCCCTGGTTTGGCACTTGCTAAAGTTTTCCCACTTCTTCACCATCCCCAGCAGGTGCGAAGACTGCTCTGGTACTGGCTCCAGCTTACTCACAGTGGTCTCCGGTAACAAGGTGGATGGTCCCTTAGTGGCAACAGCTTCCCCTTTATCTCAGACCACAACTGGTTCCCCATCCGGCTGAATCGTTACTCTTGGTTGGACTCCAATCCTGCAGTCCCAATCCTGTGCTGCTTCTCCTACTTCTAGATAGGCTCTCAGACAGCCTAGCAGCTCAGACAGCCCAGAATAGGCCTCTCAGGTTTCCGGCCTAGCAGCCCGGGGCAGCATAACACACATCCTTCCAGACAGCCATCTAGGTGGCACAGAACCTTGATCACCTGACTCCACCCAAATGAATAGGCTCTCCCAGCAGGCCAAGGGACTAAAGAAAGCCCCGCCAATTGGCTGAGACACCCCATCCATTCATAACCGGACCTTGCTAAGCCCTTGTTTATCTAATGTCACCAGCATAATGCCACAACAGAAGAGAGAAGGTGCAGCAAGTCCGAGACTAAAGAGGAATCAGTGAATCTACTAACAATTAACCAGGGTAACTACTGCCTGGCAAACTAAATTTACTAGCAACCCTGCCTAAACACCAGGGTGCTACATCCCTCTTTCATTCCAGCTGATACAGTCCCTCTTTTCCTTCCTTGCAAGTGGTGGGAGTGCTCTCTGGCACAGCTTCTTGCCAGGAAACCAAATCACACCATCCCAAGTAAAAGGCTCTCAGCCTCTTCTCCGAGTTCTCACACAATTGTGGTCAGCTATGGCAGCTATGGTCAAATTTTTGACCACTGCCTCTCTTTGGTTTGCAGCTACAGTCTTTCTCCAGATCTTTGCTGCAATCTTTCACCAGATCTTAGCCACAGTCCTTCATCGCATTAAAGCTGCAGTTTCCCTCTTATATCTCATGTCTGGAACAGCAGCTCAGGAATCTCTAAAAGCAAGTTTCTGGTGGGGCCCTTGTGCATAGGTCTTGGCTCTCTGCACAGTCAGTCCTGGTCCCTGTGGGCACACTGGGCTTTGTAGTCTCACAACAGCTCAACTCAGTCCCTGGTGGTAGCAAACTGACAGTGTGTCCAAGCAACTAGTGTCTCTGTCCTTGCTTTCAGCAGCAGCCTGTCTTTCTTCAGCCCTGCATATTGGCTCTCGGCTCAGAGCAATTTATTCAAGAATCATTGTCCGGCCCATTAGTCCCTGTGATTAATTCACGGGTACCTGGCCCGTGGACATGTTCACCGCTGTCCTCTTAATTGGACAGCGGCGAGCAGCTGGTATCACAGGGCTTGATGGGGGCGGGAACCGCTGAAGTTAACTTTTTCCATTAAACAGCAGGTGATTGGTTGCTGGGCAATCCTAGCAACCAATAACCAGCCTGTTGATGTAAAAACTTAACTTCAGCTGTGCTCTACACCTGTGTAAAGAAGAGAGTTCTACCTACCCAGCATGTGTTTTTGTGTCCGTAGGGTGGGGTGCAGGGGGGGCTGAGGACACTATGGGGGCAGAGGACAGAGGACACTATGGGGGTAGAGGACACTAGAGTGGGGGGGGGGGTGCAGGGAGAGAGGACACTGCTTTGTGGGGCACAGGAAACTTGCTATGGCGGAGGGGGCAGAGGGCACTGCAATAGGGCGGACCCTATTAGGGACCCCTTCTCACTTGGGGAGAGGGACCCTTTCTCACTTGGGGACAGGGACTCCATCACCCCTGGGGACGAGGTCCCCATCTCCCCTAGGGACAGGAACCCCATCTCCAGACCATGCTGGCTGGCAGGGCTGGTGTCTGCCACCCTTGGGTGCCAGGATGGGGGAGGGGGCAGTAAAATCTGAATCTCCAACCACATGCTCCCTCAGGGTGAACTGGCTGTGTATTAGTGAAGCACCTTAAAGTGAGGTAAACCTGTACTGTTATTATTACTATGTTAGAATTATTATTATCTTCATTTATTAGCCGGTAAATGCGGCCCCCCATGCATTCACATACATTGAATCTGGTCCTTAAGTGGAAAAAGGTTGCTGTCCCCTGCCTTATACTGACCTAGATCAAGTCTTGATGTAGCTATTTTTTTCTTAATTTTTAAAATTTTTTTCATTATTTTTTTACACACTTTTGTTTGTTTACATCTTTCTCTCCCGCAAGTAGAGGAAGATACAATGTATAGTTCTCTCCATTCAGAAGAGAGAGAAAACACGTGGATGGGCGGCACAGTGACTGATCACTGTGATAGCCAATCAGAAGCTATCACAGTGATCAGGTGATGGGGAATCGGGAGTCCTGGGTCCCAATCATTTGTACAAAACCTAGGGTTCTCGGTGAGAGCCCAGTCTCTGTGCTGGGAGCACGCTTTGTGGTGCGGTCCCAGCACAAACACAGGAACACAAATATGCGGCACCCAGATTTAAAGCCCACCTCCTAGGTGCTGCATATACAGTGGATATAAAAAGTCTACACACCCCTGTAAAAATGTCAGGTTTCTGTGATATAAAACAATTAGACAAAGATAAATCATTTCAGAACTTTTTCCACCTTTAATGTGACCTATAAACTGTACAACTCAATTGAAAAACAAACTGAAATCTTTTAGGGAGGGGGAAGTAAAAATAAAAAAATAAAATAATGTGGTTGCACACCCTCTTATAACTGGGAATTTAACTGTGTTCAGAATTAAAGGGGTTGTAAAGGTAAAAATTTTTTCACCTTAATGCATTCTATGCATTAAGGTGAAAAAACTTCTGACAGAACCGCCGCCCCCAGCCCCCCCGTTTTACTTACCTGACGCCTCGAAAGTCAGCTTCGCGTTCCCGACATCTGTTCCTCCGCTCACCCTGGCCGCTGATTGGCTGCAGTGGATGGATTGAAAGCAGCGCAGCCATTGGCTCGCGCTGCTGTCAATCACATCCGATGACGCGGCGCGCCGGGGGGCGGGGCCGAGTGATACAGCGAGCGGCTATAGCCGCCGGCTGTATCACGGGAGCGCGCCCGCAAGCACTCACCACCGTGCGAGGGAGCTCGCATTAAGGTGGTGAATGCTTGCGGGGAGGAGCTGAAACAGCCGCCGAGGGACCCCAGAAGACGAGGTTCGGGGCCACTCTGTGCAGAACGAGCTGCACAGTGAAGGTAAGTATAACATGTTTGTTATTTTAAAAAAAAAAAAAAAACACCTTTACAAACACTTTAAGTAATCACATTCAAACTGATGTTAAATAGGAGTCATTACACACCTGCCATCATTTAGAGTGCCTCTGATTAACCCCAAATAAAGTTCAGCTGCTCTAGTAGGTCTTTCCTGACATTTTCTTAGTCACATCCGACAGCAAAAGCCATGGTCCGCAGAGAGCTTCCAAAGCATAAGACAGATCTCATTGTTAAAAGGTATCAGTCAGGAGAAGGGTTAAAAATAATTTCCAAGGCATTAGATATACCATGGAACACAGTGAAGACAGTCAGCATCAAATGGAGAAAATATGGCACTACAGTGACATTACCAAGAACTGGACATCCCTCCAAAATGCCTCTTGACGGAGGAAAAACAGCACAGGGTGGACTGCAGATTGAATGGTCACCAAGATAGCCAGTTGGAGCTTTCTTTTGGTGGTATTTAATCACCACTGTTTTTTTTTTTTTGTTAAATAAACAAACAATATTTTGGAAACGGGTAATTTTTCTCCTTCCCTGATGTGCGCTGATGAGGCTGAAATGATGAGCACTGATGAGGCAGCACCGATGAGGTGGCACTGATAAGCACTGACAGGTTGCACTGATGGGCACTGATGAGGCGGCACTGGTGGGTACTGATGAGGAGGCACTGGTGGGCATTGATAAGGCTGCACTAATAGGCAGCAGTGATGAGCACTGATAGGTGGCACTGATGGACACTGATGCGTGACACTGATGGGCACTGATGGGCACTGGTAGGCGGCACTGATGGGCACTGGTAGGCAGCACTGATTGGTGACACTGATGGGCACTAATTGGCAGCACTGTTGGGAAATTATTGGCAGCACTGGTGGGCAGTGATTGGCGGCACTGATGGGCACACGTTGGCAACACTAGTGGGCACACATTGGCAGCACTGGTGGGCACTGTTTTGACTGCACTGATAATCAGGACACACTGATAATCAGTGCCCTGACTATCAGTGTAGATGTCCCTTTTTAGAGAAGCTGGTTATCGGTTCTCTTCTCCTCTCCCCATACTCTTAGCATGAGGAAAAGTGTGTTGATAACCGGCTTCTATTTACATCCGTGATCAGCTGTGATTGGACATAGCTGATCATGTGGTAAAGAACCGCTGATTGGCTCTTTACCTCAGTCTGTGATCACAGTGTATGGAGGATACTGTTATCACAGAGTGGGCCGCCCGTGCCCTGCAGCGGGCACGATCACGGGAGGCTGTCATATGAAGAACTAGCCTTCCGTGCCGTAGCCATCATTTGGCTATAGTGCGGTGAGCAAGTTATTAAAGTCCACTTCCTGGATGCCACATATATGTGTTACCATGCTGTGAAGAGGTTAAAGCTGAACAGTAATGAGCTGGCCAATTCCAAGGCAGGGGTGAGTTTTGCTCAGTCTTAAAGGGGCAGTCCAAATCCTGGTACTGACCTGGTCCAGGAGGACTGCTGCTATAACGTCAGTATTGTTGACTACTATAGTAATTTGCAACTTCCACAGGGATCACTCGGGTTTGAGTATTACAATTCATACCCAGACCTAGCATTAATAATTGTATTGATTATACTGTATATTTTTAATCTTTCAGGTTTGCAAATTCATGCCTCGCCCCACTGGTATAATCTTCAAAAAGCACCAAGGCTACAATTTTGGGCTGTGCAGATTGGACTATAATCGGTGGAGACAATATTGTGTAGAGATTACCACCTATTAGAGATCATAGTTTGTAGGGTATTGTGCTGTTTTGTTTGAGGCAGATGCTTCTGGATAATGAGTATTCCTTTATGTATACCACTTGCCTCCAAACCTGCTTTGATAGTGACTAGGAAGTATAGTGCCTTGCAAAAGTATTTACCCCCTTGGCATTTTTCGTGTTTTGTTGCCTCACAACCTGGAATTAACATGGGTTGTTTGAGGATTTGCATCATTTAATTTCCAGAACATGCCCACAACTTTGAAGCAAACAACAAATAGGACAAAATAACAGAAAAAGTCGATGTGCATAACTATTCACCCCCCTAAAGTCAATACTTTTTAGAGCCACCTTTTGCGGCTATCACAGCTCCATGTCGCTTTGGATAAGTCACTATGAGCTTGCCACATCTTACCACTGGGATTTTTGCCCATTCCTCCTTGCAAAACTGCTCCAGCTCCTTCAAGTTGGATGGCTTGCACTTGTGAACAGCAATCTTTAAGTCTGACCACAGATTTTCTAATGGATTGAGGTCTGGCCTTTGACTAGGCCATTTCAACACATTTACATGTTTCCCTTTAAGCCACTCAAGTGTTGCTTTAGCAGTGTGTTTGGGGTCCTTGTCCTGCTGGAAGGTGAACCTCCATCCTAGCCTCAAATCACACACTGAGTGGTACAGGTTTTGCTCAAGAATATCCCTGTATTTAGCACGATCCATCTTTCCCTCAACTTTGACCAGTTTCCCAGTCCCAACTGCTGAAAAACATCCTCACAGCATGATGCTGCCACCACCATGTTTCACAGTGGGGATGGTGTTCTTTGGGTGATGTGATGTGTTGGGCTTGCTTCAGACATAGCTTTTCTTTGATGGCCAAAAAGTTCAATTTTAGTCTCATCAGACCAGAGCACATTCCTCCATACATTTTGGGAGTCTCCCACATGCCTTTTCACAAACTCAAAACGTGCCATTTTGTTTTTTGCTGAAAGTAATGGCTTTCTTCTGGCCACTCTGCCATAAAGCCCAACTCTATGGAGCGCACGGCTTATTGTCGTCCTATGTACAGATACTCCAGTCTCTGCTGTGGAACTCTGCAGCTCCTCCAGGGTTACCTTAGGTCTCTGTGCTGCCTCTCTGATTAATGCCCTCCTTGCCCGCTCCATGAGTTTTGGTGTGTGGCCATCTCTTGGCAGGTTTGCTGTTGTGCCATGTTCTTTCCATTTGCTTATGATAGATTTGATGGTGCTCCTAGGGATCGTCAAAGATTTGGATTTTTTTGATAACCTAACTCTGACTTCTACTGCTCAACAACATTGTCCCTTATTTGTTTGGAGAGTTCCTTGGTCTTCATGGCAGTGTTTGGTTAGTGGTGCCTCTTGCTTAGGTGTTGCAGCCTCTGGGGCCTTTCAAAAAGGTGTGTATATCTAATGACAGATCATGTGACACTTAGATTGCACACAGGTGGACATCATTTCACTAATTATGTGACTTCTGAAGGTAATTTGTTGCACCAGAGCTTTTTATGGGCTTTATAACAAAGGGGGTGAATACATACGCACATGCCAATTATCAGTTTTTTATTTCTGAAAAAAAGTTTTATATATATATTTTTCCAATTTTACTTCACAGACTATTGTGTTCTGATCCATCTCATATAATTCTGATTAAAAAACATTGAACTAAAGGCTGTAATGTAACAAAATAGGTAAAAAGCCATGGGGGGTGAATACTTTTGCAAGGCACTGTATATTTGGGTTTAGGACAACAGTGTGTTCAAGGCAAGCGCAAACTCTTCGAATTCGTGGACTTGCCAAACTAATGCTAACCTTTGAACTTAGGCTTTTAGCTGGATTCAAATTGGCAATAATGTGGACTTTTTTATGTGCCAGCACCTAACTATAAATGTGTCAGTGTATTGGAAGGTGTTGCAAGGAAAAGACATGAAACATTGTCAACATTCATAGGTTCAGTTAGAAAACTCTGATTGCTAAATGTTTGGGCAATAAATAATTTTTGTTCTTATTATTGTGGGCTTTTAATTTTACTTTATTTTGGGATAAATGTATTTTTTGTAGCAAGGCTACACTTAAAAAAAAAAAAGGCAGGTTTTATTTCAGGGTATTATTGTGTGTTTTCATTTATTTGGGGGTTATACTGGGTTATATATTGTATGTTGATAGAGCCTTTCATTGATTTGAGCATTCATTTGTTGATGACCATTTGTTTCTGGAGTTGCCTTTTTTTTTTTTGCTACAAGGCTTTACTTTAAAAATTTACTTTTGTTTCAGGTGTGGTATTTTAGACCTTTTTGCATGTTTAGGTGCTCAAAGCCCAGCATTCATTTGTTCCCGACCATCTGTTCTTAGAGCTCCATTTTGTTTGCAGCATAGTTTAGACCCAAGATTAGACCCAAGATTAGACCCAATTCGATTTGCAGATAGATAGACCCAGGATGGCTATGAATGCAACCCAACACAAAATCATAATCTTACTTAAAAACATTGATATTTTTTGTGAAATTTTTTGCAAAAATGCGTTTACACTTGGCGACCACATGCAGCCAAAGAAAAATTTAACAGTGTCTCTTTCCTGGACTTTAATAGGTTTTATCTTCCCAAAGAAAAATATCCCATCCTTCTCAATCATGCCTTATTGATGTCATCAGATTTCAGCAGCACCTATATTTGTGAGCAACTATTTTCAAGGATGAAGCACACAAAGGACAAAATTAGAGCCAAAATATCTGATGAGCACCTTGAGAATTCATTGAGAATTGCTACTACATCCTTCAAACCAGATATTGATGCGTTAGTTTATCAAAAACATTGTCAAATATCACATTAGTTTTATGTTGCCCTCTATTACTGTTATTATTTAAAAATATTACAAAAAAATTAAGTTTTATTACACTACGTACACTATCTATATTAACGATCGTTAACTTGTAATCTGCCCGACTTTTTCTGCTCATCAGAGTTGGGTGAACGGTTCAGGATGAGCAAAAGTTTGGCCCGAACATCGCCTGTTCTCCCGTTCGGTGAACATACAAATTTGTGGGGCGCTCGGAAGGATGTTCGCCCACCAATCAGCCCATTAAAGAAAAAATAACACAGACCATAGCATGACACTGTATAGCACACGGAACACCACCGTGATGTTTGATGCAGACAAGTGAATCGCCACCACACAGAGAACACGCTTACCAGACGACCCACAGGGATAAGGGATAAGCATATGGCTCAAGCCCAGCCCAGGCCTTTGTTCAGTAGGAGACCCCAGGATGATATAAGCTGATAGATTCCTAGGTACAGTGCCTTGTAAAAGTAATAACCCCCTTGGCTTTTTACCTATTTTGTTACATTACAGGCTTTAGTTCAATGTTTTTCTAATCTGAATTATATGAGATGGATCAGAACACAATAGTCTAAGTTGGTAAAGTAAAATTAGAAAAATATATACATAAAACTTTTTTCAGAAATAAAAAACTGATAATTGCCATGTGCGTATGTATTCACCCCCTTTGTTATAAAGCCCATAAAAAGCTCTGGTGCAACCAATTACCTTCAGAAGTCACATAATTAGTGAAATGATGTCCACCTGTGTGCAATCTAAGTGTCACATGATCTGTCATTACATATACACACCTTTTTGAAAGGCCCCAGAGGCTGCAACACCTAAGCAAGAGGCACCACTAACCAAACACTGCCATGAAGACCAAGGAACTCTCCAAACAAGTAAGGGACAATATTGTTGAGAAGTACAAGTCAGGGTTAGGTTATAAAAAAAATCCAAATCTTTGACGATCCCTAGGAGTACCATCAAATCTATCATAACCAAATGGAAAGAACATGGCACAACAGCAAACCTGCCAAGAGGCTGCACACCAAAACTCACGGAGCGGGCAAGGAGGGCATTAATTAGAGAGGCAGCACAGAGACCTAAGTTAGCCCTGGAGGAGCTGCAAAGTTCCACAGCAGAGACTGGAGTATCTGTACATAGGACGACAATAAGCCGTACACTCCATAGAGTTGGGCTTTATGGCAGAGTGGCCAGAAGAAAGCCATTACTTTCAGCAAAAAACAAAATGGCACGTTTTGAGTTTGCAAAAAGGCATGTGGGAGACTCCCAAAATGTATGGAGGAATGTGCTCTGGTCTGATGAGACTAAAATTGAACTTTTCGGTTATCAAAGAAAATGCTATGTCTGGAGCAAACCCAACACATCACATCACCCAAAGAACACCAGCCCCACTGTGAAACATGGTGGTGGCAGCATCATGCAGTTGGGACTGGGAAACTGGTCAGAGTTGAGGGAAAGATGGATTGTGCTAAATACAGGGATATTCTTAAGCAAAATCTGTACCACTCTGTGTGTGATTTGAAGCTAGGACAGAGGTTCACCTTCCAGCAGGACAAGCACCCCAAACACACTGCTAAAGCAACACTTGAGTGGTTTAAGGGGAAACATGTAAATGTGTTGGAATGGCCTAGTCAAAGCCCAGACCTCAATCCAATAGAAAATCTGTGGTCAGACTTAAAGGTTGCTGTTCACAAGTGCAAGCCATCCAACTTGAAGGAGCTGGAGCAGTTTTGCAAGGAGGAATGGACAAAAATCCCAGTGGTAAGATGTGGCAAGCTCATAGAGACTTATCCAAAGCGGCGTGGAGCTGTGATAGCCGCAAAAGGTGGCTCTACAAAGTATTGACTTTAGGGGGGTGAATAGTTATGCACATTGACTTTTTCTGTTATTTTGCCCTATTTGTTGTTTGCTTTACAAAAAAAAAAAAGAAGAAAAACATCTTCAAAGTTGTGGGCATGTTCTGGAAATTAAATGATGCAAATCCTCAAACAACCCATGTTAATTCCAGGTTGTGAGGCAACAAAACACGAAAAATGCCAAGGGGGTGAATACTTTTTGAATACTGTATTTTACTATATGATCCGCAACTCCAAGGATAGTGCTTCAATATTCAGCCTGTGTATAAATGGGGCACCTGGCAAGTGTTCTCAGTTCCTGCAAAGTGCCAGTTAACAAAGAGAGCAGAATGATTCTGTATCCATTTTCATCTTCCACTGAAGATGGGGTCTCCTGCTGAACAAAGGCCTGGGCTGGGCTTGAGCCATATGCTTATCCCTGTGGGTCATCTGGTAAGTGTGTTCTCTGTGTTGTGGCGGTTCAATTGTCTGCATTAAACATCACTGGGGTGTTCCGTGTGCTATACAGTGTTACGCTATGGTCTGTGTCATTTTTTCTTTTATGGGCTGGTTGTCAAATTATCTCCCACGGAGTTATGGATCTATGGTATCCAACTGAGGGTTACATCAACTTGTATGCTGAATCCTGATCGTGAAAAGCAAAGGCCTGGGCTGGGTTAAAGCCATCTGCCCTAATTTGCTTGCTATCTGGTAAGCATGTTTTCTATGAGGTGGTGGAACATATATCTGTGTTGTCTTCCTTTGAAGTTTTTTCAACCACATACAAATATTGGAACTGTTATTCCCTGCAACTGGATATATGGACTGTAGTTAGCGCAATTATTCTCCTTTCTACTCCTGCCATAGCCCCAGCATCATGCATGGAGGAGTCAGCTGAATTATTTGAACACAGCACCAGCCACTTGCTTCTTGAGGATGCACAGACATTACTTAATTCTACAGAGAGGGGATAACACTGATAAACAACAAATTGGCAGTCATGTTCCCCCATGAACTTGGGCATGAGTGTACTATAATTTGGCCTCTTCACATATGGCTTGCTCACTGTGGTGCAAGTAAAGTGCACTAAATTGTGGCTTCATCATACAGACTGGCTCGCAAGCCATTGTTTACAAAATAAAGTAAGCTTGAAGGGAAAATATTTTTGTTTCTTTATATGTCAGTTTTGCTGCAGCAGGTTTTATACACTGTACAGATGCGCCACTTTACAGGCAGACTAAGGGGACCCCCCCCCCCCATACACTATATTTACAGGAATTTTTCATTTTTATTGTTTCACGTTATGCATCATTAAAATCACTGCTTCTTTAAAAACAGTCCTTTTTAGAAATGTTTTTTTTGCATTGATACATGACCCCCAGGGCAGTACCTGAGCCCCCATACTCTTTTCATGGCCAAAAACTTGCATATAAGCCTTCAAAATGGGCACTTTTGATTTTTTAAGTTCGCATCCCATAGACTTTAATAGGGTTTGCGGTTTGAGCTAAACTTTTGCAATGTTTGAAAGTTCTGGCGCAAACCAAACCAGGGGGTGTTCGGCCCATCTGTACTGCTCATCAGCTATCCTTATTGTTAGTGTATTGTATGCGTGGCCCAAGAAAATTCCTCTTGGTTGGACACCCCTGCTCTACAGTATCTTAATTCTTGTATAAAAGAAAGCCTCTAAATCTTGATTCAAAAACCTCTAAGGTCCTTTTCAGACGGACGGACTCTTCTAGTGGATCCACCTGCTCGGCAGGGAATCTGTCTGCTGTTTCCCGCTGAGCAGGCGGGTGATAGGTCTGTGTCTGCTTCGCTTATGCAGAGCAGACATGGATACAGCCCGCTTTCCTCTAGGGCTGGTTGGTTGGAAACGGACCATATGTTAGTAGGTGTCAACAAACACATGTACATTTCGATCACCTCTCTCATCAGAAATGTTCTTATGTTAATGCAGATAATACAGCAGTGTAAAATTGATTATCTTAATTCCTGTTGTAAAACCCCTACTTGTGCTTTTTGCATTTAGTGTATTTGAGCCAAAAATGGCTATTTTAAATTGACCTTCTGCTGGTCAATTTTACATTGCTGGAACTTATTTGGAACTACCTGGACCCTTCTAGTGATGTATATAAATAGTGTAAAGAAATAAAGTTTATCTCCAGAGTCAGATCATTTAAAAAACTGACGTACACATTTCTTTTTTGAAAGAAAATGGTGTGGGGTTCTCATTAAAATTCCATCCAGAATTTTAAGTGCTTGAGTGTTCCCTGTGGGTGGCCAGATAGGGAGGGCATGTGACCACCTCTTCGTGTACCAGACCAGGCTGCATGCCATTCAAAGCTGGGGGGGATACCTTGCAAAAGTTGGAGGGAAAGCCTTACCCCTTACAAAGATCCCTTTTCCCGATTTTATGGACAAGGACCTTTCTCCACTTTGGATGTCTTAGGAAAGAGATGGGAGCAATGGGGGACGTATAGTGGAATTTGAAATCTCTTTATAGCAGGGGTATTAAAGGAGAAGTCCAGCCTGAGCTCGTTTAGCTGGGCTTCTCCTACAGGTCACAGGAGTGCAATTCGTTTTGCACTTCTGTGACCCATTTTCAGCAGAGAGTGGTCACACAGATCAGTCCAGGCACCACATCATCCCGACTCTGATAGTATGGATCCACCAGGTGCCTGGACTGATAACCGTCTCAGCCTCTCAGTGAGCCGCTGAGATGGCCACTCTGTAAGACTGTAAGACTATGTAAATTTATCCAGGATTTTTTTGCTCAGAGAATAGGTGCAGGAACCCAACCACGCCCCCCGAACTGCATAGAATGGTGGGTGTTGCCAAATTGTACTTACAGTGCGAGGATCTTAAAGGGGCAATAAATACCAGGAGTGTATCATGTGCAGAGTTCAGGGATGCGCTATGTACAGAGTGCAGTTTCAGGAATGCCCTATACACAAAGTTCAGGGGTAGGCTATATACAGGGTTTAGGGATATGCTATGCCGTGTGCAGGGATCAGCTTTTTCACAGGCTGTCCACATCTCACCTCCTCTCCTCCTTGGCTTTGACCTCTGCATCTCTCTCCCCCATTCCCCACCTCTGCACACATCTCCCTCCACAGCCCTCATCTACCCCCCCACCCCAAAGCTCCCTCACATCTCACCTTCTCGAGCTGGCTCTAGTACTTCCCAGCAGTGTATGCAGCTCTACCTCTCTCACTTTCAGGGAGATCTTTGGTCGGCATCTGTGCACCCAGGCACAGATGGGGCTCACAATACAACTTACCACGTGATGCCCCATCCCACACTGCACCTGCATCTTGCATCTCCCTTGTCCCCGCCATGAGTGCAGGGCATGCAGAGATCTGTGAGAGCTGCTGAGAGTAAAGCTGTCCTTGTAAACACAGAAGGTCTCTGAGCTTACAAGTAATGTTGGTGAGCGAGAAGAGGATGAGAGCTACATTCCGACTGAAAAAAAGCCCTGGGTGCGAAGGCCACATGAAATGGCCTGGATAGCCGGGTTTTGCCCGCGGGCCTTGTGTTTGACACATGCTTTATAATAAGGTAGCCTCCATATATTCGCCCCTTCCTAGGGGATTGAGTACAAGTATACATTAGTACTTCCTACCCATTCCCACAATGAGTTTAAATGAAATAAACACACAGATTGAAAACATTTATTTTATTCAAATACAAACATCTAAAACAATGATCATTGCCCCCCTCCCCTCCTCCATGTAATCGAGCATGAATAATGTGATCAAGCAATGTAATCCACTCACGATGACAGACAAAAAGAAATCACACTCCCATTGCAAAATGACAGCTCCCTGGCTGCTGTAAAGTGAACAGAGAGCTGGAGATGCTGGGTGATGTCATAGATCAAATTTAGTCATTACCATATTTGGCCAATAACATCACCTGGGATCTTCGGCTGTCCGTTTACATTAATGATAAAACATCAGAGGGTATCAGGAAATCGGGATTGACAAGGATTACATCTCTGGACACCATGATTGATGTGAATTTCATCACTGAACATCATGAATGATGATGTATTACATCGGAGGACACTGATAACCTTTTTATGATTATTTTTTTAAAGGACTTTTTCAAGGTGTGTGTGCATGTGTATGCGTTAATTTAATTTGAACTCATGTGAGAATAGGTAAGAGGGGTACTAATATACCCTTTCCCTCGTTCCTTTGGGAGAGGGCAGATATCTAGTGGCCCCCTTATCCCACTATAATTCCCCCGATATTATACCTTCTTGAGCAATAAAGTTGGAGAACAGGCCCTGGTCCTTCAACAGCAAGACAAGGGTTTTGCACGGAAGGAAGGTTTTCCCTCCTTCCCCCTCTTCCGAGGTACCCCCCCCCCCCCCATGTTGAAAGGTATGTGGTCTGGTACAGGAAAGGAGGCCAAACACTTACTGCCCTCACTTTCCTTGCCACCCAGGCAGCATGTCTGGATAAAAGTCTGGGTGGACTTTTAAGGGGAACGCAATGCTATTTTTTTCTCTTCCTTTTTTAATTACAAAATTCAAACTGAAGTGAATAATTTTAGGGTGCAGCTGTATGTAAGCCAAATATGCCTATGTCTACACCGTTACTGAGACCGTCCGTAAAAATTGTACAATACACCATGTGCAGCTTCAAGGAACCCCTCAAGCATGTTATTTGAATATATGTGTGTTTTCAATGTTGCCCTCTAAGCTGCCTAAAAAGACACTCTT